>NC_142502.1:146760833-147071250 GCF_057876585.1 Rhinolophus sinicus | reverse complement strand
AGCTGTGGGATGCAGGGAAAGAGCCCACCTCCTGGCTTTTGTGTTCTCTGTTCCACCCTGGGATCCCCTGTGTCTCTGCAGCAGCGGATGCCAGCCACGTTTCCATAGCCACAGGTGCAGACCGCATTTCCACCGCTGCAGATGAGGACCGCATTTCCACCGCCACAGATGCAGACCGTGTCCCCACAGCTGCAGATGAGGGCCGCGTCTCCACTCTGCTCCCCTCCCGCTTCCCCTGCTCACCCAATTTGCCCACCTGCAAGTATTCCTTGCATGAGTCTCTTAGGTGTTCTGCGTGATGAGCAGAGAGTCCTTTGATGGGTTATATGTCCCATTTGTGATAAGATCCGGAGGAGAACTCAAAAAGTGCGCCCTACTGCCGCCATTCCTATGACGTCACTCGATTTAATTTTTTTAATTGGGGAAGGGGTACAGGACTTTATTGGGGAACAGTGTGTACTTCCAGGACTTTTTTTTTTCCAAGTCAGGTTGTTGTCCTTTCAGTCTTCGTTGTGGAGGGTGACGTTCAGCTTCAAGTTGTTGTCCTTTCAATCTTAGTTGTGGAGGGCGCAGCTCAGCTCCAGGTCCAGTTGCCATTGCTAGTTGCAGGGGGTGCTGCCCACCATCCCTTGCAGGACTCGAGGAATCGAACTGGCAACCTTGTGGTTGAGAGCCTGCGCTCCAACCAACTGAGCCATCTGGGAGGCAGCTCAGCTCAAGGTGCCCTGTTCAATCTTAGTTGCAGGGGGCGGAGCCCACCATCCCTTGAACTGTGGTTGAGAGCCCACTGGCCCATGTGGGAATCGAACTGGCAGCCTTCGGAGTTAGGAGCACGGAGCTCTAACCGCCTGAGCCAGTGGGCCAGCCCCTCATGTGCAGGAATTTTTTTTTGTGTGTGTGGTAAAGTAATATAAATTTGCCACTTTAACTATTTTTAATTGTACAGTTAAATGGAATTATATGCATTTACATTATTGGGCAAAAATCCTTCTTTGATTTCTTGTCTAGATTGAAAGGCCTCTGCATTATTTACGAGCAAGTGGGAGTACAGTTCTTTAACAGGAGCAGTGGGCCATTAACGCTGGCCCAGAGGGTTTAGAGGGATCTGCAGTTTGAAGGTTTTTGAGTGTATTAATCCAAATGACCCCATCCCAACTCTCAGGATTTCACTTCTTCCTAGTCAGAGTCTGACCTTGGCACAGCAAACTGGAGCATTCAAATTTCTTGGGAGTTTTTCTCCTCTTATAACTAAGTACAGGGTCTCATCTTAAGCTTTTTTTGCCTTCTGGCTGCAAGAGATGAGAACCTCTGTGTGTGCTTCCTAGGAGGCCCTTTGTTTTTCACACTTGGTCTTCAATTGGTGATTAATTACTCTTAGTTTTTTGATGTCTTTCTCCAGTGCATCAATAACACTCAGAAAAAGCCATTGATTCCATTGTCCTTATGGTTAGTACTTTCCCCAATATCTCAAAAGCTGGTGCATTCCCTTCCACTATTATTCCATCCAAGTTCACCATTAGGGAATGCTTTAACAGTTTTCCTGCAGGACAGGAGCTTGCAGTGCTCCCCCCACCACCAGTGATGGGGTCCTCATTGTCAGCTGGCAGATGGGTGGTCCAGTTCCCAAAATATAATTTTGGGAAGAGGGGCAAATTTTTTAAAATTCAATTTATTGGAGTAATATTGGTTAATCAGATTATATAATTTTCTAGATGTCACATTATAAGATGTCACTTATAATTTGACATCTGTATACTCTATTGTGTGCTTAGAACCCAAAGTCTAGTTCCCTCCGTTACTGTATATATGACCCCCTTTATCCACTTCACCCTCTTCCTACCCCATTTCCCCTCTGGAAAACAGTATGGAGTTTCCTCAAAATATTAAGCTCAGAACTACCACATGATCCAGCAATTCCTCTTCTGGGCATTTATAGAAAACACTTCTTTGTACATGCACCCCTATGTTCATTGCAGCAGTATTTACAATAGCCAAGGTATGGAAACAACCTAAGTGTCCATCAATAGACGAATGGATAAAGAAAATGTCACACACGCACACACACACACACAATGGAATATTACTCAGCCATAAAAAGATGAAATATTGCCATTTACAAAATTCCACTTTAGAGTCTCCTTCCTTGAACCACTTCTGCCACCAACTATCTTAGGTTGGGTTCTCTAGTAAATCTGAGATGAAGATTTTTGTGCAGGTGGTTTATGGAGGAGTGCTCTTAGGATCAGCACCTAAAGAACTGGAGGAGGAGTGAATCACAATGCAGTCACAGCAAAAACCAGAAGAATTCCTTGAAAAACTTGGAAGGTTTATCCCACCTTGGGGCAAGGGGCTGGTCCTTCTCATTCCAGCACTGAACAAACATTGGATGCAGGTTTTCCCCGGGGAAGAGATGTGACCTTGGGTGATGTGGTTCTCTTTGCATGAGGGCAATTCCTAGAGAGGAGCTCAGCTGAGAGCTGCCATCCTCCAACCTTCCCAGCAGTGAGGGAAAGGAAAGTCTCTGTGCAGAAGGGAGGGATCGAGTGATATACCAGTATCCAGCACAGAGATTATAACTAAAAAGACAAGAGAGGATTAGAGAAAAAAGGGAGTCAAGGACAGTTCACTGGAGAGACTCCTACATTTATGGGACAATAGGAAGAGGAATTATAAAAGTTGACACTAGAGGTATAGGAGAACATGGAGAGCAAACCATGGAAAACAAGGAAGCAGATGGGAGGAGTCCACAGGAAGCTTGGAGTTTATTAACCCAATCTCCTAATTTGAAAAATGAGGAACTCCAGAGCAAAAACACTAAGTGATTTTAATTTCAATTTACTCAACAAGTTAGTGACAAAGCCAGGATCAGCATTCAGGGTTTCTTATTCCCTACCCAATGTTCTTAACTCTATGTTTCCTCCTTGCATCATGTGTAGGTGACCTTTCTTAATCACCCTAGGATGAGAGCAGGGAAAAGTTAAATTAGCGAAACTGTGGAGTATTCTGTTTGTAGGGGCTTGGTTCCTAACTTCATTACCTTTCACAAAACATTTTCTTAAATTTTATATACATAGCTCTTCTTGAATTATATATATAATTCTTCCTTTGACATTGGGTAATGTTCACAAAGTGACATTATTCAATGCAAAGTGTGCTACTAACAACTCTATAGATTATGTATTTTTTTTAAAAAAAAGCTATTGAGGAACTTCAGGAAAAATTCTTCCCCAGAGTAGATTGGCTGCCTACCTTGTTGTAGGCTTGTGGTACAGGCAAGAGATGTTTCTTTTATCTCTCTGTTTTAAATATAAGGCCAAGCTTAGTAATACTCTCTTTTCCTCTTTTTCATAAAATTTATCATTGTGTGCCAAGAATGTTTAGTTGAAAAACACTCACCAGATGAGAGTTATCACTGAGATGTTATAAATTGGAACAGTTAATATAGTCTTGTGCATCCAGACTTGTGGTTATTTTAGAACAAAAGTTTCCTGAAAAACAAGAAAAAAAACAACAGATGAGTGATTCCTGAGACCTGGTACTGTGACACTTAGTTTTCTATATAGCTTTAGAGTTGGCCATTGAAAGATCCCATGCCTAGTATGGGCCATGGGTGCCCTAAATATGAACATTAAGAAGACATTGAGGATGGCCGGTTTGCTCAGTGGTCAGAGCACGGTGCTCAGAACACCAAGGTCACTGGTTCAATTCCCACATGGGCCAGTGAGAGACAACTGGCTTGAGCTTGGAGCTGAGCCGCAGGTGGGAGGCCAGTTTGCTCAATGGTTAGAGCGCAATGCTCATACACCAAGGTCGCCGGTTCAAGTCCCACATGGAACAGTGAGCTGCGCCCTCCACAACTAGGTTGGAAAAAAAAACAAAAACGGCGACTTGACCTGGAGCTGAGCTGTACCCTCCACAACGAGATTGAAAGCAACGACTTGACTTGGAGCTGATGGGTCCTGGAAAAACACACTGTTCCCCAATATTCCCCAATTAAAAAAAAGAAGAAGAGGAGGGAGGGGGAGGGGAGGGGGAGGGGAGGGGAGGGGGAGGGGGAGACATTGAAAATTAGGGCTTAAAATTCCCAGATAGCTTTGTGGGAGAAAAGTTTTCACAACGGCCTAATGGCTTAAGCAGATCTTGTTGTCCCTGTACTGTCTTTACCACATGCCATGTCCACTCACAGAAGGACAGAGGGCTTGGGGCACACTAAAGCGATTAAATATTGGTTGTGGGAAGAGCACAGGAAGGATGGGCTTTTGTTCCTCCAGCTGCTCCCCTCTGCTTTGTGGGGGGAGCAGAAGGTCACTTTGTTCATTTTTGTTCTGTTTTGCTTTGCTCTTTGATACTTGTGACAACTTCTTTTAATAGACTAATAATTTTTATTCAGATATTGCAATTACGATCCCTAGTAACATGTTCAAAAATATCCTGAGTCAATAATGTATTTGCACACCATCTAATGGTTCTAAAAATATGTAATTTCAATATATTCATGAATAGAATTTTGGGGCTGATTCCAAGGAGGCTCAGATTCTACACATTTACTGGCCACTTAAACTGTTAAGTTCAGTGATATCAGGCAATAGGAACCACATCCCTCTCAAAATACATTTGTATATAAATACGGTAAATTAATATTTGAGTTAATTTTTAATTCTCAGATGAGAAACAAAGTAATCCAAGAAAGGACAACTGATTCAGAGAACTAAGATCTTCATTCATGTTCTAAAGCTAAAACAAATATATGAATACTAACGTATGGATACTTGAAAATACCTAGAAGGCTGAAATGTTCAGTTTTCAATTAAGATCTTTGACCTTGTGTGTACAGAACATTACGTAGCAGCTTGATCAAATATATGGTGATAGAAGGAGAACTGACTCTGGGTGGTGAACACACAATGGGATTTATAGATGATGTAATACAGAATTGTACACCTGAAATCTATGTAATTTCACTAATAATTGTCACCCCAATAAAAAAAAAAAAAAAGTAGCAGCTTGTTCTCTCCAGAGGGAACTCACATTTACTGAGCTCATCAAACTGATGTATAAAATCCAAATTCCAATGTACTGATCTATGATAAAAAAAATGTTGTTGTCAGACCTCAGTCCTTGTATTAGCATAATAATGACTGCATTTTCTCCCAGTAGGTGAACCATATTTCTAACCATCTTCTGGGCCATAAAACAAATTTCAATAAATTTAAAAGAAATCAAGTCATACAAAATGTTTTCTTGGTCCAAAATAGAATTAAACAACCCATAAATGACAGAAAGATCTCTGGAAAATCCCTGATTACTTAGAAACAAAATAACATACTGTGTATAATTTGTGAGTCAAGAAAAGAAAGCAAAAGGGAAATTATAAAGTATTTTGAACTGAATGAAAATGAGAACAACAACATATCAACACTGCTGAATGCAACTAAGGTAGTATATAAAGGGAAATTTGTAGCACTAAAAACCTATATCAGAAAGAAGAAAGTTCTCAAATCAATGGCCTCAGCTTCTACCTTCGGAAACTAGAAGCAGAAGAAAAATTAAAACTAAAGTACACAGGAGAAGAGAAATAATAAAAATAAAAGCAGAGACCAATGAAATAGAAAACAGAAAAATAATAGAGAAAATCATGAAACCAAAAGTTGGGTTCTTTGAAAGGATCAGTGAAATTGACAAACCTCTAGCCAAATTCATCAGAGAAAAAAAAAAGAGCGAGAGAGAGCAAAGACACAAATTGCCAATATCAAGAAAGAAAAAGAAAACATCTTTGTTGATCCTACAGACATTAAAAGGATCATGAGGTAGTATTATAAACAACTTTTTGCCAATAAATTTGACAACTTGGATGAACGGGACATGTTCCTTGAAAGACACAAAGTACCAAAGTTCACTCAAGAGAAAATATGTGACTTACGTAGCCTTGTATCTACTAAAAAATAAATAAATAAATAAATAAAAAAATTAAAAAAAAAATTCATTGTTAAAAATCTTCCCACAAAGAAAATGCTAGGCCCAGAGGGCTTTGAAACATCTATCACGTATGTAAAGAAGAAATAACACCATTCCACATAAAATTTTCCAGAAAACGAAGGAAGATAAATACTTTCCAACACATTCTACGAAGTCAGCATTTCCCTGATACCAAATCATAAAGAAAACTACAGACTAATAAGCTTCATGAACATAGATGTAAAATTATTAATGAAATATTAGCAAATTGAATCCAATAATATATAAAATGGATAATGCATTATGAGTAAGTGGGGTTTATATCAGGAATGTAAGGTTAAATATTCAAAAAATCAAGTATGTAATTCACCACATTGATAGAATAAAGGAGAAAAACCATATGATCATTCCAATAGATGAAAATAAAAGCATTTGACAAATTCAACATCCATTTGGCTTCATACTCTCAACAAACTAGGAATAGAAGGGAACACCTCCAATCTGATAAAGAGTATCTATGATAAACCTACAACTAACATCATGCTTAATAGTGTAAGATTGAATGCTTTCCCCCTAAGATCAATAATGAGGCAAGAATGCCCACTCTATCCCTGTCTATTGAACATTGTGCTGGAGGTCCTAGATGGTTCAGTAAGGCAAAAAAAAAAAAAAAAAAAGACAGTAAGAAATTTAATTTCTTTCATTTTCTCTTCCATAGAGTGAAAGAGAAGAGGTAAAACTCTTTTTATTCACAGAAGATATCATTATATACGTAACATCTTAAAGAATCTACAAAAAGCTACTAGAACTAGTAAGTGAGTTTAGCAAGTTCATAGGATAAAAGGTCAATAAACAAAAAGCCATTATTTTTCTATGTACTAGCAACAAACAATCAAAAATTAAAATAAAAAAGTGTCATTTACAATAGCATCAAAAACAAACTATTTGGTGATAAATTTAATATATAATGTGCAAGACGTGTACACTGAAAACTATGAAATATTGCCAAGAGAAATTAAAGAAGATATACATAAATAGAAAGACATCCTGCGTTCATGGATAGGAAATATTAAGATGGCAATATTACCCAAAGAACTCTACAGATTCAATGCAATACCTATCAAAATCCCAATGGCTTTGTTTTGCAGAACTGGAAGAGCTAATTTTAAAATTCATACATAATTGCAAGGAATCCTGAATAGCCAAAACAACTTTGAAAAAGAACAATATAGGAGGACTCACATTTCCCAATTTTAAAACTTACTACAAAGCTACAGTAATCAAGACAGTGTGGTACTAGCATAAGGGTAGACATATAGGTCAATGGAATAGAACTGAGAGTCCAGAAATAAACCCAGACATCAATTAATTTTCAACAAGAGTGTTTATACCATTCAACAAGCAAAGAATAGTCTCTTCAACAAATGGTGCTGGGACAACTGGATATTCAAATGCAAAAGAATGAAGTTGGACCCTTACCTCAAACCATAGATAAAAATTAACTCAAAATAGATTAATGACCTAAATATAGGAGCTAAACTATAAAACTCTTATAAGGAAACATAGGGCTAAATCTTCATGACCCTGGATTTGATAATGGTTTCTTAGAGGTGACACTAAAAGCACAAGTAACAAAAATAAAAATAGATAAACTGGGCTTCATCAAAATGAAAAACTTCCTTGCATTAAAGGGCACTATCAAGAGAATGGAAAAAAGCAAATTATAGAATGAAAGAAACTATTTTCAAATCATATATCTGATAAAGGTCCAGTAGCTAGAGTATACAAAGAACTCTTATGACTCAACAACAAAAAGACAAACAACCCAATAAAAAAATGGGCAAAGGACTTCACTAGATATTTCTCCAGAAAAGATAATACAAATGTCTAACGGAGTATGAAAAGATGTTCAATATCATTAGTCATTTGGTAAATGCAAATCAAAACTCCATTGAGATACCACTTCATATCCACTGGTGTGACAACAATTTTTTAAAAATAAAAGGAAATTCACAAGAGTTGACAAGGATGTGGAGAAAATGGAATCTTTGTATACTGCTTGTGGGAATGTAAAATGGTGCTGCCACCATGGAAAATAGTTTGGCAGTTCCTCAAAAAGTTGAACATAGAATTACCATATGACCCAGCAATTCCTCTCCTGGGTATATACCCAAAAGAACTGAAAACAAGTGTCCAAACAAAAACTTAGTTGTATACGTGGATGTTCAAAGCAGCACTATTCACAATAGCCAAAAGGTGGAAACGATCCAAATATCCATCATCTGATGAATGGATAAACAAAATGTGGTATATAGTGGAATATTATTCAGCCATAAAAGGAATGAAGTGCTGATACATGCTACAACATGGATGAACTTTAAAAACACTATGATAAGTGAAAGAGGCCAGACACAAAAGGCCACGTATTTCCATTTATATAAAATATCCAGAAGAGGCAAATTCATAGAGACAGAAAGCAGATTACTGGTTGCCAGAGGCAGGAGGGGGGAGGGGATGGAGAGTGTCTCTTTAATGGGTATAGCTTTGTGATAATGACAATGTTATGGAATTAAGATAGTGGTGATAGTTGATAGTGATAAATTTAACATAAAATATGCATGGCATGTACACCAAAAACTACAAAATATTGCTAAGAGAAATTAATAGAGACCTAAGTAAGTAGAGAGAAATACCAAGTTTGTGGATCAAGATTCCATAACTTTAAGATGTCATTTCTCCTAAAAGTGATCTATATTTCACACAAATTTTCTTAGCAGCTGAACTATTGACATTTTGGGCCAAATAATTCTTTGCTGTGAGAGACTGTGCTGTGCATTATAGGATGTTTAGCAGCATCCCTGTCCTCTGCCTACTAGATGCCAGTAGCACCTCCCAGCTGAGACAACCAAAAATGTCTTCAGACATTGACTAATATTCCATCAGACATAAAATTGTTTTCAGTTAAAAACCACTGTTTTGTCTAAAATAAAAAATAAAATAAAATGAACCACTTTAAAATGAAGCTGAAGCTGCGATGCCAGAGGAACTGCCTTGCATGTCTTATGCCTCAAACCTTTGGAGTATTAAAACCAGGCAAAGTAACCTTTGGAATGGGACTAAAGCAAACTTGGTGCCCCAAAAACTGCTTGCAAAGATAACAAGAAAGCAGATATTATGATGACCAGACTGATGACTACTGGACTGATAATTTAAAACATTGTTTATAATGAACATCACTACGTTATGTTATCTGTACCAATAGAAATGTCTTCCTTCTATTGATGTAATTGTTCCCCTTCCCTTTCTCATAAATACCTATTGCCTCGTCTCCTAATGGAAACACTATTTGGGCTTCTGTCTGAATCAGTGCATCCCTAATAGCTTGTTTTATTGATCTCAAATAAATGTTTGTTGCTTCTCTCTTTGAAAAGTCTTTTTATTTTTAGGTTAATATACCCAATGCAATTCCAATCAAAATCCCAATCGTAGAAATTGGCAAGCTGATTCTAAAATTTAGATGGAAATTAAAGACCTAGAAAAGCCAAAACAATTTTGAGAAAGAACATAGTTGGAGGAGTTACTGTTTTCAAAACTTAGAAAGCTATAGAAATCATGACATTTTGATATTGGTAGAAAGATAATGGAGCAGAATAAAGACTCCAGAAAAAGGCCCACAGAATTATGACTAGTTCATTTTTGACCAAGTTTCCTAGGTAATTCACTGGGAATGGATAAATCTTTTTCAACAATTGATGCTGTAATAATTGGATATTGACATGCAAAAAAATTACCCCCAATTCTTATTTCACAGCATATAAATTATTAATATAAAATGGATTGTAGACCTAAATGTAAGAGTTGTAACTATAAAACTGCTAGAGGAAAAAAAAAGAGAGAGAAATAATCTTAGTGACCTATATAAGGCAAAAATTTCTTAAATAGAACACAAAAAGGGAGAACTATAAAAGAAAAAAGTTGATAAATTGAACTGTAGCAGTTTTAAAGGCTGCCATAACAAGTTACCCCAAACCATGTGGCTTAAAACAACAGAAGTGTGTTTTCTCACAGTTCTGGAGTCCAAAATCAGAGTGTGGGAGGGCCACACTCTCCTTCAAGCAAGGCTCCAGGGGAGAATCCTTCTTTGCTTCTTCTAGCTTCCGGTGGCTCCTGGTGTTCCTTGACTTGTGGCAGCATGTGATATTGTGATTTATAATGAGAAAGTCACACACACACACACACACACACACACACACACACACACACAGGGGGTGCCAAAAAAAATGTATACACATTTAAGAAAGGAAAAAACTGTGTTATAATTACACTAATGGTAACCACTTTGAGCACCTCTTGTAATTGCAGAAGTCAAACGTGACTTGTATTCATCTTTTGTTATTGGTATATATTGAGTATTACAATTTTAATACAGTTTTTTCCTTTCTGAAAATGTGTATACATTGTTTTGGCACCGTGTGTGTGTGTGTGTGTGTGTGTGTGTGTGTGTGTGTGAGTGTGTGTGTGTGTGTGTGTGTATGGTCTTCATCCTTTTTCTGCCACAGAGCTTCTAAAACTCTTGGAATATCCTAAGTGATGATAGGGACAAAGGTGTTTTTGTTATGTTAATGAGGTGACTTTAGGATCCCAGTCTAAGATGGGGGCTGGTTGCCAGGAGAACCAACCTATGATCAGAAGGTTGGAACTTTCAGTCCCATCCCATCCCCACCTCTCCTGAGGAGAGGGGCTGGAGGTCAATCAATTGCCAATGGCCAATGATTTAAGCAACCATACCTACTTAATGAAGCCTCTGTAAAAACCCAAAAGGACAGGTTCAGAGAGCTTCTAGGTTGGATAACCAGAATGCTTCCTTGTGCCCTTGTGCCTGCCCCAAGCTCCATGAGGACAGAAGCTCCTTTGTTCAGAACCTTACCCTGAATATCTCTTCATCTGGCTATTGATTCATATGCTTTAATACCCTTTGCTCTCATGAGTAAATGCATTTCCTGAGTTCTGTGAGCTAATCTAACAAATTAATTGAACCCAAGGAGGGGATCATGGGAACCTCCAATTTATAGCTAGTTGGTCAGAAAGGAAACAACATGGACTTGCAATTGACTTTTGAAGTGAAGGGCAGTCTTGTGGGACTGAGCTCTTAACCTGTGTAATCTGATGCTATCTCTGGATAGATAGTGTCAGAATTTAGTTGAATTGTAGGACACTCAACTTGGTGGTGTGGGGAAAACCTTCATGTACTACTAGAATTGGTACCAGAACCTATTTACAGCACAATTGCATACCTGTATCAAAACTCATCTAATTATACACTTAAAATTGGTATATTTTATAATATGTAAATTATACATCAATAAAGCAAGACCCATCATCCTGAAACTATGGGGCTTCCGCAGAGGAAAAACAGGTAACATCTACAGGCTTGGGAATCAGGATAGCATCTGACTATTCAAGAGTAATATAGTGGAATCTAGAAGACAACTGAGAAAGGCCATCACAATTCTGAATAATGTTATAGCCAGCTAAACTATTAACCAAGTTTAAGGGTAGAATATAACTAGATGAACAAAAGGCTCCAGAAGGATGTCTCCAAGAAAAAAACAAAACATTACCTAAAGTATTTGACTACATTGGAAACCATTTTACAATGCTAGAGTTTGAGAATTAATTAGTAATAGGTATCTGGAAAACTGAATAATAGAGAAGATGAGGCAATTATTAATTACTTCCAGGGAAAACAATAGTTAGTTGCCCAACTTAAATAATTGTATACTGCATGACTCGGTAAAAAAATTTATATAGTCATAATAATGTGGATATTACATATTAATTTAATTAAAAACAGCAATACAGGGTAGGAGTCTTAGTACCTTCACTAAAATAGTTCGATTTTTCATCTTGAGTATTGCTTTATTATATAGCTCTTTTGTTTCTTCCTTGCTATTCGGTTGTTGATTATCAATTTTCACTAGTGTCAAAATGTTTGTCCCTAGTAGATGCTGCTCCATACTTCCAGTTTTCTTCAAATCTGCTATAAGCTTGGAAACCAGATGATCAAGCTTATTTTATTACGTAAAGTTGGAATATATAAAACATAACTTACTTAAATTTTAATACATGGTTATGGTGATTTTTTTTGCTTTTGTGACTATGGGTAAATTACCTAACCTTTCAGTGGGGGAACTAATTAAGATTTATTTCAAGGGTTGTTGTAAGGCTTAAAAGTGGTCAACTTAATTTAAAGTAGAGTTACATAATTCACTTATCTATTTTTTAAATTAGTTTTTAAATTTAGAAAAACAAAGTAATAAATCAATGTGCTATTCTTCATTAACTAATTTGTAATAACATAATGTCATATATAGCCAAAATATAAGCTATTGATAAAGCAAGGAATTTAATACAAGCCCTGATATTTCTTTGGTCAAATGCATTTATACGCCTGTATAGAAACTCTGAGGTTCTACTTTTGACAGTAAATAAGTCTCAGGTATAAAGATCAGAAATGGCACCATTTTATTAGGTATTATAATAAAACTTTTCCCATAGATTTAATGAAATGGAAAGATATTGACTGCAAAAATTAACTGATCTGGCATGTAACATATAATTACATTTTTGTTCATGAGAAATAGACAATATTAAATTAAATAAATAAGATGAAATAAAGATGAAGATTGTATAAAGTTGGAATAAATGTTTTATCATATGATTTGATAAAAATAACTTGTAAATATCTTATTGAATAATACACTGAATTTGAAAGAGATCATATAAAAGCTTGGTTTGTTTTTAGCTAGTGTGTCATGAAAAATTTGGTGACCGTAGAAAATATTTTAGTTACACCTAAAATAACAAATTGGGGTGCCCGGCTAGCTCAGTCGGTAGAGCATGAAACTCTTAAAATAACAAACTGCTTTGGCCGTTCCAACATATTTCTTTCCTGCTAATGACATGACTTTGGGATGAGTATTGAGAATAGGTAAAAGTAATTGCATTAAAGTTTAGCATTTTTTAAAAAGATGCTCTCTGTGCTTTGTTTCCTTAAGATAAATGCTTTCTTTGATAATTCTTATGGGATGGAAGAAGCCTTATTTTTGCCACTCCATTGTACTGTATATTTTAAGACCCTAAGAATACGAGCCAAAATACCCCATTTCTAAAAACCAACTTTCACTCTTCAAAGAAATATCTAAAAGATAGTGAAAGACTTGTTCCTTGTTAATCATTGATATTATTCACCTCGTGGTACCATAAAATTAGATTTGGGATGAATAATAGGGTGATTTTCTTTTTGAAAAGTTGGAGAAAGGGTTGTGGTGAACACAGGTACTTTCCCAAACAGGTTAATTTTGAGAAAGAGGACACATAAAAGTTGAGGACTGGAAAATTGATTTCCTCAAAGCTATCCATAATTGAGCATGTTCTGAAAGCATTCTATACTCCCAGTGGTATTAGAACCTCCAGTAGGAAGACCACAAGGGTGGACTCAAATATGGCCTGACGTGACTTAAGAAAACATTGCCACCTAGTGGCAACTACTTCAAGTCATAGATACAAAGACCTAAAGGTTCCCTTGACCCTTTGAAGGACACCTCTGACGCAGCCCAAAGTAGCAAAATATCTTGCATTGATATTGTATGTTATAATTTATATTGTGCTTTCTACATATTTGTTATTTAACATTCCAAGCAAGCCCCTGAGGTGGTGATATTCTCTCTACTGATGAAGTACTTGAGGCTCAGAGAAGGTAACTTACCAAGATCATACTTTCAATTATTCATTCAAAATTCATTTGTCAAGCATGATTACATGACTAGCATTATCCCTGGCTTGGAGTAGGAGGATGGGTTATGGGTGATTAAAAAAATGACTAATACACAATGTCCTTAAATCATTCACAATCTAGTGGGGACACAGAATTATGAATTCGAGTCAGGATTTGCATCCAGGACTAATGTGTATGCTTGTTCCTGCCACTACATCATGGCATAGTAAATGTAAATGTCATAAGGGTGTTGGTGGCCGGCCCGGTGGCTCAGGCGGTTAGAGCTTCATGCTCCTAACTCCGAAGACTGCCGGTTGGATTCCCACGTGGGCCAGTGGGCTCTCAACCACAAGGTTGCCAGTTTGATTCCTCGAGTCCCGCAAGGGATGGTGGGCAGCGCCCCCTGCAACTAGCAACGGCAACTGGACCTGGAGCTGAGCTGCGCCCTCCACAACTAAGGCTGAAAGGACAACAACTCGACTTGGAAAAAAGTCCTGGAAGTACACACTGTTCCCCAATAAAGTCCTGTTCCTCTTCCCCAATAAAATCTTTAAAAAAAACAACATTAAATGCTCAGGGATAGATTTAAAAAAAAAGGGGGGGGGGTGTTGGGATGAATCCTGGAGTCCTTGCAGTATAGGATGAGGTTAGTCATGGAGAAAGGTGGTTTCCAAGCAAAATGACTCACTGAATTAAAATGTCAACTGAACAGAGGGCGTCCCCTCCATCCCCACCCAATTTGCTTCTTGTAATCTGCTCTGGGCTTGGAAACCAGATAAGGAAATTTATTAAAAAGGTATTTAACATGAAAGTAAATGACCTGAGTGAAAATCCCAGAAGCTCCTCCCTGAGGAGTGTTGTGTGTGAGTTTTAGAGCATAGACTTTATTAAGTCTGTTTGGGCCACTCTTGGGACTTTCTTAAGATGTCCTCTCTCTGAGCTCAGGCAGGCATCTGTGTAGCCAGCAAGTTCTGAGTGGGCAGTGTTACAGTAGAATAGATAACTGCGCCATAATGAGTACCCTGAGTCAGGAAAAACCCACATCCCTTATCAGGGCATGCCTGCCTCCCCAGCCTCGTGTCTAAGATCTCACCCCAGGTTAGGATCTCTCCCCTGCAGAAACTGACCTTCTTTCTGTTTTTGAACATTCTAAGTTCTTGCCTAACTCAGGCCTTTGTAACATTTCTCCCTCTTCCTCACACTTCACAAGGCTGGCTCCTCATCTTTCAGGATTCAGCTTAAATGTCACCTTCTCAGAAAGCTCTTCACTGACCACTCTACCTAACATCTAACATAATAATTAATATCCACCTTATCTAGGCTGTCTACTAAAACCCATCTGTGTCCTAAAAATGTCCTATAGACATTTTACTATGCTAACTGGAGCGTTAGCACTTGCCACTTTCTAATATACACATATTTTGTCCGTTGTCATTATTGTCTATCTCCCCCCACTGGAATGTCAGCTTTGTGAGGACAAGTGTTTTGCCTACTTGGCTCATTTCTATATGCCTACCACCTAGAACAGGACTTGGCACATGGTGAGTGCTCAGTAAATAACTGTGAATGAATTGAATGAAATCTCTTTTCCTTTTTGTCTCATATGGCTATTCTCAATAAACACAGCCAGACTGGCCTGGTTTTCTTAAATAGATTCTGACAGTTTTACTTGGCAGCTCATGAAGCAGGACTGCTGTGTGCCTTTGTTCCAGGAAATGGACTTCAAGTCACCTTCCCAGGGCCCAAGCTTCTCTGGAACAGGAAATCAGGCATTAGACATTAGTTAGGTATGTTAAATCGCATTTCGTAGGTCTACACTGCCACATCATTTGTTAACTCTCTTGGGCAGGATACTGGGTACTGAGTTCAGGGTCTTGCTCAAATATCCGGCTAGCTTTCCTCCATTCCTAACCTCAAACTCCACCCCGTGATAAGCCGGCTCTCTGGCCTGTATGCAGCAGATTTCACTGTGGGAGAGAGGGCCTGGAGAGAGTGAAGGTTCTCACACTCATCTCATTCCTGGATAAACAATGCCAAGTTCATCCCCTGCTGAGATTAAGTCCAGTGTGGGGATGTCTTGTGAAAAGAGCAGTACATAACTGTGGAGGGCTGAAAAAAAGTCACTAACTTCCAATGAGAGCCATGGGAACTCGGAAGGAGTAAGGTCCCTCTGCCCAGTGATCTCAGGAAGCATTCATGAAGGTCTAGTTTGTAGACAGCATTACCCTGAACGTAGCAATGAAGAATCCCTATGTTGCCCTTTTAGAAGGAGCCAGGGTGGGGCTGAGTACTTCCCTTGCTAAGGAAATAGCTAGCACCCTAGCCCCACTTCCTGAGCCGCCAGTCTTCCTGACAGAGTTGCTTGCACTGCCGGTCTCTATTGTCTTACTTTCTATTCACTGCTTCTGGACTCATTACCTTTCCAGCTTCTCCCTTTCGTCCTCACTTACACAGGCTACCTCATGCATGTCTTTCAGTCCTTGAATGTGACAAGTATTTCCCACTCCCAGACCTTGGCACATGCTGTCCTACTACCATAAAAAAGACACTCATTATCTACCTGTCCTTTGCTTTTCAGTCTCTCACTACCTCCCGGCTTCTGTTTTCACCTATTAAGTGACCCAAACTACTTTTGCCAATGTAATCAAATTTGTATCTGTTTCTAAATGTATAGATTAATGTAGAGAGAATTGATATTTTATAATTGAGTCTTCTGTCTTTCTAGCCAAGAACCTGATTGACCTTTCCATGTGTTCAAGTTTTCTTCTGTTCAAGATCCTAAGGAACATTTTAAAGTTGTCATCATATAGATATTGTACATTTCTTGGTAAGTTTATTCCTGGGAATTTATCTTTGTTGTTGTTGTTGTTGTAACTAGTGCCTTTTCCCCACTACCTGATTGCTATTTGTATACATAAAAAACTATTGGTTTATAACATTAATTTAATTCTTGTTTTGTTTGTCATGAATTTTCCATTTGATTCACTTGGGGTTTCCAGATATATAACATATCATTTATAAACAGTGATACTTTATAACTCCTCCTTTCGAGTTTTGACATCACTAATTCCTTCTTCATGTGCAACTGCACTGATTAATAAAATTAGAATATAAAATAACCACGGTGATGGTGGACATCTTGTCTTGTTCCTGAGTTTAGTGAGAATACTCCCATTGTTTCCCCATTAAGCACAGGGCTGGCTTTTGGTTGTCCATAAGTCTCTTGAATCTGTCCACTTCTATTTTCACTGCTGTCATCTTAGTTGGAGACACTATGATTTTTCACCTGTAATAAACCTCAATGTTCATTTTTATTCTCGTCCCTAACAATTCATTCTCCACACAACACCTAGAGTGGGCCCGTAAAAATGGAAATCTGGGAGGGGCAGTTAGCTCCATGGTGAGAGCGCGGTGCTCATAACACCGAGGTCGCCGGTTTGATTCCCACATGGACCAGTGAGCTGTACCCTCCACAACTAGATTGAAAACAATGACTTGACATGAAGCTGATGGGTCCTGGAAAAAGACACTGTTCCCCAACACTTCCCAATATAAATATTTAAAAAAATCAGATTAACGAGTAATAATAATAAAAAAAAGGAAATCTGATCATGTTGTTTGTGTCTTAAAACACTCCTGTGGCTTCCTATCCCTTTTAGGATGAAGTCTAAATCCTTAGATGCGACCCTCAAGGCCCTGCATCTGACCTCTGTATGCATTCCCAGCTTGATGGCAAACCTTTTTCTTCTCACCACAGGCCAGCTCATGCAGGCCTTTTACTTCCTTGAATATGATTAAGTATTTTCCACCTCTAGACTTTGCACATGCTGTTCAGCCTCTACCCTTTGCTTTGCTAACATCATTCTACTTACCTTTGGCATTCAGCTTCTCACAGACTTCCTCAGGAAAACCTTCCTGCACTGCAGGCCAGGTGTTGTATGTTCTCATTGCACCCTCTCTTTTAGTTTAATAGTCTTTTTCACCATGGCACACTTACATATAACTATTTATATAATTTTTTATTATTTGTCTTTCCTGCTGAATTTAGAATAGTACTAGTGCCTGATACATTGTCAATTCTCAGTGACTATTTGTAAAATAAATAAATGAAAATAAATTATTCAAAATGTATTGAAGATACAAAGGATGGCATCACTCTGTTTTTATATAAGAAACGTCTCTGGTTCTGAGACTGTACAATCAGTGACTGGTGTATTTACAGGAGAATATGGGATGATAGCAAAGCAAACAGATTAGACAATGGGTACATATTTTTATAACAGATAGTAAAGAAATTACCAAAGACAACTGAGGTCATATCAAAAGGACTCCAGAACCAATTTGAAGATGCTCCCAATAGCCAAAGATGGAACAATTTGTGTAAGAAAAACAACTACAATAGATTGAAACACATCAAATATATTTATCTCTTATAATCATATTAAGATAATAAAAACTCACAGTTACTCTTCTGGAGGATGAGAAAGGAATTGGCTCTTTTGAAAACTGGTAATAAAGAGAAGAAATCAAGCATTTATTCTGTCTTTCCCATGTTAACTTTACTTCTGGATAACTCTATAATTAATGAGAGGCAGTGTCTTTTTGTATGGATATATTCCAGCTAGTAAATGAAGGAAATGATAAGATCAGAATGTTACACTTTTGCAGCCTAAATTGAATTAGCAAGGACTGATCACATCGTATATATGTTTAAGAAGTCAAACCTGAATCTAATGAAGCTTCTAGGTCCAACTACCCATTTACAGATGAACATGTTAAATTATACCATGGGGATGCAATGAACAAAGTCAGGCTCTGGAAAACTTTGCAGGACAGAACACCTGATTTCCTCTCCAAAAAGTTATAAAGAATAAAAAGAGAGATGAAAGACTTCTTAAAGATTTAAAGACTTAAAAGATACATCAACCATTGGCATTGTATGGACCTTGTTTAGATGACTGGATATTTGAAGGTACTAAAGAATTATTAGGTCTTTTTTTAAGGCATAATAATGGCATTGTGGTTAACATTATTTTTTAAAAGCATTCCTATCTTTTAGAGATACATAGGGAAATATTTAAGGATGAAATGATAGGGTGCGTGGAATTTGCTTTAAGTTAATCCTGGGTGGGGAGAGTGGGTGGGTATGTAAATGAAACAAGATAGGTACTAATTTGGTAACTATTAAGACTGCTTGATGGGTATTCGGGAATTCATTAAATGAATCTGCTACTTTTGTATATTTCAAAGTTTGAATAATATAACAGGTCAAAAAAATTAAGAGAAAAGAGGGACAACATTTCTTCTGGGTTTCAATATATCAGACTCAGAGCTAATGCCTAGATTCTAGGAGGCATTTTAAAAAGAGCACAAATCTGGTTGTCAGATGTCTAAATCTTGACAGTTTGAAGCTTGAATTCGTGTCTCATGGCTGTGGGAGCAGGAATAGTGCACATTTCAGAAGCCCAGGCCTTTTGTCCTGGTTACCCAGATGATCCACATGGCAGGAACAGGATGAAATGACAGCAAATATTTATTCCGTTTTAGTATTATTCTGTCCTACTTGGATTTCCAAAAAGAAACTTGGATACAGGGAAATCCTTTTCGCCAAAGCCTTTTAAAGTTTTGGCTTCGGTTTCAGCCCTCTCACAGTAATGAGCAGCAGAATTCATGACAGTAAATTAGATTTTTACTGAATGGAGGTAAAACAACAATAACAAACAGCTATTCAATGTAGACCAGTGATGTTCAATAGAACTTTCTGCAATGATGGAAAAGTTTTTTATCTCTATCATTTAATGTGGTAGCCAATAGCCACATATGGTTACTGAGCACTTGAAACGTGTCTACTGCGATTGCAAAAATGAATTTTAAATTTTATTTAATTTTAATTAAATAGCCTCTTGTGGCTATCAGCTACTGTATTGGACAGCACAGTTTGATTCTATACAATATCTATAGCAACTGCTTCCTGAAAGCTTTCTACTATTAATTCAATAAAAAAAAAGAGGTTTTATTTTTTTCTAGCCAAACAGGCCAGTCAATATTAATTTTAGTAGACATTCTTCTCCTATTCCTATTCCTTGCCCAAGTTCATGGTCCCTCCTATAGTGATAGCCTACATCCAGTCTAATGGGCATCTAAAGTAGGCTCATTTGCTGACATTTGTGACAACTCTGAAAGAACATTTTAAGTCCAGAGCTTCCCATGGGATCAGCAGAGGCCTGCCTTTGTTGCAATCATATCACAGTTCAGTATTTTTCCTCTGCCTAATCCAAGCCCCCACAGTTGTTCCCAAATCTCCATTTCAGACAGACTTGGTTCCTGCCCTCATAGAGATGACACTATTCTGGCAGAGATGAAGAAACTGAAATCCAGAGAGGTTTAAGGATGTGGATGAAAAGGGGTGCTCTGTAATAAAACTGAAAAGTCCAATAATGGAAAGTGATCTGATCATAAATTCTTAGTTGGACAGGGCATGGTTGGTAGTAACAACAGAGGCGTATAACTTTTTTTAGTAAAATGTTTATCTTTGCTTTAAGACAGCCCTGTCCATTGTTCTTGTGCATCTAGGTTAACATATCTTTGAAATGTAATCCTCTTTTCCAGATTCCTCAAAGGCATAACCACCCTCAAGAGAGCACAGAATCTTGTCATCTATCCTGTAATCCAATCCCTGCTGTACTTTCTCCCATCTTCATGTAATCTTCCTTAAATTCCCTCCCTAATTCCAAATACATGAAAGAAAGTGCAAACTCATTCTCTGGAGCATTTGAGATCTTGCTTCCCAGCATATGTTGTCAGTTTGGTTCAAATAATGTCTTACAAAAATTTTCTACAGGTTTGGACATTTCTTATGTTGACAAGGAAGGGCTAGCCCAAGGACACACAGCTGATTTATGGTAGAGCCACAAGAATCCATTTTCTTGGCATTCACTGTAGTAATTGTTCCACTGTATCATGTGACCTTATAATGAAGCATGCTGCATCAGGAAATCACAGTCTGCTACTGGGAGTACCACTAGAAGAATAAGATATCTTTCTAACATGTTAAATTAAGAATTGGCAAATTAATTTCCACTGGGAGGAGTACTTCCCTTTTTTTAGGAAAATGCTTCCCTCTTCCTCTAGACACTGGATCTTAATGGAAGTTACTGTCTTAAATGACCCAGATTTTTCAACCACATGGTTGGTTGAGAGGTGGGCACCCACCATGGTAGCCTGGTCATTGTTGGCCTATGAACAAACACATGACTGAAGCCAGGCCAATCACAACCCTTCCCCAGAATTGTTCTTAAACTGGAGCTGAGCAAGCACTTTCATCCTAGTGAGAAGATATAAGATCTTCTAAACTCATCTTGGGAAGATGAAGATACCTTCATTTTGGAAAGAAGCTGGGTTGAGAGAAAAGAGACTTCCCTGCAAAGAAGTGAAGAAAGGGATATAAAGTCCTTGTGGCAATTTGTGTCTCTATTTTAAGATATTGCTAACGTCACTACCATGCCTGCTCTACCTAAGGCTTGATTATTTAAGGCAATGAATGTTTTCCTTTTTGCTTAAGCCAGTTCATAGTGGGCTTCCATTATGTTGTCTTATCACCCTAGAAATTGATTCCACTTATCTTGTCATCTGTGTTTTGCATACCCATTTTTATATAGCTTGTATTCCTTAGCATACAATTTTGTATACTGACTTTTCATTTGCCATTGCTGTATATTTTCCCACAGTTGACATAATGGCCATAAATTAATAATTCTAACAAGTTAATATACCAAAATCTAACAGTTTTCTCAAATGTAGAATACTTAGATTGTTTGCTTTTTTCCTCCTTGTTATACTTATCATCACAATGACCAACTTGGGGTATTTAGCTTTAGTTTTCTCTTTTTTTTTTTTTTTTTTTAAGGAGGGCACAGCTCACAGTGGCCCACGCAGGGATCGAGTCAGCAACCTTGGTGTTATTAACATCACGCTCTAACCAACTGAGCTAACCGGTCACCCTGTTTAATTAATTCTTAAGTTAAATTCCTGGGAATAGGATTGCTAAATCAAAGGGTAGGAACGATTGCACGGTTTTTGACACAAAAGTGAATATTGTTTACATTTCAAAAAAAGTTTGCTTTGATGTCAAGTTTAAAGGAAATGTCAATCTTTAATGGTGAGTGCCTTGAATCACTCCCTCCTGACTAAATTTCGTACTTGGCCCTGCTTTCAGAGCCAATTGATCTAGAACACCTCAGGGGTGGGAAGAATGTGCTGAGTTTTTGCTCCACCCAGGAATGGAGCTCCAGGGTGTGGTGCAGTGTTCTCCCAAAGAAAGGGAAGGTTGTGGAAGGGACTGGAAGCATCAGGAGGGACTTTCAAAATACCAAGTTCTCCCTACCCACAGCCAGATTCAGAATCTCATTAAGGTGAACAACCCTCCACAAGATCCTGATAACAAGTCCAGAGTAAATCCTCTTACTACATCCTCCCATAGTCCGTTGGGTTTTTCCTTCAAACCATTTATTATTATTGCAAATTCTTAGTTATGCAATTCATTGTCCCATTTCTGGGAATTCAACTTAAGAATGAATGCTTTTTTCTTTTTTATTACATTTATTGAGGGTGACATTGGTTAATAAAATCATATAGGCTTCAAGTGTTCTATAAAACATCATCTATTTATTGCATTGTATGTTCACCACCCAGAGTCAAATCTCCTTCCATTACCATACATTTGACTCCTTTTACCCTCTTTTACCTCCCCCATCCCCATTTACCCGCTGATAACCTGTATTGTCTGTGTCTATGAGTTTTTGTTTGTTTGCCTTGTTTGTTTGTTGCTTTCAGTTTTATATCCCACATAGGAATGAAATGGTTCTCGACTTTTCCTGACTTATTTTGCTTAGCATGATAATCTCAACCATCCATGTTGTCGCAAATGGCAGTATTTCATCTTTTGTTATGGCTGAGTAATATTCCATTGTATATATGTACCACATTTTCTTTATCCAGTCATTTACCGAAGGACACTTCGCTTGTTTCCATGTCTTGGCCACTGTGAATAAAACTGCAATGAACCTGGGGGTACATATATCTTTACGGATGTTTTCAGATTTTGGGGGTACTTACCCAGAAGAGGGAGTGCTGGGTCATATGGTAATTCTAAAGAATGAATTCTTAAGAGGGTATTAACTTAAGAATTAATTCAACAGAAAGAAAAAGCTACATATATTGTCTATAAGTTCCATGAGAGCAGAGATGGGTCCTTTCTGTTCACCTCTGTGTCCTAAGCACCTAAAATAATGCCTGACACACAGTGGGCACTGAACAGATATTTGTTGATTGACTAATCAATTAGCATAATAAAATAAACTAGGTTTTCTATTTTTCTTAAATTAACTTGATCACGGAACCATTTTTTCAGTTGCAAGTTAACATTCTAGGGGACACATTTGAGAAATGTTAGTCCATGTTTAGGGGAAAGCATTAAGAGGAGAACTTGTGTGTTCCATAGGAATTCTGTATCCTTCAGAACTTGCCTATTGAATTGCTGCAACCACTTGGAACACAACAGGGAGGAACCCCACTACTCCCACTTGGGGACCTAAAGTGATTTGATTACTTGATGGGAATTGTATTGAAGCAAGTTGATCAATAGCATTTTGATAATCAGGTGGAAATTTAATAGTCCTAGTTAATGTTCGCTTGAAAATTCATAATTTGTGGATCACTGAGCATTTTTACAGGCCAGTCCCATCAAATTGTTTTAGAAGACATCTCTAAGATGCTTCTTAGAGAAGTTTATTTGTGAGCATTTTCCCAATGCTGACATATATTGAAGTTAAATGAGTCTTCTGAATCTTTTAAAATAAAAATATCAATTAATTCACTGAGCCTTTCTGACTCTATAAGTGAGAAATTATTCTGGGGTTTAGTCAGTGCAAGTATAAAGAGCTCTAGATTATGAGTCTAGATTACTGGAGATACCTGGTTCTAATTCCAGCTCTGTTCCCAAAGAACCGGCTTCATCTTTAGGAGCCTTTCTGAGCCTCAGGGACTCCTTCTATAAAGTGACAGGATTGAATTAAAAAGATGAATTAAAAAGACTGTAATATTCCTTCCAGTTCTGATAGACAATGGTGCTTATCTGAAAGCACATTTAGTCTCTATGAATGGCGTAAGTAGCTGTGAACATGAAGAGCTGGATAATACATTCATTGCTGTGGCTTAGTACACTCTCTAGGACCATTACAGGGCAGTGGATGCTAAAATACAAAGTTCAAATTTCACAACTTAAATCATGATTGCTCTTTGTCTGAGCAATTCAAAAGACTCTCACAGAACAGGTTTGAGTAAGGCCCACTTATATTTAATGCTGGCTGAGAAGAAAAGTGAAATGTGATGAAAGATACACTGAAATGAACCCAAAGCAGACCCTTTGCTATTTGCGGGTCTATACTAGGACTACTTTACTTACCAGCTTTGTCCTGTGACCTTATAAGTGTCTCTTGAGCTCCCAGCACTCGATTTTCTCCTCAGATACATTTCCCCTGTACTGCTTATCTTGTAAAATTAACTACTGTGTTACAGATGTATGAGCCAAAGCTAATTTTATAAGAAACTTGAGTGAGAGGAAATCAATCTTTCAAGGTCCCTGAAATCCTGAGATCATAAAGAAAGGACTAAAGAAATAGTTTCTGGCTTTTTGCTTGTGATTTTCTTCTTAGTTTTAGTTTTCATTTTTCTGAAACTCTCTCCCCAGAACTTCCATGGTATATATAGATGCTCATAAACAAAACAATGACGAATACTAGGCTGTTGGAAAGGTCACGGTCCACACAGCCAACAGATGCTACCAGGCTGGCTTGTTAGTGGAAATTTACAAATGATAATGGAGCTGTCGCTTTTGCTTTAAGAACTACTCCCACTTGGGGACCTAAAACTGTGTAGTCACCCAAACGGCAAGAAGTGGTTAATTCTTTGATTTACTGAAAGGAGTAAATTAAAGTTCATTTAAGGTTATTAGTTCAAGTTCAAGGTTATTAGTTTATTCTATACATTATCACAGGTTGGCAACCATACACATTTCAGCACTTACAATTTAATTATTGTAATTTAATTATTTTATTGTCAGATTTAATTATTGTTGAATTACAAAATCATGAGCTATGCCCACTACTGGGAGCCCAATATTAATGCATGTGCAAGCTTAAAATTCTAAGAATTATTTTCAGTTTCTCTCCTGGTTATGTGATTTTGTGTGTGTTTTGTTATGTAAAACTCAAGTCTAATTAATGACTGTTTTGAAAAAAAATCTAGGCAAAGGGTCATGACAACAATTCAGCTATTTAGTACAACTCTCTGTAAACAAATCACCAGAGAAAGGCTTAAAGTGAGGTAATAATTCCGGCTCATTGTGAGTGAATAAACACCAGGCATCTATAGACATGTTTAATTAATTCCTGCACTCTCTTCAAATACAAATTAACACAAAATAGCATTTAGTGACTTGAAGGTAATTGCCCACATGGCTGAGCTACGCATCTCTGAGAGCTGTATAATTTAAGTGTGGATTTATGCATGGAACATACAAGACTGAATACATATTTTGAAATGAACATTTATTTCACAGAAAAGGCAAATAGAATGGAGAATAAATGATAGTAAGGGAGACACCAGACACAAGTAACAACAGTACAAGCCAAACGGTTGTGCTAGAGGTATAAACAAACTATCCCCTGAGCACCAAGGAGGGGCAATTTAAACCCGATGAGAGGACAAGCTTCAGGGAGAAAGGGAATGACTTCTGAGTTGTTCTGGGAAGATTAGTAGAGTACAATTTTAATTAATAGAGGAAGTGGGGAAGGCATTCCAGTTAGAGGAAAATCAGAGGCAGAGAGGATTGAAAAGCACTACCTGGGGATAGTCCTGGGTGAGGAGATATGCACAGGAATGGTGGAAGGTGGAGCTGGATTTGGGCTAGGGACTCGTTTTGAATGTTGACCTAAAAGTGTGACTCCATCAAAGATAGATAATTTTTTCCCACTTTTTTGTGTCTCCGTTTTTTCAAATTAAAAAAATATACATACGTTATAAAGATATAGAAAGTTAGTCTTTTATGATTCCACAATCCCAGAGATAACCACTGTTAGGGCAAATCGGTATTATTAAAATTTCAACAAGTATTGCTAAATTACCCTCCAAAATGTTTGTATCAGTACTTCCACCACTAGTGGACGAGGTTGCTTGTTTTCCCTCTTGTATGTCAACATTGGGTATTTTCATGTCCTTTAATCTTTGCCAATTTCATAGGAGAAAAATAACACTTCATTCTTGAGCATCTTTTCATTTTATTGTGGCCATTTGATTTCTTCATCTCTAATTTGAAATGTCCCCTTTATCATAACTCAGCAGTGCATCCCCAGCACTAACCTAGCACGTATGAGGCACTCAATAAATGAAGAAATATAATAGAAATTGACTATTGCTGCTCTTTGGAAGAGGAAAATGGTATAATCATATATGTGTTTTGAGACTATAGTTCTCATGGCAGTATGGAGAAAGGACTATGAGCAGAAAGTTACTAAATTCAGAGTCTAGTCAGAAAAATCATTAAAATATTCCAGGCAACAAAATGACAAATGCCTTACCGTAGAGTAGTGCCAGTGGGGATGAAAAACGGAATGACGTGGAGCATTACAGGGGTGGAACTGAGAAATGTGGTACCTATTTAAGCGGCAAGAAGATGAAAGACAAGGAGGTGTTAAAGAAGACTAGAGGTTCTAGCTTGGATGCTTAAGTGAATTTTCATGCCTTTAATAGGAAGGACTATGGAACCCATAATGAGGAATAATTTTTTTGCAGAGAGTTCTACACAAGTCCATTTTATTTAAGGGAGACCTGCCTCCTATTATTCTTCTATTTGTGACCTTGTTCTCATTTTCTCTTGCTTCAATTACGATAGTGTCCCATCAATTTTCCCTACGTTGCATATAATTTCCACTTTTCCACTGAAGTCCTCCATCTAAAAGCATGTTCAAGTTGCTCCTTTCCTCAACTACACTGTTATTCTAGTCTCTCCTTTATTACCCCCACTGCCTCTACTTTTTTTGTAATCCATGCATTAATTCATTCACATGTTTAATTAATATTTATGGAGAGCTTTCAATATACTAGGCATGGGTTCTACATGACGGGGAACATCAGTAAATAAAAGAGACAAAATTCCCTCCTTTCTTGGAGCTCACATACTTACTCTACTTACTCATTATTTCCTTCTTATCTGCTTCTACCATTGTCCTGGAATTGTTCTTCTGAAAATTGACACCAACTTCAAGATTGTTAAATCTAAGAGCCATTTCTTGGTCTTTTGACCTCTTTGCAGCACTTGTCATTGTTGGCAGCTCTCTATTCCCTTAGCTTAATTCTTTTATCTCCACTTCTGTTTTAATATTTCCTGGAATGCTTGCTTCATTTATGTTTCCTTCTCTGCCTTTTCTTCATTCTTTTCTCCAGTCCTTCCTACTCATCTTTTAAGGACTCACTCGTAGTTATGACATTCTAACTTGTACTGTAATTACTTGGGGGTATGTTTTAGCTGCACCACTGTATCCTGAGTTGTGTTCCATAGAACAGGAGTTCTTTGGGTTTTTAGCAGATGTTATGAAAAAGGAAGTTCTTTTGGATAAACACTGGGCTTCTTTATGGCAGAACTTCTTAGAGCAATTAACATGACAATGAGACACAGAAGGAATGGTATACAGTATTTTCCTAATATCTTTGATCAGAGAACCTTATTTTTGAGTTGCATCTTGTAGGGCTTCTGAAGAACACACTTCAGGAAATATTATACTAGACCATAGCTCTTTGAAAGCCAAGACCTTATCTTATTTATCTGTTCATGTATTCCCTAGAGAACTCTGAAGAATGTTTTGGTCCCAGTAGGTATTAAATACATTTGAATAGGTAGAGATTAAGTTGAGGGCATTCCAAGAGCAAAAATGAAAGGACAGGAAAGCATGGGTCACATTCAGCAGTATTTAGTTCAGTTTAGCAATAAGTGATTAAGGAGAAATACTATGAACAATTGTATGCCCACAAATTAGATGACTTAGATGAAATAGACAAATTCCTAAAAAGACAAACTACCAAAACTAACTCAAAATAGACAATTTGAATAGATCTATAACAAGTGAATAGATTGAATTAGTAATCAAAACAACTACCCACAAAGAAAAGCTTAGGCCCAGATGGCTTCACTACTGAATGTACCAAACATAGGTACAACAGGTACAATCAAACCTGATGTTGGTGGAGTTCATGCTTTACCCTATCAGTAATGAACTGCTAAAGGTTAGAAGAATTGGATAATATGATATGGGCAAGGTCAAATTTCTCTTTCCAAATAGAGATGCTGTTGAACCACCTGGGTCATATACATGCCTAAACTGGATAAAGCCAGGTTGGCTGTGGATCTAATGGGCACAGGTTCTATGACATTTCCTACTTGGTTGGATATTGAATATTAAGGTATGGGAAGTAGTCATAAATAACCTAAATCCAAGAATCACCAGCAACAGGGCCTTAATACCATCCACCTGTCTAGAAATTAGTCTGAAAGTAGGTTACACTGGTATGAAGTAGGTGGCTTACTGCTGCCTCAGGAAATTGCTGTCACTTTGGTTAAATCAGGTCAAACTTGCTTTCACAATCTTTTAGGAAGGAATAAAAGCTATTCAGAAAAATGTGACCAAAGTTCATGTCAAACCATGGCCATAATCATCACCTAAAATTGTCTTCCATATTATAGACCCCCAAATGAACATAACGTTATCCCTGAGGTGGAGCAGAATTTGCCACCGAAAAATACGCCTTTTTTTGTTATTTTTTTGCATATTGATTATTTTAAGCTGGTTACTTTTAAGAAAGAAAAGATTCAGGAAAAACCTTTGACCTACCTAAAACAATTTAGATAGATAGAGAACCCACTCCAGAAGGGGAGATATGGATGCAAAATCCTCAACAAAACACAAGCAAACCAAATTCAGCAACATATAGGAAGAAGTATACATTATCACCCAATGGAATTTATCCCAGAAATGCAATGTTGGTTCAACATCTGGAAATCAATCAATGTATCATTTCATTACAATAAAAAACAAAAATCACATGATCATTTTTGCTATGGACTGAATTAAGTCCCTCCTCTCCAAATTCATATGCTGAAGGTCTAACCCACAATGTCATAGTATTTGGAGACGGGGCCTTTAGGAGGTAATCTGGTTTAGATGAGGTCATGCGGAAGAGACTCTCATGATGTGATTAGTGCCCTTATAAGAAGAGACAAGAGAATTTTGTCATTCTCTCAATCCCCCATGTGAGGCTACAGTGAGAAAGCGGCCATCCGCAAGGCAGGAAGAAAGTTCTCACCAGAGCCTACCCATGCTGGCACCCTGATCTCAGACTTCAACCTCTAGAACTATGACAAAATAAATTACTGTTGTTAATGTCACTCAGTCTATGGTATTTTGTTATGGCAGCCCAAGCGACTAAGGCAATCTCCACTGACACAGAAAAAGCATTTGACAGAACCCAACACCCTTTAATGATAAAACATTCGACAAACTAGGAATAGAAAAGAACTTTCTCAACTTGATAAACGGCATCTAAAAATCGCACAGCTAATATACTTAATGGTAAAAGCATGTATGCTTTTCCTCTATGATTGGGAATATGACAAGGATGTCCACTCTTCACCACTTGTATTCAACATTGTACTAGAGATTCTGGCCAGCGCAATTAGTCAAGAGAAAGAAATAAAAGGCAACCAGGTTGGAAAGGAAGAAATAAAACTATATTCACAGATGACATGATCTTTTATGCAGAAAATTAGAAGGAATCCATTAAAAAACTATTAGAAGGGGCCGGCCTGGTGGCTCAGGCAGTTAGAGCTCCATGCTCCTAATTCCGAAGGCTGCCGGTTCGATTCCCACATGGGCCAATGGGCTCTCAACCACAAGGTTGCCAGTTCAATTCCTTGAGTCCCGCAAGGGATGGTGGGCTCCGCCCCCTGCAACTAAGATTGAACATGGCACCTTGAGCTGAGGGGCCTCCCAGATGGCTCAGTTGGTTGGAACACGGGCTCTCAACCACAAGGTTGCCAGTTCAATTCCTGGAGTCCCACAAGGGATGGTGGGCTGTGCCCCCTGCAACTAGAAAACGTCAACTGGACCTGGAGCTGAGCTGCGCCCTCCACAACTAAGATTGAAAGGACAACAACTTGACTTGGAAAAAAGTCCTGGAAGTACACACTGTTCCCCAATAAAATCCTGTTCCCCTTCCCCAATAAAATCTTTAAAAAAACAAACAAAACTTAATTTTGTGCAGAATTCCTAACAGTGAATTCTCATTGGTTATATCCTATTCTGAGGCTTTGTGGAGGTTGTTATTATTGGGGCTGTTAAAATGACCAATACAGACATGTCTGTATCAGAAGGGCACAGCAACTATCAGTTTAAACATCCCGAGAAAGCCAATTTTGGCACTTAATGCAAAGAACTGAACTTTTTAATGTTATTTCTACATATGTATGGGCAACTATGATTGTTCAGAATACACAATTCACAAAATATTTGCTTTATAAATTTTAATTAAAGCTTTAAATTCAAAATGTTCTGAAACTGGTGAAACTTCAAAAGGTAACATAAAATGAAAAAGGAGTCAATATATTCTCTTTAAAACAGCCAAACACATCCTTCAAACACAAAAGCATTAACAATTGGTGTCCTGCTTGTTCAAATAAATTTCAATTGAAAATAAAAACATGTAGTTCTGCTGCACGGCTTATAATCACAAAGCTTAGTGAAATACACACTATATTATACACACAAAATGTGACTTTAACGCATACCGCTAGCAAAAGTATCTAACTTTTTAATGCCCTGTACTTGGAACATATTTTTGTTAGGTCTGATGTTACATTTCAGGTGTCTTTTCCAATTTTATGTTCGCTTGGTTGATTTCCCTAACAAACTTGCATGGCCCTTACCTATGGTAGCATACTGGTTGATATTTCTATACATCTGTAAGTGAAGTTTGGGAAAGTCACCTGAATAACACTTGACTGTGCTGTTAACAATCTTTCAGTGTGTATGTTAATAACATATTTATATCATCTCCATCCGTTTTCCCTCAGAAATTATCATGTGTCAAATCATCATACTGCTGTTTCTTTGATGAGTTTTATCATAAAAACATCACATTCTGCATGATTTTTTAAAAGTTAACTTTACTGGGATACAATTTAGATAAAATGCACCCATTTAAACAGTACATCGCGATGCACTTAAATTTATACACCTGCATTCTGCATGGTTTGTAATTTGGAAATGCGTGACCTGAATTTAATCTTAAATTGGTCACTCACTAACCATGTGACCTTGGGCAAGCTACCTACCTTGCCTCTCAAAGCCTAGATTCTTGTCTCTGTAAAATGAGGATGGTGATCTCTGAGTGTGTTCATTATTTCAGCGAAATAATGAACAGCAAGTGTCCAGCATACAGCCTGTTCTCAATTCATCTTTTATTACCAGGTGGGATGAAAAATAAACTTCACTTTTCTAAATTTCTGGGGCTTCTCAAATAGAAACCTATGAAGTCATCATTTCTTCCTTTGATGATTTCATACTTTGATGGTGAGATTCTAGCCATTTAAATGACAGTGAATTCGCCTCAAAGATTTTTAGCACTTTCACGTGCTTGCTCCCTGATTTTTCTTGGCTAGGCACTGCGTAATTCAGCTGCATTCTTCTCCTTCCAGCAGTCTATTTACCTACGTCCCTTCCTATCACTTCCACTTGGGTGGGGCTGGTGAGCCAGGAGGAAGAAATGCCCAAAAGGTCTTCAGGATGCAGCCTCCACGTCAGATTTTCACCACAGAGATGCGCCGGGAAGAAGGAGACTCAACCCCAAGGCCCCCGCCGCAGCCGGATTCCCAGGCCTGTACAGGGCCCTAAGTAGAAAGCACCCTGGGTTCGCCTGGGCCCAGTCTCTGCCAAGTTTCGGATTCAGTGACTCTCAGCAGCGCTGAGAAGGAACAAGAAGAGGGAGGGGGGAAGGGGAAGAGAAAGTGCCCTCCTTGAGGCTCCACCCTGCGCTGGCCGAACCTAGGGGATCCTGAAGGGCTCGGAGACCCCCCCCAAAAGTGTGGCCTTAGGGGCGGAAGCGGAAGGCGGGGCGGAGACGCAGGACCTGGGCGGGGCAGCAGGAGCTCCCCAAAGTGGGCGGAGGGACTGTACTAATCTGCGCGTGGTAGGAAAGGAGAACCCCCCATCCCAGAGGAGAAGGCGAAATTTTAAGAGGGTCACCAGTCCGCAAAATCGCGGTTCTTCCCATCCTCTTACAAAGCCTAAGTGACCAGTGCGAGTCGCCAGCCCGAGTGTGTAATCAGGGTAGCTTCTGTTTTCATTTTCACTTTCCTGCCCTGGCCGCAGACTTGGAGGGGTGCCAGCCCCAATGTCACCAACTCTGCGCCCAGGCCGGCCCCCTAACCGCGGCAGGCGAGGGCACAGGGGTTAGGTGGTCTGGAGGGCTGCACCATCCAAAGCACTCTACCCTACCCCGAGATTTCCACCGTTGAAAACAGTACAGCATAAAATGCAAATATACTGGGGTCATGCTAAGTAACTGGAGTATGCCCCCGCCCGAAACTATCTAAAACTATTCTTCTGATTACTGCCTTTTTATTTTTTAAGTAGAAAACTGGATCTTTAGAAATACATACAGATGTGGTGGCCAGGCTAGACAGAGACCGAACATGGAGCAAGACAATATTCTCCCCAACTCCCAATTGTTAATATGTGACATAGTTACACTCTGAACTCCTTGCAAATGATTAGTGTTTTCAGAGAACTCCGTTTTTCTAGTTTTCTGACAGCTTCTTAACTGAATTTCTCCACTTTTAGTTCAACCTAAGTCTCGAATATATCATCTATCCCAATGCTACACAAAGTTAAAGGGCCAAATGACAGCATTTTAAGGAAAAAAAAGGAACTATTTAATTGCCTATGCAAAACATACTTCAGCTTCCATAACTGCAAAATGTTTGTTTTAACCAACCAAATTCTGTGCCAGACCCTGGGAAAAGACATATACAGTACAATAAGAGGGAAGACGGACAAATAGAAACCCAACTATAATTCAGTGTTATACATTTAATACCATGTTTCCCCAAAAATAAGACTTAGCTGGACCATCAGCTCTAATGCATCTTTTGGAGCAAAAATTAATATAAGACCTGGTCTTATTTTAATATAAGACCAGGTATAATGTATATAATATAATATAATATAATATAATATAATATAATATAATATAATACCGGGTATACTATAATATAATACCAGGTCTTATATTAATTTTTGCTCCGAAAGACACATTAGAGCTGATGGTCCAGCTAGGTCTTATTTTCGGGGAAACACGGTAATAAAAGCACGTGCTAGGTACAAAAGCATAACTGAAGGAGTAACTAATTCTATGGGGTATATGGCGATGTGGGCATTAAGAAAAGGTTTCACCCAGGAATGATACCCTTCTGAGAGGTATTTGAAGTATGAGCAGGAATGTGAAAAAATAAAAAGCTCATGAGGTAGAGATTAAGAAATGACTACAAAATGCTGACTGATAGCACAAAGAAAGTAAAATATCTTTATATTTTATATTATGCAGGATTCTATTTATTTTCAGTCGTCAGCAAAGAGATTAGCTGAAAAATGGGGTAAAGAGGTAGAGAATGCCTTTTACTCAAATATTACAGAAATAAAATAACAGACTTCCTTAATTTCCACTCCAGGAAAGACCAGTGTTGTTACAAGGTGTGATCAAACAATACGGTGAATGTTTAAATAAAAAAATTTATTACAGTAAAAGACACATTGCCATAATCCCCTCAAAATACTGCCCCTCACTTCAAACACATTTATTCCATTGTTCTTGCCACTTTCTGAAGCAGTTCTGGAAGTCCTCTTTTGTGAGTGTCTTTAGTTGGGCTGTCATGGCTGCCTCGATGTCCTGAATCATTTTGACTTTGGGGAAGAGCCACAAGTTGCCCGGTGCCAGATCCAGTGAATAAGGTGGATGAGGATACACCGTAATGTTTTAATTTGACAGAAATGCCATATACCAGAAGCAGTGTGTGACATGGAGCGTTGTCATGATGGATGATTTATGGCACACTTTGAACCACACCTTCTCTCAACCATAGATCACACCCGACTGACTGCACCAAACAAGTTGAAACTTGTCTCACACTGATACTAAGATTCCACATCCCACTTCATATATTGAAGATCCCTGCCTTTCCATTGGATGGCACTTGGCAGCAGCATTCACTTTCTATTTAGTATTTTGTGATCTAAATAGAAAGGCTCCATGTCACACATCTTTTTTTGTACTGCAATTCTGTCAAATAAAAACATTATGGTATGTCCTCATCTACCTTATTTACTGGATCTGGCACCATGAGACTTCTGGCTCTTCCCCAAAGTCAAAATGACCATGAAAGGTAAACATTTTGAATTGACTCAGGACATTGAGGCAGCCATGATAGCACAACTAAAGACACTCACGAAAGAGGACTTCCAGAACTGCTTCAGAAAGTGGCAAGAATGATGGGATAAGTGTGTTTGAAGCGAGGTGAAGTATTTTGAGGGGGATTAATGTCAATGTGTCTTTTACTGTAATATATTTTTTTAAATTTAAACATTCACCGTATTTTTTTTATCACTCCTCATACATTGGTGTATGTTCCTCCAGGTTATGTATTCATAACTGACATTGTTTTCTATAGAAATGAATCTCCATATACTGGAGGCGGTATAGGAAAATGATTTAGTGAGCTGGCTTTGGCAGTCTGGTGTTGCGTGGGCTGGAATGGAGGAACCATCATTTCCTAGTTCTATCACCTTGGGAAGTTATTTCTCTTTACCTCAGTTTTCCCCTCTGCAAAAAAGGGCTATAGCTATCAATTGTTAGTTGAGATTTTACATGTCAGACGCAACTTTTTGTGCATGGGAAGGAACTCATCAAGCTGTTTGTGTTTTAATTGATACTTAATTAGGGTTGTAAAATTCAAGCCTAGTTGTTATTAAGTAAACACAAATCTTAAATTCATTTATAAATCTATCAGTTTTATGTTAAAAATAAAATACTTTTCATTTGTTCTTTAATGCTCAGTGAGCTTATTAATTCAACATATTAAACTTTCCATTTAAACACTATCTATAAATGTGATAGAATTCTCTTAAGCATTACATATTACATAGTCACAAAAGCATACAAATCTAACAAATCAAGTTCTCTTACATATGTACACTCTGTTTATAAACTTCATTTATTAAATATCTTTAAATATGTTAAATTCACACATTGCTGTATCTGATTGTCAGGTACTTCTAGCCCCTAACAAGGCATATTTACATTCTGTGTATCATTTTGGCCCATTCTCTGCCCAGTCCCGAGCCCTTACAGAGTATTCCTGTAAGAATCTTTCTGAGCACTGAATGGGAATTGGTTAGAAGCATGGGCTCCCAGCCAGACTGCTCTGCTACTAACTGGCCGTGTGACCTTGGTGAAGTCATGTAATTTTTTGTGCCTCTGTTTAATCATCTGAAAGTGAGGGTAGCAATAGTACTCAACAAACAGAGTTGTGAGCCTGACTTGAGTTGGTGCAGGCAAAGCACTTAAAGCAGTGCCTGGCAAGTAGTAGGCCCTCAACAAATCTTATGGTGTTAGTGTAAATTTGGTAGATTAAATTCTCTTAGGCATCTGTGCAGTATAGAAATCAAACCCACACATTAAATCAAATTCACTTAAGCATTTATTCACCACATTCTTAATTGGTCCAATCCGAAGTATTTCAATTAAAAATCAGTCTAATGTCAGATTTTTTCCCCAAACTGTGAGAGTCTCTAATAATTTAAAATACCTTAAATATGGAGCATACATATACAAGCAACACAGTGACTTAAAAGTTTGTTACTAGATAATATAAAGATAAGGTGGCATTAAAATATTAATTTCTCTAATTTTTTCCAAATAAAAGCTAATAAAGGTATCTATAAAAATGACATTAATTTCTTCATCATGTGTTTGTTATTTGAGGTTGCAGTCATTATCCAATAACATCCAATGGAGGGGAACAGATTTATTTTGGTTAATCTGATGCTATGTGTTCAGGGTTGTCAGTCAAAGACTTGAGATTGGGGTATGGTTTCAGGGTTATTGGTCAAAGATTCCAGATGAAGGTAGGGAGGATGCAGGAGGAAGGAGTACACCTTCTGGGGGTTCTACCTGGACTGACAGTTAATAGGCTCAGCCCCTTGTAACAGCTGGGAGCTGTCTGCCATGTAGTGGAAACTCAAAGCATTTTAGATGGGATTTATTTTCACAACTTAGGGTATTGCCTATCCTTTAGGCATCTTACAAGTTTTACTCTGATTTTTATGGTAACTTTTTCAGCTTGATTTGAGAGGATGGAATTCTGCACTTTCCCACTGGAAAGTTCAGCTAATAATCTCTTTGCTTATTAAAGCTAATAAATTCTTCACATCCTTTATGTTTATTTTCTTACCATGTTTCCCCGAAAATAAGACCTAGCTGGACAATCAGCTCTAATGCATCTTTTGGAGCAAAAATTAATATAAGACCCGGTCTTATTATACTATAAGACCGGGTATAATATAATATAATATAATATAATATAATATAATATAATAATCTCAGGTCTTACATTAATGTTTGCTCCAAAAGACACCTTAGAGCTGATTGTCTGGCTAGTTCTTATTTTTGGGGAAACACAGTATCTGTCTAATAAACAGATTAAGGCCATAGTCCTACATTATAGGATTGTTGTAAGCCTTAAATGTAATTTTCTAAATCACAATGTCTGGCATATGGTAGGTGCTCACTAAATGTTAACTTTTATTATTATTGTTATTATTATGTGGTTACTTTTTCAGTTTTTTTCTTTAAACTTTTCACATTCTTTAATATTTGATTAAAATGCAAAAGAACAGTTGTCCTTTAATCAAAACTCATACTTGCACTGCTTTAATTTCCTATTGCTGCTATAACAAATTACCACAAACCTAGTGACTTATAAAAACTACAAATTTATTATCTTACAGTTCTGGAGCTCAGAAATCTAAAATGGTCTCACTGAGATCAAGGTTTCAGCAATGGGTTACATTCCTTTCTGGAGGCTCTCAGGAGAATCTGTTTCCTTGCCTTTTCCAGCTTCTAAATACCACCTGTATTCCTTGGCTCCTGGTCTCTTCCTTCAGTAATAGTATTACTCTGACGTCTGCTTCTGTCGACATATCTCATTCTCTGACTGAGCCTCCTGCATCCTCTTTCACTTTTAAGGATCCTAGTAATTATACTGGGCTCACTTGGATGATCCAGGATAATCTCCTCATCTCAAGAGCCTTAACTTAATCACATCTGCAAAGTCCCTTTTGCCATGTAAGATAAAATATTCACAGGTTTCAGGAATTAGGATGTGGACATCTTTGGGCAGCCATTATTCTGCCTGCCACAGATACTATTCCTAAAATTACTGATGATGAAACCAAAGTTGGCATTATACATCAGCAAAGGGATGGAAAGGTTTCTTATTTCACTGTCCTTTAAATAGATCTTGGCCAAATGCTGACAGCATTGACTATTTGTTTGACCCTTTGACTATTTGTTTCCTTGGAAATAGGCAAATTTTTAAATCTAAAGAGCTCTGAATACCTTCCAAGTATTCAACAATTTTATATATATATTACATATATATAATGGCAACATTATATATAGAACATGGCAACATGTTCCTAAACTGCTAAAGCTTAGGAAGTGCACGCGCGTGCACACACACAGACACACACACACGCTGTCCTGAGTAGCCAAAATAGCTGACAAAAAGGTATTAAGGCTCTTGTGTTTCACACATATGAAAACTTTAGATTCACACTTAGATCCTATCACTTAACATATAATTCTAATAAGCTTTGTTATCTAATTTCCAATCCTTGGCTGACTTGAAGTAGAAAGTTAGAAGGGCAAGACGGAAAGCTCTAGGCAGGTAAGTTGACAGAATTAAGAAAACTCGAGGAAACTTAGTCAGTAATGTGTCTTGTTTATATGATATAGTCAAATGAAATAAAATGATACTAAATCTGTGCATTCAAGTCAAGAAAGGAAGGTAGAAAATAAGAGGTGTTTTAAGTAGAATCTAATAATTTTCAAACCTTTGGGCCAATCACTACCTCTCTGGGCTTTCAATTCTTCATATAAAAAACGAGACACTTAAGACTATTTGATGTCTTGACATCTATCTACTCTAGAATTCTATGATTTCAAGTGACACCAAGGAGACAATCAGAAGTGCTATATATTGTGGTATGCATCATTATTTTTTATTATATTTACTACTACAACAACTACTATTATGAACCTATCATTTTGCCAGCATTTAAATACTTCAATTGTCTGGAACAATTAAGAGTGAGGCAGGCAGAGCAATGTGCTCCAACAGTGTCAAGGGCATCACTTTTTCATGGCCAGAACAGTAACTAATATTTATGATGCCTTAATCTAACCAGCAATTAATGAACAGCTACTATGCGCCAGGCACGAGTGTTAGGTGCTAAGTCACCATAAGAAATTAATTATTTTCATATGTTTCAGGAGACAGCTAGTGAGCAATAACTAAATCAAAACTTTAAAAATATATAAATGCTTTGATCCAGAAATTCTTCCCAGGAGCTGCCCAACAGAAATTTTCATGCAAGTGTTCAAAGATATCTGTTCAAAGATGCTTACTTATGCATTGTTTGTAATAGTAAAACACTGGAAATGACTTAAATGTCCACCAATAGAATGAGAGAGACCTATATATACACCGACAGGAAAAGATGTCCAAGATATAGTGATAGATGACAAAAGAAGATTATAAGTCAGTATTTTTTGTTGACATATATAGATATAAGTATATGCATAAAACTATCTCAAGGCTATACAGCAAAGTATTAATAAGTGACAAGACTATGGAGATTTTTTTCTGCATTTTAAAAATAATGTTCAGTTAAAAACAATAAACACATCACACAGGGAAAAACAACAAAGGTAAAGCAAATAGAATAACATAAAATAGAAGGAAATAAATTAAATGTTTTAGCAATATTTTCATGTGGAAGTATCAAAACTTTATTTAAAACAACATGTTTTCCAAGAATTGGAATAGATAAGTTGTTTCACCTGCAGTTTTCTGAGTAGCTAGAGGCTGTGAACTTTCACTCAGTTACCCCTCTCTTCATCCTGGTTTTGAGCTTTCAATAAAGCTTTTCACCTGAGCTTGCCCTTTAAGAGACCTGGATTCAGAACATATAATAGCGAGCGAACACATGCCAATTTGTTTACCGCGAGTCTCTGAGAGGAAATCATGTGCATCTGTCTGTTTACTTTTCCTTGGAACCTAGAAGGTCACCTCTAAAAATAATCTTGCTCAGTGTCAGAGCTTCCGTGACACCAAGGTACATGCCTCACATGCTCTCTGCAGTTAGTGCCCTATGCCCAGGCTATCCAGTTCCCCAGAGGACTCAGATCAGAGAAGGAGGGGAAAGCAGCTGCCAGCTAAATTGTCCAGTTACTGATTCATTAATACTGGATACAAAGGAAGCCCCTTTAAAAAAACTGTGCACACCTTTTCTCATGGCTACCACTCTAGACTAGTGATGTTGGACTGTTAAATGTTTATTGGCTGTTTGTGTTTTTTCTTTTGTGAATTTCTAAAGGAAATATTAAGAGAATTTGACTTCGCAATAGACACCTTTGGAGTGCCTAATCAGCTTCTACCTCTTCTGGAAGGGCCCTGAAGCCGTTGTTGAATGAGAGGGCCTGAGGAACTATGCTTGTACCTGGGAAACACGCTCCATTTGCCCGTCCTCCACCCCATTCCAGCCTGCTTGAACCTTCCATTACCCCATGCTGGGCTGGGGCCACACTGTGAAAGGTCTTGAAAGCCAGACTATGGATTCTGAACAAGTTGGCTCTGCTTTAAGAAGATCAACCTGGCATCAGTGTGAGTGGGGAAAGTGAGGAGAAAGGGAGATCAATTAAAAGTCTATTGTCCAAAGCAGAGATAACGAAAGCCATAGGCAGAAGAGAAAAGAATAGAAAGATGGTAACTGAAGAGGTGAAATCTACGTAATTTTATAACTGATTGGACCCAGGGTGCAAAGGGGTTCCACATGTTCCAGAAGTTTCTAAGACTTTTGCTGGGAACTTGGTGGCGCCATTAAGGAGGAGATGTCCCCAACTGGGCTCTGAGCTCATGCTTTTCTGCCTCTCCAGGGACCTCATGCCAACAACTGTTTTGTCATTTATCTTCAATTATTTATTTTCATTGATTCCTTTCCATTTAAGCCTAATCAAGAATCTCCCACATTTAAAAACAAAACAAAAACAAACCTTCCCCTTGAAAGGTGGACTAACATCCTCATCTTATATGCAGGCAGTCAAGAGATGCTATCTATGATTAATGGAATGAAAAATGGAGCTTACATAGGTTTTGAAGGTGGCCAGTGGAGAAATTGAGAATAGTGATACAACCACTTTGGATGAGTGACAGGAAAGAGAGAGGTATAAGTAAACTAAATTCTCACTTTACATATCAGGAAGTTAATAATGTCTGAAGCGGATAAATCACAATATAGTCATATTAGAAGATTAATTAGTGGTCTGGAGGTTACCACAACACAGAAGCATTTCAAAATGGTTGTCGCTGGGCTGGGAATGGGTGGATTAGAGTACTGTTGCTTTTTTGAACCATTTGCATGTATTTGATGAAGTTTTTCTTCTTTTTTTTCAGTATGGTAAGAAGAGAGGCCTTAAAAAATAATTCTCCCTCAACTCACATCTCCTTATGGCTACCACAGTATTTCTTCTTACTTAAAATATATTCCTTCCTATATAATAGCAGTAGCAGTAGTGGTCGTTAACCTTTATTGAATTATTGTTATGCGCCATGCAGTGTGCTAATCACTTTCACCATCTCATTTCATCTTCATAGTGAAGTTATTGCAACTAGACATCTTGTAGGAGTTGTCTATGCTCACATCCACATTTGCTTACAAACCAATCTCTCCTCAACCAACCCACTGCAGACTGTTTTTTGCCACCCAAATTCAACTTATACTGCTCTCAGTGAGGGAACCCATAATTTCCACATTGTTGAAACTGGTGATACTTTCCGCATCTTTAACTCTACTCCTCCCCTCCCTTTGCTTCCACTTTTTGGTTTATCTCCTGCTTCTCTGGCTTCTTCTTCTCAGTCTCCTTTAATGTCTTTCTTCTACTCACCTCCCAAAGTTGGTATGCCTCAGAGTTCCTTCTTAAGTCTGTTTTTCCTCTCTATATCCGTTTGGACTATTCATATACTCCTAATGCTTACCATTGATGAGACTCAAACCTCTGTCTCTATCCCAACACAACAGGTCTTTCTCCTGAGCTACAAACCCATAGATCACTGTCTATCTGATATCCTGATCTGGGTGTCCCACTGGCATCTCAACTCAAGAAATCCCAAGTGAAATACATCAATATTCCCAATACTTGCCCCTTCTGTGTCTCTCTCTTGGTGACAACCACCATTCACACAGTTGCCCACTTCCAAATGTGAACATTGTCCTTGATTCCTTGGCTGCCCTCCACATCTAATAACATATAATTAGCCACTGGTACACTCTCCATTCTGGATTTCTCTCTCCTCCTCCTCCTCATCTAGGGGGCTACTACCTTAATGTGCACCGTAGTCATCCCTTATCTGGATTATGACAGCCTCAAGACAATTGGTCTCCGGGCCCTCTTTGGGCCCATCTCGAGTCCATTCTCTGCATAGCAGCCAGAATGATTCCTTTTCATATGCATATCTGATCCTGCTTCTCCTCTGCTAAAAGCATTTAATGGTTTCCTGCACCCTCAACCTAGTAGCTTCTAGCTGGCCTCTGCTCACCTCTACCTCAGGCTCCTGCTCTGGCTCCTGCCACACAGAACTCCCTACAGGCTCCTAATTCTCTCTCCGTTTTCAGGCATTTGCACTCACTGTTCCCTCTGCCTGGGATATCCTGTCTATCCTGTTCTCTTCCTTTCCAATTCCTACCAGTCTCTCTTGATTCAGTATACCATGCTTCCCCGAAAATAAGACTGAGTCTTATATTAAGGTTTACTCCAAAAGACGCATTAGGGCTTATGTTCAGGGGATGTCATCCTGAAAAATCATGCTAGGGCTTCTTTTCCGGTTAGGTCTTATTTTCGGGGAAACATGGTAGATGTTTTTCTCTACGGTTGCTTTTTGCCCCCAAAGGCTGAGTTAGGTGCCCCTTCTGTGCGTTCCCATAGGACCCCATCATAGCAGTTGCCACACCACTGTATTTACCTGTATCTTCTCTGTCTCTTTTACTAAACTGCAAAGGCCTAGTGGGTAGATGGCATATTAGTTATCCCAGCAGACAGTGTCAATCCATTGAGTGAATTATGAGAGGTGGTCCTAAGGATTGGAAAGAACATCAAGTCTGGATTCAGATAGACCTACATTTTTATTTCTTTCTCTTCTGAGTCTTGTTTTTTTCAGCTGTAAAATGCAGATCGCAGTTCCTTCCTCATAGAGTCATTTGTGAGGATTAAATGAGGTACTTAGCACAGCATGTGGCACACAGGAGCTTGGGGTGAGTGTGTGTTCCCTTCTCCCACTGACAACAACCAGAGACCCTGGGTTCCCTGGAACCTGGTTTGAGGGAAAAAGGATGAATTCAGAGGTGGGTCATGCAAGAGGACAGGCCAGCAGGGAGCAGTGAGTTGGGCCTGAAGTGGGAGCTGGAGATATAGGTTTGGAAGTCCTCAGTTTAGGGGCACCAAGCTGGGGCCTCGGAATAAATGAGACTGTACCTTGGGGAAGTCTCAGGCCTAGGTAGCAGTAAAGAGATTTGCTTTTGCAAAAGGAGGAGGAGGACTGGTCTGCAGGATGGTAGAGGAGAACCAGCATGAGGAAGGAGAAGCAACCAGGTCATACATTGCAGAGACTGAGGAGAACGTGCTTGTGGGTTTGGACTTAATGAGGTCATAGATGTCCTTGGAAAGAATGTTGATGGCTGTAGTTAATCATTTGTTCTAGTTCAGAGTAGAAAGAGGGGGATATGTGGGACTTGGAGTTCCAGAGCAAAAGCCATCTGAACTGATAAGCAGGGAAGGAAGGGCTGAAGATAACAGTAGTGGCAAAAACTATTCATAAATTAACCTTAGGGCGGAGTTGTGATCAAATGCCAGGGACCTTCCTCACTTCTCACCCCCCACCCCACTAACTCCTGCCCTGCTTAAGAATACCAAGGAATAACCAGGCACGGATGGCAGGAAGCTGTGGAAGCGTATACAAAAGCGTACACAGAGAGGATTTTTTTTTTACTAACTACTATTAATTCTTTTCTGTGTGGCAGGCACCGTGCTGAATGTTTGTGCATATTACATCACTTACTCTTCACAACAATCCTTTAAAATATTATCGTGAATTAACTATTGAGAAGACTAAGGCTTAGAGAAGTTAATTACCCTGTTGGAATTCAACTGGTAAGTGATGAGTTGAAATTAAAACCGGGCGTTCTGACTCCAGAGACTTTGCTCTTCACTGGCCCGCTAGGTGGGGTGGGCAGCATGGGAGAAGGGACCTGGAGAAGTCTTAGTCTGCGAGTCAAGGGAGGGACATCCCAAGGCTGCTGAAAGGATAAGAAGCCTGTTCTGTGTACATGTCCCCTTTTCCCTGACTCTGTGCAGCCAAGTAGTGAATGAAGTTTACTGGACACCAAAGACTAGAACCATCTAGAGCTGCATAGTCCCATAACACTTTCTGCACTGAGGGAATGTTCTCTATCTGTGTTGTCTAATACAGTAGCCACTTACTAGCCATACATGGCTACTGAGCACTTGAAATTTGGCTACTGTGACTGAGGAACTGAATTTTTTATTTAATTTAATTCTAATTAATTTAAATTTAAAAACTGACACTTGGTTCAGTTATAGGAAAATTTAAAAAATATATATATATTTCTTTTTTTTAATTAAAAAAGTAAGTTTATTTTAGGCTGGGTTTTTAAGGTACACTTTTTGAAAGATGTGGATTTTAACTGGATGTTGAAAATAAGGTAGGATTTGAATTGGTTGAAGTAGGGGTAGATATTCAAGATATAGAATAAGATAATAAAAATCAAGGAGAAATTTTTGTGCAAATAAGTTTGGAGGGGCAATGAACAAATCAATTTGAGCAAAGCAGAAAAAGATTTATAATAGTTCAAAGCAAGTCTGGATAATAGGATTGAACTAGATTGTGGAAGACCTTTAACATCTGGATAAATATTTTGATTTTATAAGGTTAATAATATGTATATTTGAAATAATATATATTGTGTTGACACAATAAAGTAGTATTCTAAGAAGATTAATCTTGTAAACATGTTTGAAGGTAAAATGAACTCTTTCCTGGAAGTCCAAATAAGAAGGTCCAGAAATAGTTTCATGTGTGTTACTAAGATCAAGAATGTTAGGAAGAAAGTAGAAATGGCCATTCTAGCTATGGAGAGAACTCTCGTCTTTCAATGAGACAAATGTAAATCCCGAGGATTTTCTTTTGTTTTGTAAATAAAAATTAAAAGGCAGAAATAATCAATTTGAACTGCTCATCTGCATGACCAAGGATTTGCTTAATTATTATTTTTTTTGATACTCAATATTATTTTATATTAGTTTCAGGTGTATAGCACAGTGGTTAGACATTTATGTAATTTACAAAGTGATCCCCACGATAAGTGTAGTACCCACCTGGCACCATACATAGTTATAACCATATTATTGACTATATTCCCTATGCTGTACTTTACATCCCTGTGACTATTTTGTAACTACCAGTTTGTAATTCTTAATCCCTTCACCTTTTCCACGCAGCCCCCAACACCCTTCAAGTATATTTTGAACAACTTAATATATGAAACTACTTTTTCAATTTAAATTTTTGTGAAATCTGAATATAGTTAGCATTTGAATTGATATTTGCTGTACTTATAATGTGCACTAGATTGCAAAGATTTATACGAAAGAAATGAATGCAAAATAGCTTATTAATTTTTAACTGGCTACAAGTTGAAATAATACTTTTAATATGCTGGTTTAAATAAATATATTATTAATCCTTCTTATACCTCTCACCCTTGAGGTAGGGAAGGCATTAGGTACCTCTCCAGAGTATTTAATTTTAAAAGCTAGCAGGGGTCATGTGGTTGCTTTACATGAAGGAGCGACTCGTCATTGGATTTCAGGCCTCAGGGAGGTATTTGGTCTTCTAGAAGTCTCTATTGAGAGGTGCTGTGGCACCCTTCCAGGATTGTCCCGATTTACACATTCTGACCATGTAAGCACTCACATTTGGCAAACCTTGAATCCCAGTTTAAGGTCCCAAAATGTACTATATATGAAATTATCACTACGTCTATGTATTTTGCTACTCTACCTATTCCTAAAAATGGGCCTTTCGAGGAGTTTAAAGGACACCTGCAGTCACAAACCTGTCTTGCTCAAGCTACAAATCTGATCAGGTTTCACTATGTGAGAGACTCAAATGCTAAAGATTGTACATCTCCAAAGTCTGTTCTCTAGAGCCCCTATTAAAAGGACATGTGGTAGTAGCCTTGGTTTCTTTATATGTAAATTGGGGAAAACAATAGACAGATGGCATTTGGGTGGACTCATGAGGGCTGAGAGGACAAAATGAATTCACATATGAAAAATGCTTAGACCAGTGTCTGTAATATAATAAAACTTTAACTCAATCAGTGTTAACTATTAATATAAAATAGGTGTAGGCTACTTCTAAGTGTGCCATAATTTATGTGGTCACATGTGATAGACATCTGAATTCCAATTAGCATATTTATTGGAAACATACTAGACTGTCTTACTGAATAGAAGGAAAAGGTTGGAACAATCAAACCCCAGGAGAGCTGGGTACAGCTGGACCTCAAGAGCTGGAATGCTGCAGGTAATTTCTATCTCTCGTCTCTCGGCCTCTGTGTTAACTTCATTCTCACTGACTGCAGAAGGGCTTCCTCACATGGCCAGAAACCAACAACTCCTAAGTCTACTTCTTGCAACTTCCTCCACTGGAGAGAGTCTCTTCTCAGTTATATTACAGTTTAAAAAAAAAAAAAAAAATCCAAGGGAAGGACCTAGCTTGGGTCAGGCACCCATTCTTAGACCAGTCAACCTTGGCCAAGGCAGCCAGGACATATAAGAGCATGATTGCTCGTGTTGGAACCCCATAGTTGGGGTTTGGGTAGAGAAGTTTCCAAATGTAAGTGAGGTTGTTGGGCAGAACCTTGCCAGGCTCAGTCATTGGCTGGGGACCGCTGTGGAAAGGCAAGACCTCAGTTCAAATACTGCAGCAGATCCCAACAGCGCTGCAACTTGAAGCTGTTAGCTAATGCTCCCTTCACAGCTGATCACTAAGTTCTTGAAGGGACATTTGAACAGCACACCTATCCATGGTTGCCATGGTCCACCCTTGTGCTGCACAGATCTACCTCTCCACACAGGCTCATGGAACAGTTCCTTCATGCTCCTCCATTCCGACGGGCCAGAGCTTTTGTTAACCATACCCTTCTCAGGTTGGGACGGCTGCACTTGTCCATTCAAGGTCACAGTTTAACAACAGAGTGCCAGAGGCACTCATGAGGGTCACCTGAGTTCCACACATATCACTCCCTGCCTCCATCATGTAGTAGGAGCCCTCCCTCAATTTCCTGATCAGGGACAATGACCTCTGTGCCAAGATGGTGACTCTTCTTCTTGCCTGCTGTGCCCAGGCAGCAGCCATAGTTTGTAGTTCACTTTGTCCACTGCAAGAGTGTACTCCCTAACCAGTCCTTCCAACCCTGGAGAGCCCAGAATTGGAGGGATGGGAAACAAAATCCTCCAGAAGGTCATTACGAGTGACAGACAGTAAATGGAGCCACTCCTGCTTCCACTTCTTGGTTCCTAGGCACATATTTTCTTCCTACTGGGGACAGAGCACCATATGGAGGCCCCTGATTCAGTGCCTATACTGCATCCTGGAGGAGTACCCAGTCCTTAGGAGTGTTACTTCCAAGATGAAATTTTATAATCAACAACCAGATTATAAGGTCCTTTAGGGTTGGGAATCAAAGCTTATTCATCTATGTAAATCTAGAATCTTTCAGGTCACCTGGAATATGATATCAAAGTTCCATAGGTATTAGTCAACCAAAGGAAGGAATAAATTAATGAATAATAAATTAATTTTAAAACTGAATGCTGGATGAGTACAAGGCATTTAGGACTAGGGAGTAGTACAGGATGGCTACAGAATTGGCAATGTCATTCATAATCATGTTTCAGATACAATTTATAAGGTGATGACTCCTGAATCCTCAATCCCTCCCTCCCCCCCTTACCTGTTTCATGAGTTTCAGATGAACAGCTACAACAGCAAACTTGATATTAATGCCTGGATGTTCCAAAAGCATCTGCAACAAAACATGTTCAGAATTGAACTCATCTTTCCACTAAGCCCGTTCCTCCTTCTCCTCTGCTAATGCCACCCTGACCAGAGTCTTAAAAGTCACCCTAGACTTCGTCCTCTTCCCTCAGTCTTCACATTCAATTTATTACTAAAATCTTGTTATTTCTATTTCTTCAATAGCTTTGGAATTTGATTTTTCCTCCATTCTGGTTTCCTTCCCTCCAGCCACTCTTCCTTACTATCCATCTCCCTTGCCATTGTCAAACTGATTTTTCTAAAGTGAAAATTTAATCATGCTTCTTTCTTAAGATTGTCTAATAGCTCCTCACTGCTGTAGGATAAAACCCATACTTCTTGGTTAGTCTAACTTAAAATGTCTTCTTCGCTTACCATCCTTTAAGGCTGGAAGCTTGTGGTGGTGGGGATTATATTTTCATCGTCATCTTCCCAGTGCCTAACACAGTTTTTGGAACCCAATACAGTTTTCTTAAATGAATGAATGAAGAGATAAGACCTGAAATAGGCTTTGAAGATTGGCTGGGTAGATAAAATACAGATGGGAGATCTAATCCTTATCCTTCAAACAATTATTGGGCTACTAGGTTGAGTTTATTGATGAAAGAGATTCCTTGCTGTTCATTTTTTTGTATCTCCATGACCAGCCAAATGTTTGGCACAGAGTACGTATGTATTCAATAAATATTGGATTAATTAATAAATAAATTGATGAATGGTATTGTGTATTCAGCCAAGCGAGAATTTATTTATTTTGGGAACTGCAATGTCACTTAAATTATAGAGCAACTTATTTGGGGAAGAGATGAAAACTCCATTAATTCTTTGTGAAGAGGCTGCTATGCTGGCCACATACCTGAGCAAACAGACCAGGCCTCGAGACAATTTAATCAAGCACAGTTTTTATTGACCAGAATATGGACCTGCTGTTGGAGAGGACACCTGTCTTCCTGAGGTCAGTGCCTCCAGCCTTAGATTTATTAACTGTAACCAGACCTGGCTACAGATGCTGCCAAAACGAGGATATCCCAAAGTGTTGTTACTGGATGCTAATTTGGGATAAATACCTCCTAGAGGTTTTAAATCTTTCCAAATGAAGATTGTATGCACTAATAAATCATGAATATTGGATAAGTCATAAATATTATTGGAGTTTTCTTTCAGGTGAATAATTAAACTCATTTTTTTTGTAGTTGGGACACGTAATGGATATGCTGGCATTTTAATACTTATACTGAGTTTAGAAGTCAAATATTTTACAAGATCCCAGGAACTTGTTTTCAAAGTAGTGTGTTATGAAAAGTGACCCTGGTTGCAATATGATCACTCCCTTCGGAGAACTTACAAGTAAGCTTAGTTAAAGCTTCTGCCAGCATGATTCCAGCCCAAAGAATAATAAGAATATCTCCAGTTGCCAGTTGCTCTTCTCTACTGCGTCTCCTAATGCCTCATTTGGAGAAATTCCATTTTGCTGCAGGTTCAAGTCTTTGGATTATTTTACCACTGGACTGTTTTCCAACTGTTTGATTCTCTAGAGATTTCAGGGAAAATCAGTGGTCTATGATATAGTAGTATCTTTCATTCAAAATGCAAAAGGGTAAGCTGGTTAAAATATTATGGTCAAGACTTTGTAAAACCTTTTTTTTCTCTTGACAGGAAGGGTATTAATCAACCTATTTATTAAATGAGGAGATTAAAACTTAGTAACCTTGGCTAATTTTCCATCATTAACCTGGAATGTGGCTAAATGTTTTCTATTTTCATGCCAACATGAAATGGCTTTTCTTGCCTCCAGTTTAACTAGCTAGAAACTTCAACAAATAAAGCTTCAATCTTAAAATGAGGTGGTTTCTTTTGACCCTCTGGGGCAGAGAATGGAGAAGTGAAAAGGAAGGAGGCCAACTTATTCATCTTGGTCACCAAGAGGCTTGAAGCTCTAGGGAAAAATTTCCCCAGAGATGATAGAATGTCATTTACAGTGCTCTAAAAAATTAATAAGGCAATTTGATTTTTAATGCTTCTGCAATCTTAGGGTAGTGCCTTTTTATAGCACTGAGCTGTGTGTTTAAATGCACATCAAAATTTCAAAGGGGGCCTCTAGACATCACCCTTCTCGCTGTTTCCAAAATGGTTTCTTTCTTAATTATTTGCAGACTTACACCTTCACTTGAGAACCATTTGAAATGCCCCTAATTAGTTGTGAGCAAAGCTGGTCACCTGGTGCTTTCAAAGTTAGGAGAAAATGCAGCCTGGTTGGAATTGGTACCTAGGAATACTCATGGGGGGCAGCGTTGCCAAGTGATTAAGAGCACCAGCTCTGGAATCTGGTATGCTGGGTTTGAGTCCTGGGTCCACTGCTCACTATTTTTGAGACTTGCGCAAGTTACTTAAACTCTCATCGGTGAAAAGGAAACAATAATAGTACCCACTGAGCATACCACAGTGTCTGGCAGAATAACAAGTGATTGGTAAATCTTATTAGCAAAAAAGAAAATAAGCATCATCATGAGAAAAATATTATACCTGTAACAGGGTGAAATGCTTCTCTCCCTGACTCTATCTTAATTCCAGCCTGCATTTGTATAGATATGCTAATTGACTGAAGGAGTACTGCCTGAGACTTGAGTAACTTCTGGTGTGACCAACTGGGAACAAAGATTTGGAGATTTCCCCTCCTTCTGGGATCTCTCTCACTTCTTCCCCTGCCTTTTCTCCCTTCCCGTGTTTCCCCGAAAATAAGACCTAGCCAGACAATCAGCTCTAATGCATCTTTTGGAGCAAAAATTAATATAAGACCAGGTATTATATTATATTATATTATATTATATTATATTATATTATATTATATTATATTATAAAACCCAGTCTTATAGTAAAATAAGACCTGGTATTATACAATATTATATTATATTATATTATATTATATTATATTATATTATATTATATTATATTATATTATAGACCTGGTCTTACACTATATTAAAATAAGACTGGGTCTTATATTAATTTTTGCTCCAAAAGACGCATTAGAGCTGATGGTCCAGCTAGGTCTTATTTTCGGGGCAATGCAGTACATAATAAGTCGATGTGGCATACTTCTGAGTGGGCGAGGAGTCAGGGAAGGTTTGTCAAGGGCAGTATCTAGATAAGCTGACCACAAGGCCAGGGGCATGCTCAGGGCTGCCACAATTGCAAAAATGACTCCTCTTGTCAATCTCATTGAGCATCTCAGGTACCTCAATGGCTAAGAATTCATGGAGTAAGGAGGTAGAGGGGCTCAAAAGGTCATTGGCTATTTTATTATTTTAACTGAAAGTTTTCAGTTCGGTCACTCGAAAGATTTGTTGCTAGCTTAGAAATACTTATATTCCTTAAGTAAATGAAATACTTTACCAAATGTAGTACAGAAATAATCCTCTGCCACAACAAAAATACAAAAATTACTTATGCATCCATCTGTGCTTAGCTTTCTTTGGAGACAGATAGCATAACAGATATGATCCTTGGCCCTGAGATACAATCAAAACTCTGAACCACCCAAGTTTCTATACAGTTTAATAAATCATTCTTAAGGTGTGTGATCCATTTAGTCCAGGGGAAATATGATAACGAGTTTGGCTAGGGTAGTGGCAATGAAGAGGAGGAGAAGTATATAGATTCATCTTTATACACAGCCTATTTTAGATATGAAATATTGTTAAGGACAACAAGCTAGTAAGTAATATTTTCCAAAAGACTCTTCTCTAGAGACAATAAAGGAATTTGGTTCTCTATTATAACAGAAACTTTATCACAAGATATTTTAAAAAATATCCCAAACATTGACATGCTAGGGGTAAAACTATTGGAATGTCTTTCTTGGAACACTACTCATTCATTTATTCTTCTATTCGTTTAAAAATTAATTTATTGTTTCCTACTTTATGCCATGAAGTATATATTAGATACTGCATATACATTAGTGAACAAAACAGATATGTTTCCTTCTCCCATGGAACTGGAGGAAGACAGACAATAAATGGGTAAGCAAATAAATCACTATATAATTACACATTCAGCCATTTACTTATTCAAGAACTAATATTGACCACATATTATGAGTTGGGGAATATTTTGGGTTCTGGAGATTCAATGATGAGCAAAAATAGACTAGTTTCTGTCTTCATGGAACCTACATTCTGAGGGGAGAGGCAACTTACTCCAAGAGTCACACTAAAAAGATAAAGTTGTAACTATGAGAGAGGTATCAAGGAACAGTCATAAGGAAATTTAACCTCATAAAGAGGTCAAGGAAGGCTTCCCTGAGGAAGTGAAGAATAGATGGAGAACTGAAAGACACTGAAGAGTTAACTGGCAAAAGGAGGGACAAGGGAGCACTCCAGACAGAGAGAAAAGCACATGGCTAAGTCCATGGTATGTCTTAGAGGCTGAAAGAAAGTAGCCAAAAGAGGAAGATGAACCCACAAAAGAGACAGAGAGGGAGCAGCTGGAGGTGAAGAAGCAAACCCAGAGAGTACTGGTCATGGAAGCCATGGGAAGAGAGTGTTTCAAAAAGGAGGCCTTGGACAACAGAGTCAAATGCTACTGGGACGTTTAGTAATACAAGACCTGAAACTGTCCCCTGGATTTCACAAAATCCAGGTCATTGGTGAGCCCCGTGGAAGGAATGATGGGCCAGAAGCAAGAATGGAGTGTTTGAGAGTGAGTGTAAGGCGCAGAAATATAGGAAACAAGAGTATAGATTAGGAGTTGCATTTGTTCACATGTAATGGAACCTGATGACAGCAGTTTAACTAAATAGGGTTGCTATTTTTCTCACATAACAAGAATGACAAAGGGTGACAGTTCACACTGGCGCAGTGGCTCCATGATGTAATCAATGTTCTAGAATCCTTTCTGTTCTGTCATTCTGTTTGTGGCTGTTTTTTGCATCATATGAATGCAAGATGGCTGCTCACTCTCAAGTCAGTGTTTCAGATAGGAACAAGAAGGAAAGATCAAGGGAAAAGGCCTGGTGCCTATCCCCGGAGAGCAGAAATTTTCTGTAACTCTCCAGCTGACTTCAGCTTACATGCACTGGCCAGAACTATGTCAGATGGCCACTCGTAGCTGCAAGGGAGCCTGGGAAATGTAGCTCTTCAGCTTGAGCCTTTGCTGCTCCTAACAGAATCAGATGGATACCATGTTTCCCCGAAAATAAGACCTAGCCAGACCATCAGCTCTAATGCATTTTTTGGAGCAAAAATTAATATAAGACCTGGTCTTATTTTAATATAAGACCGGGTATACTATATAATATAATATAATATGATAAATATAATATAATATAATATAATATAAAAGATAATACTGGGTATAATAGAATAGAATATTGGGTCTTATGTTAATTTTTGCTCCAAAACACGCATTAGAGCTGACTGTCTGGCTAGGTCTTATTTTCAGGGAAACACGGTATTGAGACCATAGCAGCTACACAGCACATACAAATCACACATTCAAAAAATGTGTTCATAAAGGGAAGAAGAAAAATAATAAGATGATAGTTGGAGGGCAATGTGGGATTGACTTTTTAAAAAATTGGGAATGATTTCAGTGTATTTGAAACTTGACAAAAAAGGTCTAATCAGGAGAGAGAGATTGAGAGTTCAAATATACAAGAACAAAAAAAGATAATTAATATTTCTTAGAAAGAGGGAGGGAATGGAATCTAAATCAGGAGAAGAGAGATTAACATTAAAGAGAATAAGGATAGGCTCTCTACTGCAACAACAGGAAGAAGGAAAAGTAGGCTTATATGTTTTATATTGAGAAAACGAAGCTTGTGTTTCCTCTATAATGTAGGAGGTGAGGTTTGCTATTGCCAATGAGAGAGTAGAAGGGAGTGATCAGAGCTTTGAGAAGTTTGAGACATTGAAGTTTGAAACAGCTGTTGTAGAGCAAAACTGATCACGTATAAAGGGAACAAACAAACAGCTATCAGGGAATGTTGTTCTCATTGCTTTTCCTGAGGAAAACATTAGAGAATGAACTTCAGACAATCAAAATGACTAGAAAGACATTAACATAAGGCCTGGTGTTGAACATTAAATATACAATTACTTATAGAACTACCCACACCCATGTCCATTCCAGCTGAATATCCTGCCATCCTCATCATTAACACAAATATCATTTATTCAACGAATATTTAGTGAATATCCTCTACATGCTAGATACTTAATGCATGTCATGTGGCATGCTAGGATGGGTTGGAGGTGGGTGGGAAATAGAGCCTGGGAGAAGGATGCAGTGGGAAAGTAATTTTTAGAAACGGTAGACACTCTCTTAGCTGGGAGATGCATAGAATTCTTAACATTCAGGCCCAGGGAGAGTGGATAAACTCCACCCAGGCAATGGCATGCAAGGGCTGGTCTGATCTGAGTGGTAAGATAGGGGTGGTAGCATCCGACTTTGGGAGCTCTGGGCAATTGTCATGGCACCAGGGGCAGACCTGGAGTCAGATCAATCGGAAGTAAGGGCTCCTGGAAGAGCAGTCTAGCTGTGGAGATGTCAGTTGCAAAGTTAGAGGGCAGAACAGGTTTCAGCAGGCCTGCTTCCTACTTCACCGATTCCTCAAAATGCCAGCCTCCAGAGGCTGCAGGAGCCTAGATGTTAGATCCCCCAAAGTAAAGGAGGTTGATAGGCTGACTCAAGGAAATTGCATCTGAATAATGGTGCTCATGTCAAGAGCTAGGTTATCCTGCAAATGTGTCTTTATTTGGATGCCTAGTGCAATAGAAAAGATTTCTATATTCTATTTACCACTATGAATATTTTTATATTCTACTTACCACTATAAAGAGAATACATCATCCTCAATGGGGCAGACAGCAATAATAACTACCACCATTTACTGCACTTGCTACATGTCAGACAAATGTTCTAGATACTTAATGAGCTATACCTCATTTGATCCTTACAATCACCCTCTGCGTTAGCTATTATTGCTCCCATTTACAGAAGAGAAAACTGAGCCTCATCCAGTAAGTTTTGCCCATAGGCCAATAAACTTACTGGCCAAGCAAGGATTCTAGTGCCTGTGTGACTCCACACCTACCATTATGCCATAACTGTTATATCACACTGTTCCAGTGCCGTGTTGAATCCTAATGCACATCACTGAAATAATAACCGGTGTGCTGCTTTGGTAAAACTGGGATCACAGCCCATATCTTAGGATTTGTTGCTAAAATGACAAGACCATACTGCCCTCTATCAGCTTCGGTGACACTGGCCACTGGTAATTTTCAGAATGAATAAGAATAGCTGACATTTATATTGTGATGTATACTTCCAAAAACATTTTACTCAAGCATACCACATATATCGTGAGCATTGAAGCCAACACATATACACACAAAAATCAATGCAAAATTTTTAATGAATATGAATTCCATTTGTGGTAAAGACTAGTTATAGTCATTGCAGTATTATTCAATTTTTCTATAACCCGCCATTTAAAACTTTACTTTTACTTTTAGAGAAGTAAAAGAAGTGATTTAGGTTTTTCCACACTTGTTTGCTTATCACTTTTTAAAAAATTAATATTTTTTACTGAGGTATATGCGTATCACTGTTCAAAGATACACAAAAGTAGAGAGACTAGAAGCTCTAAGTATCACTCGGCTTAAACAATGATCATTTGTCTAGTAAGTTTGATGGCATGATTTCTGATAGAGCTATCTCTTAAATCCTTTCTGATCTAATTACTACTTCATTCAGGTAATATCTTGGTGTTTCCACAATTACTGCCTTACATAATTAATCACTATTAAATGCTATTGTCGAAGTTAGTTCACTATACTCCACAATGTATCTGTTTTACCTGGGAACATGGGTTTCTTTTTTTTTTTTAGTTTTAAGTTTTGGTTTAGCTTCGGTTTGAAAATGTATTTGTTTGGTATCTGTTGGCCCCACTGAATTGGTCCACATTTACCACATTGACAATCCAATCTTAACCTTTTTTCTGTTAACACAGAAACAGAGAAGAAATTCATCTGCATAGATAATCTATTTGCAGTAGGTCCATTCAGAGAGCTATGTGATGCCCATAATCCTATAGGTTTGATGCCAGTGTAGGACAATTGATTTTCCTGGTTCTGATCCTCACTCAGCCTTCTTCAAGACATGACGAAGTGGATAGGAAAGAGAGCATGAATATTTCAATCAAAATCTATCCTGCTATTGGATAAAGCAAATAAAAACAACAACAAAAGTATACTTATCCATTCTTGAGAGTGGAGCATAATATTGCACTTCTCTATAAATATAATAACCATAGTTCAAGGTGTGTGTTTTTTTATTTTTAGGAATTTTCAGATCGAGATTTTTTTTCCCTCATAGCTAGAAGATAATACCTTGTTAAGATGTAGATTTCTTAGAGAACTTTTCTTACATAAAAATTTCAAGTTAAATTCTGACCCTTTTCCAAGGCCTCAAATGACGTTTTCTTTCTTTCTTTTTTTTTTTTTAAATTAAAGTTTATTGGGGTGACAATGGTTAGTAAAGTTACACAGGTTTCGGGTGTAACATTCTGTAATACATCATCTGTATATTACATTACGTGTTCACCACCCAGGGTCAGTTCTCCTTCCATCATCATATATTTGATCCCTTTTACCCTCATCTACCACCCCTTCTCCCCTTACCCTCTGGTAATGACTTTTAAAATAGTTACATCACATATCTTTTTATCATTTTTCTCTCAGTTATAGTTGATGGATATCAAATCCCTAATAGTCTGGAATTGGTTTAATATGATTTGATAGTACTGTCTGCTCCCATTCCTCCTTTTTTTATGTGTGTGTAGTCATTCACTTTAAAGTAATTATAATTTTATAGATTCAGATTTACTGAGTTGTATTTCAAGCTACTTGGTGAATTACTTATTTTAAGCCATCTAGTTATATAATTAACATCTTTTTAGTATTTTCTTATAATTGCTTCTTTAAGATTTTTGAACTTTGACAATTATTCATCTTCCTAATCAAAACACCATTTAACATTTTGACATAATTTTAATTAAATAAAACTAACTATTTACAAAAGACACACTTAAAACAGCATATCAAAGAAACGTTAAAAATAAAGGAATGGAAAAAGAGTCACTAGGAAAATGTTAATGAAAATGTAGATATAGAATTTTATATTTATTATTGTACTTGGATATTATTCAGTATAGCACTGCAGTATTGTAAATGTATAACTGTTTTATGGACTAAGCAGTCTGAAGAAAAACAGGTAATATGTAGCAATGACTTCCTAAACGCATTGTATCATCCTTACCTACCCCCAACCCATTGCCTGTAGAGTTCCCCCCAACTCAGTAGCTACCAGTTCCAGTTTCCCTAGGGTTTCTCTACTCACTGTCAATGGACTCTAGATGTATCCCCCTCAAAATCTAGCACTGAATAAAACCAACTACACTTGTAACTGGAGCTCAATGAACTTTAAAGTCAAAACCCTTGCTCTTCCCCCAAGCCCAGTGATATCTCTGCCCCAACTTGGCCCCATGGAAGCCTTCCACATCAGCTCCAGTTGGATTCCATCACAGGCCCAAGATCCGGCCGACTCTCCATCCTATCATAGGCTTCCCAGGGTCCTGAGTCTTCAACCTATTCTGTAGTGACCTTCAGGCCTCGACCTCCAGCCGTACCACATGGGCTCTGAGCTTTTCCTCCCCTGTGCCACATTTAAGAGCAGGCCCAACTGTGGTAGTCCTCCCTTCTTTTTCCTCAACCCCAATTACATGTATGCCCCCAGGCTAATTCTTCCTAAATACATATTATGTGCTTAATGTTATACTCTTATTCTCTTCTAGGCACTTGCTCGCCAACACTAGTTATTTTTCTTTTCTTCTTTTTTTTTAATTTGACCATGATCCACAGTAAAAAAAGACATTTTATATTGTGTCAAGGTACGTTTAAATAATACTTAGTCCTTTTCCACATGACAACACAATCTGATATTTTCCTTTTTAATTTACTTAAAACATTCAGCCACTAAATTGATTTCACTAACCACTAATGGGTCAAGACCTTCAGTTTGGAAGCCCTTGTTCTAAAGCCCTTGTCCCCAATACTCTTTTGGCATCTTGTTTATCAGAGCCAGGTTAGATAACACAATGGCATGTCTAAAACAATCACTGCCTTATTTCCTGGAGTTTCTAAGGAGGAATCATTGACGGTAAAAGGACAACAGTCCCTAATATATAAAAAAGGTACTTTGATATGTTGGAAATGGTGGAGATTTATTTAAAGTCTTCTAGAAAATATCCACAATCTGAAATTTTATTAAAAAGCATAGGATTGAAAGTCAGGCAACCAGAGTCCTTGCCTCACCCTGCCACTCACTGAGTGTTCGCAGGTTGATTACTCAGCCTCTCTGAACCAAGGGGTCTTGATCTAGAGAATGATATGTAAATCCATGATAATAAACCCTATTGATTCATTCACTCATTCATTTGCTCATTCATTCGACAAATGCTTCATTAAGTGTATGCCAGACAGGCCTCTCACTCCTCATCTGACAATTCAAGTTGGGAGGGCCAATGTTATACATCACATGTGATCATATGCCAGGGTTCTTTCTCATCAATTCATGTTCATCAGGCACCATAGGGGAATGAGCTGCTTCATGTAAGCATATTACCCAGAAAAATGATGCTCATTTATATAAACCACTTAATAAAAATTTCCCTAAAGTGTATTAGAGATTATACTGTACCTAATTTCATTAATGGTTTAGTTAACTGTAATAGTAAGGAGCTCAATTTTAAGATTTATGAATTCTTATACAATTTTAATTTAAAATGTCAAAAATGGAATTTTTGCTCTAATTCCTTCCAATTTATTTTTCCCATACCACTTTTTAACTTCCTATTTCTTTTTTTCTCTTTCTTTCTTCATTCGTTCTTTCTTTCCTCTCTCTCTCTCTCTCTCTCTCTCTCTCTCTCTCTCTCTCTCTCTCTTTTCTACTTTTTAACTCTGAGTTTGTCACACCGGGTGAATTGGCACAATCAGTGCTAAGAGTATTACTAAAAGCCATTCCTACATCAACTTAGATAGCAACTGCTTAACTCTACACTGAAGTGATTGTGAACTACATAAAATAGCACACAAAACCAAATTAAATGTATCCCCAAGTCCCCAGTTCTGCATAATCCCCAAAATGTCTGGAGCCATTCCAATGCCCAGCGATGTGAGGGAAAATGTGAAGGAGGAGGAGTTGAATTGAAGAGACAGCAGTCTTAACTGTATGTTAATTTTACAAAGACATGTGACCAAGTGAACACATTATTAGGGACCCGCATTCCTAAGGCTTTGGAAGGGACTTATACAAATGAAGGGACCTGAAACTTAAGGTTCATGGTAAATCCGCTTCTACAAATATCCATTATTGAATGAAGGAGTGAATATGGTGAGCCAATTATGAGCATGACTACGAGGTCAAATGTATCTGTGTTTGATTTTTAAATTCACCATTTACTAGTTTGTGAATGAGCAAATTCACTTCTCTGTGCCCCTTTCTTTTCTTTCTTTTTAAAAAGTTATTTTTTTTTCAGTTACAGTTAACATTTAATATTATTTTATATTAGTTTCAAGTGTACAGCATAGTGGTTAGACATTTATATAATTTATGCAGTGATTTCCTTTGATTAGTCTAGTACCCAGCTGGCACTATACATAGTTGTTACAACATTATTGACGATATTCCCTGTGCTGTGTTTTACATCCTCATGACTATTTCGTAACTACCAATTTGTATTTCTTAATCCCTTCACCTTTTTCACCCAGCTCCACAACTCCCCTCCACTCTGGCAACCATCAGTTTGTTTTCTGTATCTATGAATCTGTTTCTGTTTGTGCCTCTGTTTTCTAACCTGTGAAAAGGGGATAATAATATCTAACACATAAATAGGGATGTTCTGAGTTATTGAAAGAGGTAATGTATAAAGCATGTAGTTTGGTGTCTGGAAGATGGTTAATGCTAATAAATAAGAGCAATACTTTTAACGTTATATCATGATGATGATGATGATGATGATGATGACAGAACTATATTGAATATGATAAGGTTGGCAGAGGATGTTGAGGGGTATAATGCTTTTTGTTCCTATAATAAATGTTCCCCAAACAACTGTGATTAAAAACATTTTTTCAATTTAAGTATATATAATTGGTACAACTGTGATTTTTAAAATTCCTTTGATTGACTTGGTTTTGGTTTTCAGTTTTTTAAGATTCTGCAATAAAATCTGGTGGGAAACGGCTTAAAGAATTTTCTAACTTGAGCAGAGAAATAGCTTGGAAAATGCTCTGTCATCCATGGTGATTGCTTTACCCTGGCCATATGGAGCCAGACCATACTATCCAGAATATATAAAGAACTCTCAAAACTCAATAATAAGTAAATAATACAAAATTTAAAAAAAAAAATAGGCTAAAGATTTGAAAAGACACTTCATAGAGAAGAAAGAGAGATGGCAAATAAGCACATGAAAAGATACTCTATATCCTTAGCTTAGGTAAATGTAAATTAAAATTACAGTGAGGGCCGGCCTGGTGGCTCAGGGGGTTAGAGCTCCATGCTCCTAATTCCAAAGGCTGCAGGTTCCATTCCCACATAGGCCAGTGGGCTCTCAACCACAAGGTTGCCAGTTCCATTCTTCGAGTCCCGCAAGGGATTGTGGGGAGTGCTCCCTGCAACTAAGATTAAACATGGCACCTTGAGCTGAGCTGCCGCTGAGCTCCCTGATGGCTCAGTTGGTTGGAGTGTGTCCTCTCAACCACAAGGTTGCTGGTTCAACTCCCGCAAGGGATGGTGGGCTGTGCCCCCTGCAACTAGAAACGGCAACTGGACCTGGAGCTGAGCTGCGTCCTCCACAACTAAGACTGAAAGGACAACAACTTGAAGCTGAACGGCACCCTCCACAACTAAGACTGAAAGGACAACAACTTGAAGCTGAACAACACCCTCCACAACTAAGATTGAAAGGACAACAATTTGACTTGGAAAAAAATCCTGGACGTACACACTGTTCCCCAATAAAGTCCTGTTCTCCTTCCCCAATAAAATCTTTAAAAAAAAATCACAGTGAGATTCTCATTAGAATGACTAAAACTAGAATGACCAATTAAAGGAGAAACACAGGGAGACCATACTAAGATTGATCATACTAAGCATTAGCAAGGATATGGATCAACTGGAACTTTCATACATTGCTAGTGGGAATACAAAATGATACATCTGACCCAGCCATCCTACTCCCAGGATTTATCCAAGAGAAACAAAAGCATATAAATCCACAAAGACTTATACACCAATGTTCATAGCACCTTTGTTTGTAATAGTCCCAAACTGAAAGCAATCCAAATCTCTCTCAACAGTTAACTAGACAAGGAAATTACAACACATCCATAAAATGGAAAACTATTTAGCAATAAAAAGGAATGAGTTATTGATATACAACAACATGGATGAATTCCAGAATAACTGTTTATTTAAAAAAGCCACACAAAAAGGAGTACATACTGTACGATTCCATTTATAGAAAATTATAGAAAATGTAAACAATACTGACAGAAAGCAGCTCAGTGGTTGCCTGGGGTTGGGGTGAAGGCCGGAGGGAGGAATTACAAAGAGGCATGAGGAAACCTTTGAGCGTGATAGGTCTTGAGTATCTTGATCTGGTGATGGTTTTTCAGTCTATAGACAAGTCAAAACTTATCAAATTGTATACTTTAAATATGTGCCCTTTATTATCAATAATATATGTCAAAAATACCTGATATTAAAGCTGCTAAAAATAGCATATTTCCAACTTAACTTCCTCTTTTAAAAAATTTTTGAGGTACAACATACGCAGTATTTACCTTCCTCTTAACTAGATCTTAAAAAGGGACCACAGCCACTCCAACACCACCTTCGAGAGGGATAGTGTAAAGAAGTGGGAATAGTAGTAGAAAGAGACAGAGGTCTTCAATGATTGCGATGAAAAATTTTACAAATACCGCTAGGGCTTCTCCCAGGGCCTTGGAGGAGGCCTGTGCACGTCAGGGAATGAGGGAGATGACAGGGAATTCCTAAGCACTCCTTGGATTTGGGGGAGGTGGGGAGGAGCGTGTGGATTCAGCAGAGGAACGGACTTTCAGCTCCATGGGCTCAGAGCTGTGGTTTAGATATTAAGCTACGTGGCCTTGTTCTGAGGTCACAAGCTAGTAAGGCCTGAGGACATATCAGTTACACAAGGAATGGGGCAAGTTTTGAAAGGTCAGTGGCACCATCCTCTGGAATTTATGCGTGATCACCCAGCAGAGACCTGCCTAATCACTCAGGAGGTATAGCATGCTGCAGCACTAGAGTGTAAGACAAGACGCGTGGATTCTGTTACTGTGCTGCTGCTGCGACTATTTGCTGATCTGGGACTGGAGGCAGGTCATGTATCTCGGGGTGTTGGTTTCGATATAGTAAAATAGAATGACAAGAATTACCTATTGGTGGTGTATACTGAAGTCTTCCCATGGAAATAATTTTATTCTATCTGAAATCTAGCTGATCTCTTCCATTATCTAAAGTTCCTTTTGCAGTTGGAAAAAAGAAAAATAGGGAAGTGAAAGAATTAGATCGCATAGGCAGGTGACTCCAGGTGAGGCAACCCTCCAGCCCTGGGCTGGGGCTGCTGACATCCTCCCCTAATGCCAAGAATACCTCACTGAGTCTTGGAAAGAGCCTGTGCAGGTAAGGGGTCCTGTAACTTACGCCTCATTTGCTTCAAGTTAAATCTACCTCTTTCTAGAAGCATTCCATTACTTTTTCCCCCAGTTTTTTAAAGTTACGATTTATTACCAGTTACTGGCACCTACTTTGTGCCAGCCACATATATACTTGTCAATTTTTCTCAACCTTGGCAATACATCAGAATCACCTGGGGAGCTTTTAAAATACACCAACCTGGAACTGACTGAAACCAAATCTCTAGGGTTGGGGCTCAAGTATCGTTATTAAAAGCCTCCTGGATTATTCTAATGTACAACTAGGATTGAAACCCTTGGCACACTATGCTACTTTACATATGTTAACTTCTTAAATCCTTACTCAAACCTGAGAGATAGGTCTTGTTATCCTTATATATGAATAAACTGAGAGGGTCAGACAGGTAAAATATCTTACTCAAGATCAAATCACAGAGACATAACTCAAATCCAGATTGGTCTTATTTCACAGAACACTTTGCTATACCAGTTCTCATCCTTAAATGCCTCTGTGGGAAAGAACCACCTTTTAATTCCAACTTTTGCAATTGGCAACATGCAGTGATGAATAAAATACCATGTAATTATTTTTGTAGCAAATGTGACCTCCTTAACTCTAATCCTGTAAGAAGCAGTAGGGGAAAGCCATATTCCAAAGTTTAGTTCTGAGTTGGAAGAGTCCTTTGTATCCAACAAAATTTCTGATTATCTTTACTGAAGAGAAGCTTGCTGGTGATGAAAATCCTAAGTACCATCTACGATTGGAATGGGTACTACTTGGTGTGGACTTGGAGGTCCTGATACAAGGTAATTGGTAGTAACCCTACCCAGTTTCTCCTTCACATTATTTCCTAAGTCCTACATTTTCCTTTCTCATGGATTCATTGTTCACTTTGCTGTAGAGTACATCCCCAAATCATTATTTCAGTAAAGATCTGAAGGGGGTAAAATTTCTGAATCTTTGGATATACAAAAGTAACTGTATTAGGTTGGTGCAAAAGTAATTGCAGTTTTTGCAAGTTTTTTTAACCTTTTAAACCTCAATTACTTTTGCACCAACCTAATATGTTGTTCTCTCATTTGAAAGCTAGTTTTTCTCATTATCATTTTCCCTAAGATCTTCTGTTGTCTTTAGCAATGTTACCAATGAGAAAACATGCCACACTGATTCTCATTCCTGTAAGCTTAACCTGTTTATCCTTATGGAAGCTTTTAGGATTTTATCTTTATCCCTAGTGTTCTAAAATTCCACCATGACATGTCTAGGTGTTAGTTCTATTTTGTTCATCTTGGTTTTTGATTTGAAGACCAGTGTCTTAAACTCTGAGAAATCTTTTATCATTATTTTCTCCTTTCAGATTTCTAGTGCCTCTATCACATGGATATTAAAACTTCTAGTCTATTTACTTTCTTTGTCTTTTGAAATGTACGAAGGGAGAATTCACTAGCCTTTATATTTTGCTAATTTACTCTGTAGCTACTTCTCTTCTACTAAAAGAGCATCTATTGATTTTTTCAAAACTAAAAAATATAATTTCCAAGTTGGCTCTTTAATGTGATTGCGGTATCCTTTCACATCACGCTGAAAATATTAAATTTGCTTATTCACCCAAAGAACCCCTATGTTTGCTATATTAATTCTCTTTCCTTGACTGTTTAGTTCTGCTTGTTGAATTCAGTGCTTTTCTTACATGGGGGTTGGGTTTTCCACAACATTTTTATGATTCTTGTGTTGTTCATCTCTGCATCTGTTAATTCTTAGTTTCTTGTTCAATAACTTCAGTGTATGTTACTACAGCTTGCCTTTTGTAACTAGAGAGAAGAGATATGCTGCTGGGGAGAATTTGTCAATGATTTCTTTTCTGAGGTGGGGTTTCCTGTCCCTCCTGGTGGTCAGAGCTAGCTGAGGCAGCAAAGCCCTCTCTCTCTGGCTTCAGTGTCCCATTTCCTACTTTAGTCTATGAACAAGCATTGCCGCTGCTTGCTATTAATATTTCGTAGAGTGGAAGGCAGGCTGGTGGTCAATCAACCTAGTTACTTCTTATATAGCCCCTCAATTAATCAACTTGATGAATGTCCAGGGCTTGTCCCTCTCACTTGTTTTATCCACCGATTCTGGAGTTGGTATTGATACTGAATTCCTATCTTTCTAGCCCTCCTCTCCTGCAAGATTTTGGACTGTACTTTAAGTTTAGTTTCTAGGTATATCTGATCCTGATATCTCTCAGGAATTTCTGAACATTTCTGATAAGGGTCTTCCTTGTTTTTCTAAGCTGTTATAAGTGTGTGTGCATGTGTGTGTGTAGCATGTAGAAATGTAAAACCAGGCAAATAGTAAGTATCCAATAAATACTGTATATTTTGAACTCATGAAAGAACAAACACATGTATGTGTTTTGTGTTACACACACACACCTTCCTGGATTTTGGGTGAGAGGTGATGCAGATGCATATTCTCAGCCCATCATCTGTTCTTGTGAATTACTTTTAGATTTGGGGAGTGTGGAAAAGAAGTAAGCTATGTTTTGTTTGTGTTTAAAAGAAGAGGTAGAATTTCCTATTCAGAAGATAATAATGCCTTAGTTTGCAAAGATATTCTATTCCAATTAGAGTTATATTTTATTTATTAAACATTTGTTTCATAATTAACTTTTGAGTACTTATGAGTAAGACACGGAGTTGGTACTGTGGACAGATACAATTACATTTTTCTCAGTGTCTTTTTCTTCTCCTCTAGCCTACCTTGCCTCCTACATACATACTGGCCAGAATAAGGCCATTGCAGTCAGAAAGATCTGTATTAAAATCCTTTCTCTGTCACTTATTAGTTATTGGGCACCCTGCAGGACATTTGGTCCTGTCTAAAACACCCATGGAGACATTTGGTCCATGCCAAAGGTCCTTGATATTTTGTCCTGTCAAAAACGTCCATGCTTAGAAAACATCACTGGGTTCAAAGAGCCCATAATGTTTACGCTTTTGGTTTACAGGATTAATACATTAAAAATACTATTATGTTTTATTGGTCTGATAATTGTGGACAGTCAACAGTCTAGAAAGGTTTAGAGGCAACATAATCTAGTGGCAGAAATATAGACTCTTGAGCCAGACTGCTTGGATATGAATCCCAGCATTAGTAATTAGTAACTGTGTGACTTTGGGTAAGTTATTTAAACTTCTCATCTGTAAAAATGGAGATGTGATAGTAACTACCTGTTAAATGAGGATCATATGAGTTAATATTTATAAAGAAACCAAAACATAGTAAGTACTACCATGTTTCCCCGAAAAGAAGACCTAACCGGAAAATAAGACCTAGCACGATTTTTCAGGATGTCATTCCCTGAACATAAGCCCTAGTGCATCTTTTGGAGCAAAAATTAATATAACTTGGTCTTATTTTTGGGGAAACACAGTATGAAAGTACTTGAAAAGTAAAATAAATACTAAATGGAGATAAAGACCTAGAATTTAGTATCCACCTTAAACAGCAGCTTAAGTTATTTCAGGGAGACTGAACAGCTGTCTAATACACAAAGTTGTTTAGAACTTATTTCCATTACCTGCTTACATTTCTAATTGACTGGCTGGCTTCTAAGTTTCTAGAGGGCAGAGACATTATTCATCTTTAATGTCTGGGACTTGGAAAGCACAAAGAGACAAAAAGAGCCTTGTTCATGGAATCCAAAGATTTGTATCTGAAGCTTCACTCCGCTACCTACTATTTGTCTTGGAACGATTTATTTAACTTTCCAGACCCTCAGTTCCTGTAACAGTTAAATGAGGATAATACTTCTTTCAACTATTGTGAAGATTAAAGGATATAATAATTTAGGGAAGTGTCTGGAATGTAATATGTGTTCAATCAACATGGTTTCCTTCCAATGCTAAACTTTATAGATATGTAAATATTTTCAATATTATTATTATTATTTTTAAAGATTTTATTGGGGAAGGGGAACAGGACTTTATTAGGGAACAGTGTGCACTTTCAGGGCTTTTTCTACAAGTCAAGTTGTTGCCCTTTCAATCTTAGTCGTGGAGGGTTCTGTTCAGCTTCAAGTTATTGTTCTTTCAGTCTTAGTTGTGGAGGGCGCAGCTCAGCTCCAGGTCCAGTTGCTAGTTGCAGGGGGCGCTGCCCACCATCCCTTGTGGGAGTCGAGGAATCGAACTGGCAACCTTGTGGTTGAGAGCCCGCGCTCCAACCAACAACTGAGCCATCCAGGAGGCAGCTCAGCTCAAGGTGCCGTGTTCAATCTTAGTTGCAGGGGGCAAAGCCCACCATCCCTTGCGGAACTCGAGGAATCGAACTGGCAACCTTGTGGTTGAGAGCCCACTGGCCCATATGGGAATGGAACCGGCAGCCTTCGGAGTTAGGAGCACGGAGCTCTAACCTCCTGAGCCACCAGGCCGGCCCTTCAATATTATTTAAATAAAAGAGAATCTATTAATCTAAGTATTCTACAACAATGTAGTTTTCAGAGTTTATAAGATCAATGAGCATATGTGACAGAAATTGTTTAAGAAAATGCATAGAAAATAAGTGTATGGGCTTATCAAAGGAAATGATTTCACTTGCTGGCTCCTTGGCCAGGACTTTTAACTTTGAGATAGAAACAGGTAAGATAAAAAAAAAAAAAAATACTGATTGATAGATGATTACAAACATCCCACACGGGACGTATGGCAATAAATTCAAATTCATTCATTTATACATTCAAAAACTATTTTGATTGAGCATTTATTATGAACTAGACACTTTGCTACAGATTAACTAGTCATTTTCTATGTAGAATTTGCACTAAACATAAATTACCTCTTATTTAGCTTTAGTTCTTAACAGAAGACAAGGTAAAATTTCTTCAGATCCTGATCATTCATTCATTCAATATCTATTGAGACCTATTATATCCCAGGCATGTGCTAGATACAGGAGATAAACAGCAAACAGATAAGGCTTTTTTTCTTTTTCTTTTTTTTTCCTGTTTCAACATTTATAAGGAGGACAGCCTAGTAAAGTCAACAGTGGTAATGGATATCAAATATAAATTACAGAGAAAGGAACAGATCTACTCTATGACAGTTGGTGGCAAGCAGGCGAGATGCAAACTTAGATTTTCACATACTCTTTGGACACATTACTTGCCAAATTATTTAAGCAGCCCTTATGGCATTGACCATAAGGAGAATGAGTTAGTAGTATAGGCTACTGGGATGCCGGGTGCTCTGCGGGGACAGAAGTGGCAATTCTACCTTGGAAGAGGGGTAGAACTAAAGCATGGTAATGTGAGCTTACATTTCAGTTGGGGGAGGGGACAGATAAACAAAGAAGTAACATAACTACAAACTGTGGTAAGTACTAAAAAGGGACAAAAACAAGGATGGAAGGTGGACAGTAACAAGGGAGAGGGCAAGGAAGCTCTTCATCAGGGTGATTAGGGTAGATCTCTGAGGGCAGAGACCTTTGGTTCACTGCTCTGTCTTAAGCATCTAGAATATGCCTGGAATGCAGTAAAGCACTCATAAATGAATAGAAGATAGTACATAAACCGAAATCCAAAGGATGCTAACCATTCAAAGAGAAGGGCATTCCAGTCAGAGGAAACAGCATGAACAAAGGCTCTGAAGTGGGAAAGAACTTGAATTGTTTGAAGACCTGAAAGACACCAGTGTGGCTGGAGCAAAGTGATCAAGGAGTGGAAAATAGTGGGTAAGATGAATTTGAAAAAATAGTCAAGGACCAGCCAGATCATGCTGGGATTCAGAAACAGGGGTAACGAGTTTGTCGTTCATATGATTTTTTAAAAATTGAACAGGAATAACCTAGAAATACTACAGTGAAGTACATCCACCAGGTAGGACACTCCGATAACTGAAGTTGACAAGAGAAAGAGATCATGAAGCTGTATTTAATGAAACCCCAGGCATGTTAGCAGAGCTCTTAGATTTTAAAATGGAAATAAAACTCAAGGCTTTATCTTGAAGCCTCTTTGTTAAATTGTACCAGCACTAGAAAAATAAACAATGTTCTGCACAGATTTAAACAACTTTCACAAATCAAAAAGGAAGATAAGGTCCTTAGGGTTTGGATTTTGGAAATAAAGTAATTGATTCTCTGTCTTTAGTTGCTTTTAGGGGCTCTGTGTAGAGCCACCCACTTGAATAACCTTCAGTGAATATGCTAAAATTGCATTCCCTACCTTGGCTTATGTATAAGCCCCTGAAGTAGGAAGAACTAACTGCACAGGTTGAGTACACATTATTTTCTTCTCTCCTATCTACCTTCTTTGTATTTCTTCCACTATCATAGGCAACAAAGGAATAAATTAAGGCTCTTACAGGACAGGTAAAACTATTATCCCAGAATGATTTGGGTCCATCAATGTGGGATAAAAGCAGGCTGAATCACTCAAAGACTGCAGGGTGACAAGCAACCTCATCCCACCCTTCGTCTTTTTCCATCCTCCAACCTCCAACCTAAAACACTAACTACGATAAAACAGGAATGCAATTTGGAATTATCGTGATAATTGTTATGGGGTGAACATTATTATTAAAACTTTCCTATGTGTAACAATAGTTTAATAGGAGATAAAAGGAAACATTAGATGTGAACTAGTTAGTTCAAAAGGAATTAATAGTTTTTGTTTTTAAAAAATTCAAATCAGATATACCTTTTGTCACCGCTCTGTAATAAATATTTAATATACATTACTTCATTTAATCCTCACAACAACCCTTGATGTCAATTTTAATATTTCCATTTTATAGATTAGAGATGTTGTTACTTACCTAAAGTCGCACAGATAACATTATTAGGATAATAATGGCAAAGTCACATTCAAACCCAAGTCTGACAATTTTTCATCACTTCGTCTATATGTGTGTGTGTATATATGTGTGTGTGTGTGTGTATATATGCGTATATATATATATATATATATAACATATTTAGTAATTATTTTACATTGGCATTATTTGAAAATAGGTTAGCAAGGATACTAAATAGTTTGTTTAACAGTAACCATCTTGATTTGAAAACAACCCCTGTATATTTTTGTAGCATTGGATCTTTACCACATCCTTTAAGTAGGCAGGCAGATATTATAGAAAAGGAAACTGAGGCACTGCACGTGGTCTCCCTGTTGTGGCCCTTCCCTGGGGTCCTGGCTCTGTCCTCTTTGTGACCTGGAAGGCTAGCCCAGTGCCAGCAACCCTTAAAAATTTTAAACAGCTTTATTGAGGTATAAATGACTTACAATAAACTACACATATTTAAGGTGCACAATTTGTTAAGTTTTGACATATGTATACATTTGTGAAACCAACACCACAATCAAGATATTAATCATACAGAACATACCCGTCACTCCCAAAAGTTTCCATGAATGTTTATGAATGAACAAAAACCAAATCTTCAGACTGCTAGGCTGGTGCTGCTTTTCTTACACTCAAAGAAAAGTCTGTGCGTTTGTATGTTATTTTAACCTGTTGTATGCTGTTGTAAATTTACGGAAAAGAACATAATTGAAGGTAAAACATCTTAATTGTAGAGACACAGACATATGCTGCATGAATCATGTATGGAGTCTGCCACTTGGGAATGAGAACATCCTGCCTGCTTTCTGATGAATCACCAATTCATAGTCCCTCAGAGACCTTGGCCTGGCCCTGATCTTGGATTCCCAAAGGCAACCAGGTTTATTGTGTCTTTATACTATGATTCCCCGAAAATAAGACCTAGCCGGACATTTAGCTCTAATGCGTCTTTTGGAGCAAAAATTAATATAAGACCCGGTCTTATGTTACTATAAGACTGGGTATAATATAATATAATTTAATATAATTATAATGTAATGTAATATAATATCATATAATATAATACCGGGACTTACATTAATTTTTGCTCCAAAAAACGCATTAGAGCTAACTATCCGGCTAGGTCTTATTTTTGGGGAAACAGAGTTTGCTTTCTGCTTAAGCAACTTTCAGCTGTACTTTTGCCATCTGTTGTCTCAATTTCTTTCTGTTTATCTGCTGAGGGTGGTGGTGAAGCTCCTGGGCTTCTGAGCCAGACTACTGGGTTCAAATCCCAACTCTACCACTTACAAGCTGGAGGGATTTGGGCAGGTTGGCTCTCTGCACAGAGCCTGGTAGTTTGATAATAATTTTTGGTAAATGTTACACATAACTATTTTATCTGACAACTGGCTTGTATACTATTCAGCCCACGTGGCAGAAGTGTCCAAAACTCCTGCTTCACAGGATGTCTCCTCCCCCATCTCTAATTTTTATATTTGTACCTTTTAAGAGACTAGTCCATTAAAAAGCAGAATTCCAGCCAAGAATATAATGGTCTAACTTGGAAAACAATTACTAAAACTAGTTTCACTTCTGTATTTCTTTCTGGAACCAATTAATCTACATTAAAGGGTTTGTTTTGTTTTGTTTTGACATATATATGTATAGATATACAGACACACACATATATATGTTTACATATAGGCACACACACAAAGGTATAGAACAAATCTATTACTTAAAGCTATCAAAATCTGATATCCAATATTCTTTAAATAGTGTGTTAGTCACTTTCAATGACATTGTTTCATAGCACATAAAATTAAGATGTTAGTTAACATAATCACTCTTTCTGACATATAATAGCTAATAAAGACACATTAATAAGGAAGTCATATCAAGTATTTTACACTGTCCTTGAAAGGGTAGACACCAAGAGTTCTTCATTGATTTCCAATTGTTCTTAGGATAAAGCTATTGCCTCTTCTCTTTGCACCTCCTTTCCCCTGATCAAAATTCTTCCAAAGAATTATTTATACTTCAGTTTCCACTGACTGGCCTTTCTCTCTTGAGCCCACTCCACTCAGGTCTTCCTCCCACTGTTACCAAAACTACACTTATAAAAATCACCAATGACCTCCACACAGTTAAATCTAAAGGACAAATCTCAGTTTTTATCTTATTCCGCCTATCAGTATCAAATGACTTACTTGGTTGGTCTCTTCTTTCTGAAACACTTTCCATATTTGGTCTTCAAGACACCCGCCTCCCTGGTTCTCATCCTACATTAATGGCAATTCCATCTCTGCATTCTTTGTTGAGTTTGCCTTTATCTTCCCAACCACTAAAAACTGGAGTGCCCAGGTCTCATTCCAGAGACCTCTTCTCTTCCCTATCTACATACACTCACCCGGAGTTCTCATCCAGTCCGTGACTTTAAATATCATCTATATGCTATTGCATCCCAAATTCATGTATCTAACCCAGCTCCTACCCAAACTCCAGACATGGATACGTATCCAACGGGCTATTTGATATCTCCCTGTGGATATCTACAGGCACTTCAACAAGCCCAAAACTAAACTGCTAATCTTCTGCCCTATGTTGCTCTTCTTTCATCATCTCTATTTCATAAAAGTAGTTAACATCATTCTTCCACTTGCTCAGGCCCAAATCTTGGAATCGTTCTTGACTCCTTTCCTCTCACAGCCCACAGCCAATCCATTAGAACATCCAATTAGTTGTACCTACAAAGCTTATTCATAATCACACTACTTCGCACTACCCCCTCCTCTGCCACCTTAGACCAAACCACCATCATCTCATGCCCACCTCACTCAGTCACTTTTTTACCCTATGAAGTAATAGTTTTTAAATGTAAGTTAAATTGTTACATTTCTACTTAAAACTCTCCTATAGCTTCCCATTTTACTCAGAATGAAAACTCCTTAATCATGACCTATAAGTCTCTATATGACCTCTCTACCACCACCATCTCCACCAACTCTCTCACTTCCTCTTGCTCTCCCTCTTGCTCACTCCCCTCTATCCACAATGGTATCCTTACTATTCCTCAAACATACCAAGCACACTCTATCTCAGGGCCTTTGTATTTCTAATATTCTCCAGATATTCATATGTAATGCCCTAACTTCCTTTATCAACTCTAGTTATCCCATACAACATAAATCCCCTCTTCTTTCTTGATACCCTATCCTGATCTACTATTCATTGCACTAAAAAAAAAAAAACACACAAAAAAAAAACAAACCTTTAAAAAAATAATTGCAGATTTATATGCAGTTGTAAGAAATAATATAGAGACCTGTATACCCTTTACTCAGTTTCCCCCAATGGTCACATTTTACACAATCTATAATATAGTATAACATCACTACTAGGATATTAACATTGATATTGATACAGTAAAGATACAGAATATTTCCACAGTTCCATCACCACAGGGATTCATGTTGCCCTTTATAGCCATGCCCACTTCCCTCCAACCTTCAACCCTTCCTTAACCCCTGGCAACCACTAATCTGTTCTCCATTTCTACAGTTTTATTATTTCAAGAATGTTATATAAATGCAATCATACAGTGTTACCCTTGGGAATGGCTTTTTCTCAGTCAACATTAATTCCCTGTAGATTCATCCACATTGTGTCATACATACCTTTTTTTAACACCTGACATATATTGGGGGTGCCAAAAAACGTATACAAGTGGACACTTGGTAAACATTGCTCATGCAGTAGTTTGCTTTAATCAAAAGTGTCTGGACGCTGATGGTAACCACTTTGAGCACCTGTTGTAATTGCAGAAGTCAAATGTGATTTGTACTCATCTTTTGTATATATTTTATATATATTGTATATATGTATACTATATATGTATGTATATATTGTATATGTAGTATATATTATCTATATTTTGTATATATTGAGTATTACAATTCTAATAGTTTTTTTCCTTTCTTAAAATGTGTATACATGTTTTTGGCACCGTCTGTATATTTGCTTATTAGGCTAAGCTACATGAGAGCAGGAAATCTATTTTGTACATGGTACTTATAATGTAGACATATAATATATATTTGTTGAGTAAATGAAGTTCAGACATGACTATAAGACCCTAAATGAAGCATGCTTACCTTTCCAACCTCATCTTTCACTTCCACGACATCCCCCCAACCCTGCTACCCAACTCCCATCCAAACACACTAAATAGTGAAGGGCCATTCAGATACATTAAAAATCTTGCCATTTATGGCTCTGATTTTTTTCACCATTGCTGTTCAGAACAGTGGTTCTCAAACTTTAGCATACACTGGAATCACCTGGATGGTGAATCTTATTAAAAGACAGATTGCTAGGCTCCCACCCAGAGTTGTTGATTCATTAAGTCTGGGGGATAGGGCTTAAGAATCTGCCTTTCTGACAAGTTCCCAGGTGATGTTGATGTTGCTGGTCCATGAACCACACTTTGAAAAACACTTTTTATTTCCCTCCCCACTTCACCTGCCTAATTTCTTACTTAACCTTCAGTCCTTCCCTCACCTCCGAACATGGCGTTCTATGGTAACTGTAGTTAACCTATCACATAACTTATCATATATTGTAATGTTCTATTTATGTGTGCTTTCTGCTTCTCTCCCACCAGACTATTATCCTCAGCACCTAGCACAATCTGATAAGCAGCACTATGTACGACTACATGATGACTGAACAGGTTCCTTAATTTTGATACTTGAAAAGACTACTGAAACAATATCTTTATAGTCACAGGATAATTAAAAGGAAGTGCTTCTTCTATGTGCTAGACATAAAAGATGAAAACATCAAGGATCCCTTTATTGATAGGTTTAAGAAAAATATGGCAATTTTTCAATGTTAAGGTTTTCTAGGAAGAGTTTATTACCAAATTCTTTTCAACCAAAACACCACACATTGAAATAATGACTGACAGCCAAGGTCAAGAATGCAAGTTAAGATACTTTACCCATTACTTTTTCAATAATTACTTCAAAGTCTGTATTTTGTTCTTCTAAAAGTGTACCCATTTCCATTCAGACTAAACACCCTAAACCAAAGACTGACATAGGGGCCGGCCCTGTGGCTCAGGCGGTTGAAGCTCCGTGCGCCTAACCCCAAAGGCTGCCGGTTCGATTCTCACATGGGCCAGTGGGCGCTCAACCATAAGGTTGCAGGTTCAACTCCTCAATTCCCGCAAGGGATGGTGGGCAGCGCCCCCTGCAACTAGCAACGGCAACTAGCAACGGCAACTAGCAACGGCAACTGGACCTGGAGCTGAGCTTGCGCCCTCCACAACTAAGATTGAAAGGACAACAACTTGACTTGGAAAAAAGGCCTGGAAGTACACACTGTTCCCCAATAAAGTCCTGTTCCCCTTCCCCAATAAAAAAATCTTAAAAAAAAAAAATTTGAAAAAAAGAAAAGAAAAGACTAACATAGCCAGGCCTTCAATTAACTCTTCAACTGAACCCCAGAGCTGGCTAGATGTTGAAATCGGAACATATTTGCTTTCACAGGTCTATAAACCATTATCTAAAATTCCAAAATAAAAAATAAAGCTCTAGAAACAAAGTTTTTCAGAAATTTAAGGCAAACTTATTAGGCAGCAAAATTTGACATGAACAGATTATGTGACTATTACATAGGTTATATAGCCTCTATTTATCCTAGTTAGGGTTAATATTAATGCATTTTTGTTGCATGAATATCAATAGTTTTGATTACAAGATGCTGCTCCAGACCTCACTAATGTGTTACAGAAAAATATGGTATATGTATTATATTCCTGTGTAAAATCCCAACAATTCTGAATTCTGAAACACATCTGGCCCAAAGGGTTTAAATAAAGGATTATGTGCTGATATTGAGTGAGATATCAATTTCTGTTAATATCTATTTTTTGCCTACTGTATTGAAAATATTTATCCAAATAATGCTCTCTATTGCTTTGTATCTGAAAAATTGGTCTTATTGAAAATAGCTTTCCTCATTTCATGCTTTAATATTAGCTAAATATTGTTGGAAACTCAATGTTTCTATTCGTATATGAGACTTTCTTTTTACATCAGGTTATAGGAAATTCTATACTTTGTGATCCTTGTGGCTCATTTCCATCAGATGAATCATTGTCATCCTCACATGAATCACCACCAGAACAACTGAAGTTTAGAACTAAAAAATGTATGTAGTGGGAAACATATTATTTTGAAATGCATTTGAAAGACTGATGTCAGTTACAGGCCATTGACATTTAGTAGTCTCAACGGATGAAAACAGACTTTTTGTAGATTAAGAAGATATAAAGAGGACAATGTAAACAGATATTATCATTGTAAAGAGCAAAAACACCTAAAATATATTTAGGAATGAACTGAACAAGAAATGTGCAGGATCGGGCCGGCCCGGTGGCTCAAGCAGTTAGAGCTCCATGCTCCTAACTCTGAAGGCTGCTGGTTCGATTCCCACATGGGCCAGTGGGCTCTCAACCACAAGGCTGCCAGTTCGATTCCTCGACTCCCGCAAGGGATGGTGGGTTGTGCCCCCTGCAACTAGCAATGGCAACTGGACCTGGAGCTGAGCTGCGCCCTCTACAACTAAGACTGAAAAGATAACAACTTGAAGCTGAATGGCACCCTCCACAACTAAGATTGAAAGGACAACAACTTGACTTGGAAAAAAGGCCTGGAAGTACACACTGTTCCCCAATAAAGTCCTGTTCCCCTTCCCCAATAAAATCTTAAAAAAGAAAAAAAAGAAAAAAGAGTTGTTGTGTGGATTAAATGAATTAACACAAACAAAAACTACATAAGTGTTTATTATTTTTATAAAGCTTCCCATTTTCCCTAAATTAATCTATAAAATTAATGCAATACCCATCAAAATCACAACACTTTTTTAACTTGACAAAATGAATTTAAAGTTACTACCATGTTTCCCTGAAAATAAGGCCTAGCCAGACAATCAGCTCTAATGTGTCTTTTGGAGCAAAAATTAATATAAGACCCGGTCTTATTTTACTATACTATAAGACCAGGTCATATAATATAATAATATAATAACGGGTCTTATATTAATTTTTGCTCCAAAAAACGCATTAGAGCTGATTGTTCGGCTAGGTCTTATTTTCGGGGAAACAGGGTAATACCAGCATAGGCCAGAGAGCTGTGTCCTACTCAACTAGACTGAGAAACAATGGCTTGAACCAGAGTGGCGGGGTGGGGGTGGGGGTAGAAGAAGGGGGAAAAAAAAAAAGACCTGGTCTTATTTTATTATAAGACCGGATTTTATATAAGACATGGTCTATAATATAATATAATATAATATAATATAATATAATATAATATAATATATATATATAATTAATGTAATATAAAATATAATAAAAATAATATAATGTAATATAATAATTACTAGGTCTTATATTAATTTTTGTTCCAAAAGATGCATTAGAGCTGATTGTCCAGCTAGGTCTTATTTTCGGGGAAACAGTATGGAAAAAATAATACATATATATATATGTATATAGACACATATGGAGAGGATGGCCGGGGTAGAATGGGATGAAAACATAGACTGATGCAAGTTATTGTAATGTTCTAAATCTTATGTTGGCATTTGTTTCATATTATGTTTTTAAACTTACATATATTATAAAACTTTATTTTGCATATGTCAAATATATTTTTAAAAGACAATTCTTAAAGAAATACTCTGAAAAAGATTATTACCCTGCCAAAAATTTTAAAATAATGAAAAAATATATTAAAACAATATTACTGCCCAGTGACAAAGAAATCAATGGACTAGAAAATAAAGTACATATGAAAATTTACTACTGTATGAAAGTACCATTTTAAGTTTGTAGGTAAGATTGAATATTCAATTAATGGTGTTTGGCAACCAGCAAGTCATTTAGGAAAAAAAAAAAAAAATCAAGCTAGATTTTTTCCTTCCTCCTCATAAATAAACTTCAGATACTTTAAATATAGAAATATTTCTTAAAAGATGTCTAAAAATATTAGGAGAAAATACACACAGGTAAGCATCACATTAAAGTTGGAAACATAAAGGAAAAACTATAGACATGCCTACATAATAATGAAATACTTCACAATGACAACCTCATCACCTTAAACGTCTCCTCATGTGCACTCATTTATGGGTTCTGACTCTGATTAATTCTATGTAAACAGAGTTTTTACATAGCACAAAATTGTACATATATAATTTTATGATATACATTTTCTATAACCTTATCATATACTTTTTCTTGTACTCCTTATTCTTTCTATTTAGCCTACACATCCTCAAGATAGTCCATTCTCCTACACTCTGCTTCCCTCTCCTCTTTCTAAATAACTTTCTTTGAAAGTTATGACCATTTACTCCTTCTCAAGTGAATTTTAGTATCATTTTTTTAGATCTATAAGTATCATTCTTTTTGTATTTTAATCGAATCATAATATACAAATAACAGAGGTGAATTGTATGTTTTCTATTTTAGTCCATCTCACATTATATGTTCTTCCTTTTTGCTAGACTTCCTTTTTTGTCCTCTAATAAAAGTTTTATTGAGTGGAAGCCATAAAAAAGAAAAGGAAAAAACTTCCTTCAGCAAATAAACACCACAGACCATATTAAAAGACAAATTTAAAAAACAGAAAAAATATTTCTAATTATATTTCAAAGGTTAATATTTGTAATATAGAAAAAGCATGTGCAATTTTTAAAATGTAAATATTTCAATTTTAAAATAGGCAGATACCATGACCTAGTAATTCACAAAAATAGTCAATATATGAAAGATGTTGTTTTACACGTAGTTAACAAAATGCAAATTGAAACATGGTAAAAGATTTTTAAAAGGTGATAAAGATCATGAAGATTGACAATACTCAAGATTAACAAGGAAAGGAAGACACAGCTGTCATTCATATAGTCTGTTGGTGGAAAAGTAGTCCTCCCTTATCCATGGGGAATACGTTCCAAGACCCCCCAAAGTATGCCTGAAACTATGGATATTAACAAACACTAAATATACTATGTTTTTCCCTAAACATACGTACATTCCTGTGATAAAGTTTAATTTATAAATTAGGCACAGTAAACAATTAACAGCAATAACTAATAATAAAATAGAACGACTATAACCACATACTATAGTAATAAAAATTATGTGAATGTGGTGTCTCCCTCAAAATGTCTTATTGTACTACATGCACAGCATGGATACGTTGGACAAGGCATGATGATTCACGGCAAGGGCAGGACACAGCCAGACATTGCACGATTTCATCACGCTACTCAGAACAACACACAATGTAAAAGTCATGAATTTCTGGAATTTTCCATTTAGTATTTTTGGGCCACAGAAGTAACTGAAACCAGAAAATAAAACTATGGATAGGGAGAGAACTGTAAATACGTTTCGAAAGGAGAGTGGTAACATTATCTAGAATCTTATAGATGTGCATTTCCCTTGATCCAGTAATTCTACTACGAATTTATTGTAAGGAAATAATCAGATATATGTATACATTTATATATAATAGCCATCTAATATTGTTTGTACAAGTGAAAAACAAGTAAATACCCTAAAAGGCCAACAATTTTGGTTTTGGTGAATTTTAACCCGCTATTAAATGCTATTACATCCATCCAGTCATTAAAAATGATTATGTAATCTCTTTTATCTGGAAAGATGTGAGACATTATTGGGAGAATATAACATGCTCACATTTTTCCATTAAAAAAACACACAAAACTTCACGTGTATATATAAGTCTCGAAGTTTATATAACACTATGTCAATACTGTTATTTCTGGATGGCGAGATTGTGGGTGTTTTACTTAGTTTTACATACATTTATGTACTTACTATTGTACAGTTTTGCAAGGAGCAGGCATTTTTTTAAAAGCAGTACTCTTCTTAAAATCAGAAAATACAAGGAAACTTAATTTGCGGAAGAAAACGGGTACCGGGTGAGGATGCTGACAGGACTGAGGTAAAGCAACGGTGCTCAACGACCGGAAACACGCCACCCGGCTCCTCGGGAATTCTGGGTACGCCGCATTACCTCACGAGGAAGAAACATAGCCTTCACTAGAAAAACTAATACCTGTTTCCTTTAACACATCTATTAACTTGAGAGCAGTGTAGGGATGTTTTCATCCTGAAGAGAGTGCGGGAGAAGTAGGGAGTGTGAAGGGTTTTTTCTTTGAAAATGAGCTCTTCGCTCCTCCGCCACCCTTCCCCTCACTCAGGCGGAGCTTCGAGTCCCCCACCCGCTCCGGGAAGGCCGTTTCTATGGGTGACAACTTGTGGGAACGCGAAGAGGGAACATAAGCGAGCTGGCTATTGTGTTCAGGGTCCAAATGCCGCCCTGAAACAAGGACTCCAGTGCGGCGGAGCTGGGGTCATACAGGACAGGCACGCTTTGGTTGGCCTGAGGCTTCTCAGGCCCGGCGCTCGATGGTCAGGCGGGGCGGAGCCGCGCCCATGCGCAGAGGCGTCCCTGCGTCGCGGCCGGTCACCCCCACGCGCTAGTGGATGCTCCAGTTGCGGGACTGGGCACTGCGAGGGCCGTGGTTAATGCCTGTCCTTCGTGAAGAAAGCAGCGGGTTAAAAGTCCTCGCACTCGAAACTAGCAGGGCGCGGGACTCAAGCAAGGCTTTCCTCCAAGGCCGGGCCTACGGCGGGCGTGGGACTACACAGGAGGAGGAGGGAGAGGCGAGGCCCAAGCAGAAAGATTGGGTCAGCCGCTGAGGGCTGGGGACGCCTGTGCTGGAAAGCGGGAAAGGAGGGACCGACTACCCTTAACAACCCTAGCTGTGGACCTCAATGGACATCGAAACTGATACAATAATCTTTTAGGAGGTGAAGAGATGAACAGGCGCACACCCTCTTGTTACTCGCGAGGGTCACCGTCCTGGTTATTGGGAATGGATGGACCTAAGTTTGCTTAAGCTTGTGTTTGGAGTGGTGGTTGACAACCAATTTTTGAATGACATTCAAGATAAGTGGACATTGGGTTTGAGATATCCATTGGACATTTGGATGGAAATGTATACGTGAGGTTTTTTTAAGGCAATCTTTGTGAAGTACCTAGCATATGGGTCCCTGATTTGTTACTTTAGGGTATTAAAAACAATAGGTAAGCAGTGTTGTAAAATTAATTCTGTTGTTTGGCTAGTTATCTAACTTTATGATTAATTTGTAGCTTTGCTGGAAAAGTCTAACATTTTGGAGAATCACATGATGAATGATGTTCAAAGGAAAATTTAAGAGTATGCTCATCTATGAAACTTCAGACTTACGTATATCTTAAACACAAATTACATAATTAAGTGATGGAAACTTTATGGTAGATTATATTGACCCATTGCTATTACTAATTAAAATTCTCTTAATTTGTGGATATCTGAGAGCCTTCTATTTTATTCTTGGAACATTATTTTAAATGACATGAAAATTTTTTATTTTAAAAAATGCAAAAAGGAGAATTTGAATATACACATTTTAAAGAAGAGTCACTTAAAGTTTAACATTACAAGTTTTTTTAAAATGAAAAATGTGCAAAATATAAGTGATGTTTATTTAGGCACATTAGAAAAATACAGATAAAAAGAAGGGAGGAATATATTAATCCCACTATACAGAGTTAACTGCTGTTAAAATTTTAATGTTATTTTTCTGTTTTTTCCTATCATATATCTTATAAATATGGAATCATTAAACAGTGTATTCGATAGAGACCATCTAAGCCTTAGGACTATGAGAGACTTCCCCTTTGTTAGATATTTCTGTATCATTTGGATTAATATAATGAGCAAGTATACTTTTCTAATCATAAAAAAACAGATTGAAATTAATATATTATGAATATTTTGTTCATATACTTAAGTATTTTATAACTATGTTATTGATTTTAAAAGAATTCATAATTTTGAGAATAAATATTCTACAAAGTAACTTTTGATGTAATAAGAGAGAGTAAACGTGTTTATCTTATAGTTTTCCTATGAAACTCTACTGAAATGCAAAAATGTGAAAAACCCACAAGTACTAAGCGTGAGAAAGAAACGAGAGAATGAGAAATGTTGGCATGTTCTTACTGGAAGAAGGAAAGGGGATGAAGAAACTACTGGAGCTAAGAATGCTGACTTCAGAGGGGAATGCCAATTAGAGGTAAAGTAATTCATATTTCAGAACTCCAGAAAGGGTCTGTAAAGGAAAATTTGATTTTTCTTTTCTATTCTCAATACTCTGACACCAGATGTGTGAGGGTTTATCCCACACCAACCAATTCTCCAATTCTCAGCAGACACTGACTGGTATCCTACAAATTTAACTCAATTCTGACACTATCGACGTGGAGATAGCATCAGATACTTGAGGTTAAGGACTGTGATGGTTCATTTTATGTATCAACTTGACTGGGCTTAACGGATGCCCAGAGAATAGGTAAAACATTTCTGGATATGTCTGTGAGGGTGTTTCTGGAAGAGACTAGCATTTGATTCAGTAGATTGAGAAGAGATCTGCCCTCACTAAAGTAGCGGGCATCATCCAATCCCTTGCATTCCCCAAAAGGTGAAGGAAGGGCAAATTTTCTCTTTTGGAGCTGGGATGTCCTTCTACTCTTAGACATTGGTGCTCCTGGTTCTTCGACCTTTGGATTCCAGGAGTGACACCATCAGCTCCCCTGGTTCTCAGGCCTTCTGAATCAAACTGAATTATACCACTGACTTTCCTGTTTCTCCAGCTTGTAGACAGCATAGTGTGGGACTTCTTAGCCTCTATAACCGTGTCAGCCAAATCTTTCTACCTATCTACCTACCTATCTATCTATTATGTTTTCTATTGATTCTGTTTCTCTGGAGAATTCTGTCTCAGCCCTCAAGACTACTCCCACTTTAAATGCCAATTGCAAGTCCAGGTTGTCACCTGTACCTCTGACTGACCAGCTATAAATTGGGGTTCCCAAGACTCCCTTCTCAGCTCCAATAATTTGCTAGAATGGCTGACAACTCAGGGAAATATTTACTTATGTTTATTGATTTATTATAAAAGGATACAACTCAGTAACACCCACATGGAAGAGATTCACATGGCAAGGTAGGGGGCAGGGGCACAGAGCTTTCATGCCCTCTCTCTTTGTGCACCACCCTCCCAGTAGCTCCACACGTTCACCAACCCAGAAATTCACCAACTCTCCTTGTTCAAGAGTTTTTATAGAGTTTAATCTCTAGTCCCCCTCTCCCTTTGATGGAGTTCTGTGGGTGGGGCTGAAAGTTCCAACTGTCTAATTACTTGGTCTTTCTGGTGACCATCCCCATCCTGACACTTTCTAGGGACCCTCCCATAAATCACCTCATTAGCATAAACTTAGGTATGCCCAAAAGGTGCACATTCTGAATAACAAGTATTTGAAAATTAAATCCAGTAACATTAAAAAAGAAGAACACATCATGACCAAGTGGGGTTTAAGCAAGCCTGGTTCAATATTAGAAAATTTATGTCATCTACCAGCTTAACCACCTAAAGAAGAAAAACCACATGACTACCCTGTTTCCCCGAAAATAAGAACCTAGCCGGACAATCAGCCCTAATGCGTCTTTTGAAGCAAAAATTAATACAAAACCCGGTATTATATACTATATTATACCTGGTATAATAGCTCCAAAACCTGAAATACTTAAGTATAAATGTATCAAAACATCTCATTGCAATAAAGTTAATTAAGAAATTAAACTATTTTAATTTCTCTGGAGATCCCCTATGTAAATAGTTTTAGGGTCATTGAATATTTATGTTTTTATTTATATTGCATTTACATTTTTCATATTTTTTATATTGATAGAGTCATCATATTTATTATTTTAGGGGTTGCCCAATATTCTATCATATTGATATAATATAGACAGCAGAATGTGAACTTTTTAAACAATTTAAACTCTAGTTCCCAAAAAACTGGCAGTGTGGCTAGAGGCCATTAACCTTACACAGCCTTAGTCATCAATAAAATACCAAATAATCAGGGTTGTTAGAGTTAAATAAAGTGATACAAGTAAAATAACTGGTGTATGGTAGGTGCCTAACAAAGTAGCTGTTATTAAAACCATAATTTTAACCTTTCTCTTCCTTTTGGACATTAAATACTGTTTCTTGTCAGTCTATATACTGTAGTCCTAGAATTGTTAGGTTCTTGATTTTAGGACCTAAAATTATTAACAATTTTAGAATCTTGATCTTGAGGCTTTTAAATTCTTATTTTGAAGTTCATCTACAGTGATTGAACCTTAGAGAAATGACTTACAAGGGCTGATGACTTATAAATCAAAATGACAATTATTTAATAAACTAAGCAATACTTGTATTGGTTGCTTAGAATGCATTGTCCTTAGTATTTTGCTGAAAGCACACTTACTGATTTTTGCTTTCTGTCTATTTTGAACACTATTGTTCATTACCCTTCAGTTTGCATTGATAATGAGTGATATGACCTTGGCCATGAAGTATTCCAGAACCCCACTGGCAGTAATCCATGTAGGAGGCATGGGAACTGGGGGATAAATTCATCCAACAGACATAGCCTCCAAGGAGGGACTAACAGTCTAAAAAAATTCCAGGAGAATTGGTGAATATAATTCCAATCTGAGGGACTAGGGGTAGTGTAACAGAAGGGATTTGGAGACAGTTTTTAGGTTCAAGAACAGGGCAAAGACAGTGACTAGAAGGTCCATTTTGGTGACATAGGAAGCAGCCAGTGACTGAAAGACAATGGAAAAAAAGCAAATCTGTAGAGAAAGTACTGGCAAGATTTACAAGGCTAGGGTTCAAGGTCAGGCTCCAGTCCCAGCGAGGAGCTGAATATGAACACCAATAACTAGGATTCAAGTTTACTCAGACAGACTAGCCACAACTTGAGGGAAAGCTACAGACAGACTCATTGTTCATAAATATGCCCAAGGTCTCAGTTCATTGCCAGAATGGAAGGAAGAACTGTTCTCAATCCCTCTGACTTGTACAGAGAGAGAAAGCAGCTTTCTTAAAGAATCGGCTCAGGGGCTTGGGGAGGTTTTAGTCATAAAATAGGCTGTGAACAAGGAAATGCCTCCATAATATGAATGTTATTTGTAGTCAAATTGCAGTGTAAAAATATGTTTCTGAGGTTTCTTGTTGAAAATCAATACTGTCTGTATCAGTCAGGATCCAGGAAACAGATGGCACCATTAAACTGGGTAATTAAGAATAGTTTAATAAAGGGGTTATTTATAAAGGCAAAGTTTAGAAAAAATAAGGAGGAATGTTGTAGTACCCTCATGGCTGCTAACAGTGGAGAGCTAGTTCCACCCTTACTCTAGAAAGGGCAAGGAATGGTGGCTGAACCCTTGAGGGAAAAATATGAGGGCCACCTGACAGGAGCAGTAATTTTAGCAGAGGGAAACAGCCAATCCATGGCTATGTGGCAGGGAGGGAGCAAGGGAAATAAACACCCCTTCCTCACTCTCTTACCAATTTTCTATCAGTACTAGACCCCCTCCACATTCTCTGAACCCAACTAGAGGACTCTGTCATCACATCTTGGATCTTAGGCTTAGGCTTACCTTTCTTTGGGGCATATGGCCCTCGGTCCACTAAACACACCCCCTGTGGAAGAGTCAAAGTGTAATCACTTCTGAGCCTCTGAGCTGCCATTTATTTATTTTCCCCCTTCTTCCGCCTTTCTCCCCACCCCCTGCCCCCAGGTTAAAGCCGTTGTTTCTCAGTCTAGTTGTGTAGGACACAGCTCCCTGGCCCATGCTGGTATTATGAGCCTTGCGCTCCCCCCCAGCTGACGCAGGCAGTTGTCGGTGGGCTGCTCACACTGGCTGCTGCCTACTCACACTGGCCACCGCTGCTCATGACTGCACATGGTGGTAGCCCAGGGTAGCCCACGGCAGCACACAGCATGCAGCCCAGCTCCAGGGAGAGCTGTTGTTCAGAGCTGATGTTCACAATCTTAGCTATAGAGGGCACAGCTCACTGGCCCATGTGGGAATCGAAGCGGTGACCTCGGCGGCGTTAGTAGCATGGCACTCCATCCACCTGAACCACCGGGCCAGCCCTCATGTTTATTTCAAAGCCACAGCTGCCCTCTCTCTTTGCTGTACTTACTGCGAGGATGAAGACCATTCTCAGCAATCAGACGGTGGACGTCCCAGAAAACGTGGACATCACTCTGAAGAGACGCACCGTTATTGGGAAGGGCCCCAGAGGCACCCTGCGGAGGGATTGCAATCACATCCATGTAGAACTCAGTCTCCTTGGAAAGAAAAGAAGAGGCTCCGGGTTGACCAATGGTGGGGAAATAGAAAGGAACTGGCTCCTGTTCGCACTCTCTGTCGTCCCGTACAGAACATGATCAAGGGTGTCACATTGGGCTTCCGTTACAAGATGAGGTCGGTGTGTGCTCACTTCCCCATCAATGTCATTATTCAGGAGAATGGTTCTCTTGTTGAAATCCGAAATTTCTTGGGTGAAAATACATCCGCGGGGTTTGGATGAAGTCAGGTGCGTCTTGTTCAGTATCTCAAGCCCAGAAAGGTGAGTTAATTCTTGAAGGAAATGACATTGAACTTGTATCAAATTTACCTGCTTTGATTCTATTATACAAGCCACAACAGTTAAAAACAGAAAAATTGGGATGGTATCTATGTTTCTGAAAAAGGAACAGTTCAGAAGGCTGATGAAGAAGATTTACGTAAGCTACAAAAATGGATGATTCCTCAGACTTCTTTGTGATAGTTTAAAGATGCAGTAAAAGCGGTGTATTGATTTTTTTTTTTGGGGGGGGGAAAGCCAAAGCTGCTCCAGAAAAGGAAATTTGGTTTCTATAAGTGAGACAAAGCATGTAACTGGAGGTCCTACTCCTTTAATCATGGTTACAGTAATTTAATTGAAGTTACAGGCAGTCTTACAAAGGCCTGTGAGGAAACAGAATCATAGCTCTAGAAGGCAACTACACCAACTGAAGAAAGTCACTGAACATGTAGCAAACCTATCTGAGGGGGTGATTATCACTCAACCGTATTCTGCCAAAATAAGTAGAGGCTTCCTTCAAATTTCCACTGGAGCATAATTACCGGAGAATATTTAAAACCAGCCAAATGGAAGGGATACTCCTCATTGGCAGATTTCTGCTGCTTTTCTGACATTTACCTTTTTGCTTTCTTAGTTTTTGCCCAGCAGAATAAAAGCTACGATCCTTTTTTGCAGGATAAATTTTGGTGTAGAGTTGGTATATAAAGAACAAGCTAAGTGTGTTACTGATAATTTAAATTGCCTCCTACCAATGCATTCTTTCATTAACATTAAAACCCAACAGTTGCTATGTTAGTGGAACAAGTGATATGTGATTTAACTGTATAGCAGATGTGAACATTTTCAGTGAATAGGATGTTCAGCTTTTGTAATTATTTTCCTTTTTTCTGTGTCATGTTTGTTCTGTTACTTTTGTTGAAATGTAAAAATCAAAATCAACAGTTGATGTTGAATTAGAATTTTAAGAAAATCCTGAGGTATATCTGATACCTCTGAATGTTGAGTTATTTGTATAGATTTCTAAGAATTTTGATGTATGAAGGTAGATATATATTCCAAAGACAGATTAGAAAAAGAAAATCTTCAAGATACATTATTTCCAGTGATTTTAAGTTCCCAAGTAGGTTTTCACAGTGCTTAAGAAAAGAATACATTTCTCAAATAATACAGGTTTACAGTACTAGTTAGTGAGTGAAAATATTTTCATATTTTAGTTTCTGTACATTTATTTTAAACAAACTGTCCCTATTTGATTAGTCATATTTGGAATCAAAATTGTTAGATAGCTCATTGCTAGAAAACAAATTTAGACTAGAATCTGAATGATACTCAGAAGAAATTATTTTATCGATAGACCAGAAACAGCAACGCCACTCTTCCCATGTTGAGCATTTAATTTTTTTCCTTTTGCTGATATTAATGTATGATTCAAGAAATAGTCAAACTTATTTTTATATTATTTCCACATCTTAATAAAAATCTTTAAAACTAATAGATACCATTTTTTAAAATCATTAAATACTATGTCTTTATTTAGGTGATGTTATATTTTTCCTGTGCACTCAAATATTTAGCACTAACAGCTCCACGGAGATGAGAAAATGCAGTTCAAACACAATTCAGTACCTTTCTTCTCCAGTATGTGTGATCTGTTTCCATGGAAATTTCATGTTGACCGGGGATTGTAAAAATACTATATGGAAACATATCTGAGAAGCAGACCTTTTTGAAGAATAATCATGATTTAATTTGTCACTCCATTAAAATTGTTCAAATAATAGAAAAGAAGACTGTATTCTTCTTTAGTAGATGCCATTCTGCAATTTCCCTTAGTTTAATATATTACCCTTAATAGAGTTACAGATTATAGGGGCTTTAATTTACCTTTTGATGAGTGTAAAATTAAATCTTAATGATTTAGGTAAATTTATTCATTCAAAAAAGATTAAGGACTTAATATGAGCAAGGTATTGTTGGAGTGATGAAAAGAATACACAGATGTGTTACCAATACAATAATGTAAAATGAAATGACTACAGTAAATTTGACAACGTGCTCTGGGAGTGTAGAGTAGGCAAGGGATGTTTCTGGTCAGGAAGATCAAAGAGATCTTGTTGGATGAAATGGCAATTGAACTGGGTCTTGAACAATGAGAAAGTGAGGAGAAGGTCTTCCTGGTAAGGGAAATCATCTGAGGAAAGGCACAGGGGTGGGAAGCAGAAGGTGTGTTTGGGAAATGATGAGAGAAGTCTGCCTGGCTGAGGTGTAAGGAAAAGGGGGAGATAAAACGATAAGGTCAGCAGTGGTTAGGTTTTGTAGCGCCTTGAATGCCATGCTAATTTAGATGTTATGCTCAACAGCAGTAGTGATCAGTTAGGCAGTAATCATCTGGACAGTTGACAGTTGAATATGGGTGATGAGTAAGTAAGGGAAGTGAATAGATCACTATTTAGAGAAGAGGATCACTGAAAGGAGTAAGAAAGCCACAACGTAGTTTGAAGAACTAGGAGGCTTGAAAACTAGTATATTTGAGAGATGTGGTGAGTTTAAAATAGAGCTACAGATTTTTGAAATTCTTTAAGAGGTGGAAACTAATTCTGCTCCTTTGAGTGTAGGCTAGATTTAGTGACTCACTTCTAGCGAAAAAAAAAATTAGGCAGAAGTGATGGTACTCCACTTCTGAGACTAGTTCATAGAAGACATTGAGACTTCCTTCTTTGTTTTCAGAAAAGACATTGGGCTTCCAGATCCCTTGCTCTGGGGGCGGGGGTGGGGGGGGTGGAGCCTGCTGCCCCGTTGTGAGGAAACAACCTTGGAAGTGGATTCTGTAGTTGCAAGTCAAGGACTTGCGACATCTTGAGTGCAACCTCATGAGAAACCTAGAGCCAGAGGGACCACCAAATAAACTGATGTTATATTTCTGACCTACAGAAACTGTGAGGTAAGTGTGTGTTGTTTTAATCTGTTCAATTCTGAGGTAATTTGTTATGCAGTGCAGGATGTGTAGTGTGGGAATTGGACAATCATAAGCATGTTTTGGAATTGAGAAGGAGCCAACGGATACTGAGACAGTGCAGATCCCACAGGAGAGGGGAAATCATGGTTAGGTCAAATTGGAAGTTTGTAGGGGAGAAGATCATCAGGAAAGGGGAGAGAAGTTATTTTTGAAGAGAAAGAATGATGATCAGGAAAAATTTCTGATTGGAAGGATAGAAGGTGAACTCAAGCCTGATGCCCTTGATTCCTGCTGCAAAGGAGGTCAGGTCACTTGCTTTCTGGGATCAGGAGCTCCAAAGAGTAGGAAAAATTAGAAGAGCTGTGAGATATCACATAGAGAATCACGTAAAGCAAAGAACATAATTCTCTTCAACTATGCTTAGCACCCTGGAAAAGTAAGCTGAGAAAGCAGACCGCAGAGTTTACCCGGGACTGGGGATTGATAAGGCGGATAGGAAAGATCAAGTGGTCAAAGGATGCTGAGATGTTGAATTAATTAAAGTGGCTGGGCATGAAGTCTAGGCACACGAAACTAAAAGGGGTTTAATGAACTGAGAATATGAAAGGGTAGGTCTTCTATGGCAACTATTATCTGTACCACACATTTCACCTTTTGTTCTAAACAAGTTAGTAAGGTAATATTGTCACGTAATTTTCTGGTGTGTGTGCCTAGTTGCCCTAGTGAGATCATAAACTCAGGATAGTGACCATGATTTATACCTTTTGTACTCCCTTAGCAACTAGCACATTGCTTGATAGGGGCTCGTGTATTTGTTCAATCAATGGATAAAATCTTTCTACTATTCTGTGTTTTCTACTGAGTATTTTCTTCCTTCACAATAAGCATCTGATTGAGGCTAAAGATCTGCTGCTTTTAAATAGTTGAATGTGTTCTATCCTTGTCTCTTAAGAGCCAGGATTTCTGGATGCTTTTAAGAAGCATTATATAATTATGAAAAGGGGGACTATACCTGGTCGGCTAAAAATAATAAGCTTAATTATGCCTATGTGAAACAACCTTAAAATAAATCTTGGATGATTTTTCTTTAACCTGACACAAATCAGAGTGAAAGTGAAAAGGTTTAGAGAAAAAAGAGACTAGCATTCTCCTGGAAAATCAGGGGGAGCAGAGGCCTCTATTGAGAGGAATCTCCCAGAAGCTTACATCTATCTGGAGTGAGAGCTCTGAGAGAAGTACCTATTTTTCCAAGATTACCAGTACAAATGACTCTCTAGCTTAAGCGGGCATTTATGTATTCTTTACCTATTGCTTTCTTCTTTCATTGTTTTCCTGAGAACAACAGGCTTGTTAAAGTCTGATAAAACTATTAAGGAAAAATTGAAAATAGGCTTTAAACCACTGAAGAGAGTCACTGATTGCAATGATGCATAGGTGGTTCTTCAAATTTTTACCACCTGCCCTTCTATGTATTTACAGTCACATCCCAACCCACTTTCCTTCAGTTCAGGTTTTTATATATCAGTTAATGAATTGATATTTGGAAATATTATATGGTGATACTGCCAAGAGTTTCAGTTCAGTTTTGTTAGTCAGTACCTTTATTGATGAGTTTGTTTATGTAATTATTTGAATATTTTATTACATTTAGCCCTTCTCATTAAAATGAAGGGAAACAAAAATGAAAGTGCTGATTTCAATGATAGCAAGTTTTAGGTTTTGTACCCTTAGTACAATTAAGACAACTATAGAAGTCATTTGACCATTTAAAAGGAACAGAACGTAAGCCATAATCAGATGCTCATTGTAAAGGAAAGGAAACCAGAGAAAGAACCCATGTAAAGTGCTCGGACTAAATTACTGAAAATTGTGTCTGAAATTGAGGTATAATTAGGGATTTTATAATAAGTTTCAGGTCTTATGTTAGTTTCACTTTCAGCCAGTCAAACATATCTGAGGACACATTATGTTAAAAAGAGAGAAACTGCCTATATTGTGTTGTGCTCCAGGAGGCCACATGGAAGTGCCACAGAAGCTATGGTCAGGGCCCGTGGCTGGAGCTGCAGGCCTCCCACCTCTGTGTCAGCTTCCACCAAAACGAAGCTCCTTTTCTGCTTTACATTCTGGATTCTGCAAAGGGTTTCTTTCAAAGAAAGAGTTCCCATGTAACAAAAGGCTGAAAAATCATTGCCTTTCCCTGATAACAGTGTTTATGCAAGAGTATACAGCCTTTTGAGGGGATTATTTGCCAATATCTGTTAAAATATAAATATTTGTGCTGTTTGACTCAGCAATTTTACCTCTAGCAATTAATCTTATATAAATAATTATTCAAGGACACCAAGATATATGTATAGGATATTTATTGCATCATTGTTCATAAGAGTAGACGATTGAAAACAATGCAAATACTTACAAATATGGAATTGGTTAGCATAATGATATTCATGTATTGGGATACTATACAGTCTTTTAAAAGAATGAGATGGAAAGATGTCTAAGTATATTGTTAAGTGAAAAAGCAAGTTATAAAAAAGTATGATTCCATTTGTAGGTCAAATAATAAGTCAGTAAATTAAAGCAAACCATTGCCTTTGATGTATGCAAATAGATAACTGTTCTTAAAATTATTACTAAAAGTAATAGGGTTAATTGTTTTAGTTTATTAGATGGCATGATCTTTTTTTATTTAAAGTAGACTATTTTTATTCAACTTTGAACTATGTTGGGGTTTTTCATAATTGCTCTATCTGATAATCTAATTTATTGTTCTAAAAAGCAATCAATTCAACTTACAGTATGATGGGTTTTAGAAGGTGAAAAAAAAATTTGCAAAGATTTTGTGTAATTTTACACATTAAGATAATGAGCAGCAACTTAGACTTAAGGAATTTAGTCACAAGGTGTGACAAAAGAATGAGTTGCGCTGTCAAGCTCTCACAGCCACAGTATCTTTATCACATTTGAGAGAATAATCATTTCTGCATGTTGGTGCACTAGGAATTTTTGTAATTTAAACTTAGAGAGCTATTCTCTCTCCATTTTTCAGTTACTAGGTAGGCCAAAGACAAGATTTTGCTTATAACAAACATATCACAAGGAGCTGTGAAATCATGACACTTTCTTACTGTTGTATGATTGGTAAAGATTTTTAAACTTTGATTTTGAAGCATGAAAGACTAAAAGCAAATGTCACAGTGGAGGACTTCCTCTCCCCCAGTTGATCACAGCCTCAGTATCTCCATCAAATCTACAGGAAAAGGGGTGCTCAGCAATCTGAATATTTCTGTAGACAATGTGGGGCAGAAAATGTGAGTGTAAATTTTACAAGTCAATTTAACCGATAGTGCCAGAGATAAGAACAGAGAAATGAAAATTATAGATTTCTTAAATCTCATACCCAGTCCTAACAGTGATTTTTAAGCACTTTAAAGACATTCCACTAGAAAACACCATGGTTTTACTTGCCTTTTTCTAATTAGAAAGATTGCTGTCTCCCTCTATATATTGTTGATCCCCTAGAGAGATTACAATGGTGAGATCAGGCAAAGCACAAGGAGTGCTCATATGGAAAGCAGCTTAAAGCATATGTTGTCGTGCAGGAGAGCTCGGGCAAACTCACAATGTCACGGATGAAAGAACAGGCCTTATAAGCCAGGAGTCTGCAAGAGAAGGCACGGGATACACTAGGGCCAGCGTGCTCTGTGGGACATGTCATAAATGAACATTCCGGTGAAGGGACATCCTTTCCCCTTTTGCTCTCTCTTCTTCAAGACTGAAGTGAATATCCTTGTCAGTCGTGTCCATGTAGACTGCTTGGTATCAGGATATCTGGGTTTAGATGTCAACTGTTAGGAGTTATCTGAGAGATCCAGCTGCCTGTATCTGGACTCTTTGGTTGTCCATGCGAAGTTGCAGCCCCTCCTACTGGGAGAAAGCCACCAGTGCCATGGGAAGCCTAATTTGGAAGAAATAGGGAGGGTGTTGGTCATAGCTGGTTCATTGTCCAGGCAACCCCAGAGTAATAATCTGGGGTCGTCTGCAGACTGTCCTGTCTGTTTCACCACTGGCACCAGTCAGTAGCATCATCTTTTTCATATTAAAAAGCCATAACATTTAGGGTTCTGTGTTAATTAAACTTTTAAGATGCCTGCTTCTGACATAATTGCTTGCAATTCTTAGGATCTTTTGTAGGCCTTCCATTTTATGTCAATTTAAACAAAATTTAAATATTTTAAAAATTGGCTTTTTATTAAGAATTTTAAAAATCAGTGCCCTTCTGGGAATAGGTTTGGAGTTTCATCCTTTACTCATTGCCATCTGCTGGAGAAGAGAAGAAGTGCAGTTGAACAGTTTCTTTTCAAGTAGTAAGACATGTTACCTCTTCTCCTCAGCTGTGGAAATCATACCACCTCCTCAAAGGAGGTGTTCCTTATTGCCCCAGGGGAAGGCAAAGGAATATGTGTGGTGTGGACTTGGGGAGAAGTAGGTGCTGTGAGGTGTGTCTTGTCCCTTTACCCAGAGGTGCATCTGTCCCTTTACCCAGAGGATGGGAGGTGTGGGAATAGGCAACACGGTGAGCTCGGACAAGAGCAGGTGAGTTCACCTCCTGGTTCTGAGAGCCATAAGAAGTGCCAGTGGTGATAATATTGGCTGCTTCAGTACCTACAGCTATTGGGAGCAGAGCAGCTTGGATCTGTTTCTACAGTATGTGGACAGGTTAGGTTTACTTAGGCTAATGTCATATGACATGAGGGATACAAATTACAGAACGCTATTTTCAAGCCTTTTCTTGTAGATATAACATTAGGTTTATAAGAGATTTGAAAACTCCTTCACCATAGACCACTAAACTTTTTCACAATTCTAGGAAAGTATTTAACTTCAATGCTTGTTTTAATGTTACCAGGGGAAATAATTTTGCAAATCTGTCAGCATCCTCACTGAGATCCAGTTCATGGAACTGTCCCCTGGACCTCTCTCACCCCATCCTGACAGGTCTCTGTCTCCTGCCTTGCCAACCTCCGGTCCATTCGCTCACTGCAACTAGAACGGTCATTATAAAATGCAGATCTGAGCATACCATTGCCCTTCTTTAAAATCCCTTAATGGTTTTTGAAGCCCCAGAGTCTTTAAGAAGCTTAGGAGCCACTCGGGGGCTGGCCATGCCTGTTCTTTTAAATCTTCCCTTGTCACTCTCAGTTCTTGCCATGTTAAACCACCTTCATGTCTAAAGCATAATCCTTTCTCTCACTTCTGGGACTACACACACACACACACACACACACACACACACACACACACTCTTCAGTCTCTAAGCAACTGACTTGACTTTTACCGGTTCTTCAGGCCTCAGCTTCCTTTCACAAGGGGTGCCTGTGTCCCAAAGGCTGGTGGGGCTCTGCTCCAACTTCATGCCCTCTGCCATCCCCAGCAGAGCGCCATCACACTATCTGTGAGAAGCCATGTCCTTGTCACCATACCCTTTACATGGCAGGCTTCCTGAAGGCAGGAACCGGGTCTTGTTTACTTTTGTATCCCCGCAGTGCCTAGTACTGTACCTGGCATATAATAGGTGTTCAATATGTGGCATTAATAAATTAAATAGCATATTCGAAGCATTTTTAATTTGCAAGAAAAAATTTGCTGTCTATTTTATGGACTAAATCAGAATCAAAGTCTCTCTTTCTTTAAAACTAGGTTTTCTGATAAAAGAGAAATTCACTATTTACTCTCACTGTCTTATTTTTAAAAATACTAATGCAAGAAATAAAATTAAAATGTTCCTCTGAATCTATTATAAATGAAGTAAGATTGATGAGAATCATTCACATCATTCTTTTCTTAGACCTGACTTTCTCAATAGAATATATTACTGAAAAATGAAATTTTTTTACAAGAATAGCATACTATTATAAAAATAAGTGTGATTTTACACACTTGATTAAATTTTACCATATTTAAATAAATCCCACTAAATAAATAAGAATATTCTTTTGTACTACAGAAGCTATGAAAATAACTAATTTGAATAAAATCATAGAATACTTTTTTCTTTTTAAGAGGGCAAAAAGCAGGGCAAGTTTAAATTCTGGGCCCCTAAGCCAAATTTCAGAAAGGTGTAATAGTGTTAAAATGACCTTACTGTTAACAATGTCTGTTCCTCCTTTTATTGTAGGGGCTCTGAAACATACCAAAGGCTGTAGAGCTCCAGCTCTACCTGTGAAGCTCCACACTACTCTGCTCATTGGCATTTGGCAAGGACCTGGAGATCACAGCCTAGTGTGGTGATTTGGAGATAATGATTCTAAGTGATGAATGGTAAGGATTTTATATTCTGTCTGCAAGTCATGATGGGAGCTCATGGTACAAGATACAAAACGATCTGTTCTTACATATTGCTTTGCCACCTCCACTGATCATTAACTTAATTTTGTGGGAGTTTCTTGATGGAAGACTATGAAATACTTTTATGAATGAGTCACAAATATTATTACACTGGTTCTTTGCAAATTTTAATTCTGTTGTTATATATGATAATAAAGAGTCATCAATCTTTCTTAGTTTTCCAGAAATAAGCATGTTTCCAAGGAAGGGAAAGGATAAAATCAGAAGAAACAAAAAAAAGATAACTGCTGATATCATCCTGGCAGAATTTCCCTCCAGCTACAAGACCATTAGTAGCTGAATGATGGTCCCCAAAGATATGGTCCAATCCCTGGAACCTGTAAATGTTTCCTTATTTGGAAAAAGCGTCTTTGCAGATGTGATTTTTTTTTCCAGATTTCTTTTAAAATGTAGGGATTATCCTGGATTATCCACTGGGCCCTACAGTGCCATCACATACATCTTTATAAGAGCGTGGCAGACAGAGATTTGATACAGACGTAGAAGTAGAAGGTGATGTGAAGACAGAGTCAGGGACTGAAGTCATGTCACCACAAACAAGGAATGCTAGCAGCCGCCAGTAGCTGGAAGAGACAAGGAATGGATTCTCCCCTAGAGCCTCCGAAGGGAGAAGGCCCTGCTGGTCCACTGGATTTGGGCCCAGTGATACTGATTTTGTGGTTCTGGCCTCCAGAACTGTGAAAGAATCAATTTTTACTGTTTTAAGCCATCCAGTTTGTGGTAATTTGTTGTACAGTCACAGGAAACTAATATAACTAGGGTTTTGTTAATATCCATTATAATGAGTTTATTGGGGCACAATGTTTATTTTAGTGGATTTTTATTATAATCCGAGATTCATTCAACAAATATTAATATTTATCAAACATGTCAGTAGAATATCAGCTCCATTGGGCAGAGATTTTTCTATTTTGTTCACAACTATATACTTGGCATCTAAGACAGTGCCTGGCACACAGCAGATACTCAGTAAATATTTTTGAATGATATGTGCTAGCTACTCTTCCAGACCCCAGAATAGGGCAGTGAACATAGTGACATCTGTGGAGCTTACATTCTTATGGAAGAGAGACAATAAGTAAATGTATTACATAATGCCTAGTAATGATAAATGCTATGTGGGAAAAGCAGAGTAAGGGGGTAGAGAGAGACTGGAAGTGCGAGGTAGTGCCATTTTAGATATGGGAGTTAGGAAAGGCTTCTCTAAGGAGGTGACATTGGAACTGAGGCCTGAATGAGATAAGAGAGCAAGTCTGGTGACTATTTGGGGAAAGAGTGTTTTAGGCAGATGGAACAGCATGTGCAGAGGCCCTGTACTGGAAAAGGGCTGGGTGTATTGGAGGCCCAGAAGGAATAGCGAAAAGGCCAGTGTAGCTTTGGAGTGGAATGTGAAACAGTGGATCTATGGGAAATTAGATCAGAGAGGTGGGCCGGGCAGGAACCAGATCATAAGGGACCCTTTTGATTAGGACTTGGCTGAAATAGGAGGGGAGAAACTTACATCTAGTTCTCTACAAAGAATTTATAAGTGATCAGAAATTTTCTGCACTTTATCTAGTTAAAAGAAAAAGGGAGGTTTCACATATCTGCCTTTCCCCTCACCCTTTTCTTCTTCTGGGCTCAAATTTTTTAGCGTGTTATTTGGTTGGATGGATGGATGGATGGATGGATGGATGGATGGATGGATGGATGGACGGATGGACGGATGGTGAGTTTAGGTTGTCTCTTCTAGTGGGAGTGGAGATTGGACTTACAAAGGCTGTTACTAGTTGAGTTGTCTTTAAATGTGTAGTATCGTTCATCATGACTCATTGAAGATGAATGAGAGATTCTGCTCAGCCCACACTTGGTTGCTTTGTTTAGAGACTATTTAGGGAGACAAAAACTGTCTCTGTGGGGTAATTTGTTTCCAGAAATCATTGTAAATAGAACATGTGATTTCTTGCAAAGGTGCAAAAATGACCTCCTTTATATAGAATACACTACTACTATGCACAAGACTTTTCTCTGTGGCTAGGCCATTCATGTCATAGCATTATTTCCATTACACAGCACACTTTTTAAAAGTTCTGAGCAAAATTTTTTTAATCTACCCAGACTATTAATGACAAGGATTAGTATCTGTTTCTAAGAATGAAACACTTATGGGGCGGCCGGTTAGTTCAGTTGGTTAGATCACGACACTTGTACCACTGAGGTTGCTGGTTCGATCCCCACATGGGTCAGTGTGAGCTGCGCCCTCCACAACTAGATTGAAAAAGCTACTTGACTTGAAGCTGATGGGTCCAGGAAAAACAAACTTAAAATAAATTTTTTAAAAAGTTGAAAAAAAAAGTGAAACATTTTTGCCTTAGTGGATATATGCATTCCCTTTTTGAAAAATTGAATTTTATAAAATTGTGCTCTAAAATCAACTGGAGTTAGGGGGGAAATGGGCCTGATGCAAACTGCTTAAATTCTATGCAGTGTTACAACCAGAACACTAACAAAAACAATAATAATTCTGATAAAAATATTAGCACATTCAGTCTGCACTGCATCTTCACCCACCTTCATAGCCTGTCAGTTTTGCAGCACCAATCCCTACAGCTCATACAGCCTTCTTTGAGGTGTAGATACATGACAGAATTAGAGATTATCTTCATTGGAGGAAAAGAGTCTCCTGGAATTAAATGAATCATATGTATGCCCAGCTTCTTCAGCTGCTTTTCAGTCAACTTTTGCCAGATAGCTTAACATTGGGGAAAGATTGGTGGTTCCTGAAGCCACTAAATTGCTACTACTTGCACTGTTATGTGGGCTTCTTATTGGAGGTTTAAAGAATGCAAAAAATGGAAATGCTGAGTGTGTCCATCAGGCATTGCATCTGGATGTATGTAAACAGAAACTCAACTACAATGGCTTTATCGAAGAGGGATTTGTTTTTCACATAGGAAGAGTTAAAAGGTGGGCAGTCCACTCTGCTATAGCTGCTGAAGGAAGTCATCAAGGACCCAAGTTCTTCCTAGCTACCTGGTCCTCCCTCCTTAGGATGTTTCTTTTATCTTCATGGTGGCAAGATAGCTCCTGTATTGTCAAGCCTCATGTCCATGAGTCAGGCAGGAAGAAGAGGGGAAAGACAAAGGGCATATACCAAGAAATCCAAACAAGCCACTGTTTATAGAATTGAGAATTGGCCAGAACCATGTTAGATGGTACCTATAACCAACAGAGAGGCTGAGAATTCAATATTTTAACTGGGCACTCTGTGTCCAGAATAGAATTGGATTCTGTAACTAAAGACAATAGGGAAAATAGTTATTGGGCATACCACTTGCAGTGTCTGCCACACTGGCATTACATGTATCTTAAGGATGCTAATTATAAACTTGATATTTATTGAACTCTAGAATTTCTTAGGAGGACTTAGGATAGAAAGCTCCCTGGAAACATTAATTCTTCTCTGTGGCGAAATATTAAAGAACACTAATTCAAAAATTACTGGAATACATTCTGCAGACTCTTAAATAATGTTAATAAGACACTTAGAATACTACTAGAAGGACTCAGGGAGTGTAATACAACTTTACATTAAGAAACAAAACAACAAACAGAAACTTGTATAATTTGCATTCTCCCCACAGCTCTTTATTTGTGAACTGTATTAAACTGTATCAAAATACATAAGATGCATACATCTAATTTAAGTGTCAACCAGAATAAAACTGCTGATATATTCTCTGGGTAAAATTTGTTAATCCCTAAAAACTTGCCGTAAAATGAACTATTTATTACAGCACGTTCCCTTAAAACAAAAGCACTATATTTGATTTCAGGAGAGCTAGGTTTGAGTGCCAGTTCTTCCAGCTATTAGTTGGTGACTGGGAGACACAGTACCGACTCAGGATGCACTCCCACATTCCTTCTTCCCAGTAGCACATCAGTCCCGCGCAGGCACCCACGTGCCCCATGCAGTCCCAGGACTTCAGGAGCAGCTGACTCCATCCCCAGCACCATGAGTAATCCCCTCCTCTTTCCCAGTCATTTGGTCAGGAATGGGCATTAGTCAGTATACTTAGGATTTACATTATTAGTGGCCCAAAATATTCTAACTAATAACACTAATGGTAGACAAATTACTCTCCCGCATCCCAGTGTTCTAATGTGTGAAATGGGGGTGATATTTTCTTCCTTCTCTGTACAATACAATCACTGTAAAAGTGCTATTTTGTTTTGCAAAATGGGCTATATCCAGAAGGCGGTATTACGTCAAAAGAAATAAAATTAAGTTGAGTAGTTTGGGGCATTTCCCATAAACTATCAGATTAGCAATGCAAGAATACCAGTCTTTATTTTACTGCTAGGCTTTTATTGCTAAATCAATACTATTAGTTTGATCACCTATCTTATTGACTGGACTTGTTATCAAATTACTTTTGTCAGTTTTTTTAAAAAGTCAACCTGTTCTCAAAGAAGAAATATTTGGCACGATTGAGATAGTCAAAAGAATACACTCCAAGCACAGAAATCAATTTCAATCCAGAAGGATGGTTCTAAGTATGTGTTGATCCACGGTCGCTCAAAATATATTGAGAACCATTCTTTTGAAGGAGCCATCACTACCTAAATTGGTACATGTTGAAGTTCTATTTAAAAACACATTATTTTTCAGTCCTAGTTTAAGAATCTAGCATTCCTTTACAACAAACAGGCTTCAGATGTGACAGTGACTGCAGCTGTTCCCTATTATTCCATCACTGTCATTGTGAAATGTTCATTTTAAACACCTGGAGAACAGGAAAATTAGCCACGCCTTAAAATCAGATAAAAGACTAACGGTCTTGACATTTTAATACTAATTCTCAGATTTTATTTAGAAGTAAATCTAGGGAAAACAATTTATAAGAAATTGGTATGAAAAAGTTTAAATCACATGTATGTGTTTTTCACATGAAAGCATATTGCCTTCCACATGTTTTTATTTGAAAGAATTGAATTGCACATTTGTCAGATTAAATTGCTGCCTAAATTATCTAAGATGATTTTCACATTCTTTTGTGGAAGTGAAACTTGTAAAGTTGTAGATTTAATTTAGGACTGACAGTAGTGTTCTTTCTTCCAGGAGAGCTTGCTAATTGAAGTTGAAGCATTAACCATTCTCCTGAAAGCACTCAGCTAATGAGATAACAAAAGCCCAGAGGACAAAAATTAAGCAAAGCAAGTTAGTTCTTGAAATGAAACTCTTGAAACTCCAACTTCAGAAAATAAAGAAGTGGGGAAAAAATAGAAAAAGAGAAAAATGCCAGACTATGAGGTATTTATGAAAGTATTTTTTGTTTACATATTTAGCTTTTCAGTTACATGTGTTGCATAGATTGTACTGTGGTTTTGAAATTGTAAAATATGTCTGTTGTGTCTCTTCCCTCACGGCTTGAAAATGTAAAAAAGAATCAAGAACTCCCCTGGTCTGTAGTTTACATGTGCAGACTTGCAAACTCAGATGTATACTTAGCCAATCCCAGAGGGCTTGAAAGGGTCACCTGCCTTTGGACTCTACTGTTTGTTGCCAAGCGATGTATGGAGAAGCGCTGCTAGGACATTCCAGACATTGAGAAAAACACTGTCTTGGTTTGGACTCCCCCCAAAGCAGACCGTGAGACAAGGATTTGGGTGCAAGTGTTTATTTGAGAGGTGATTCCAGAGAGCTTGGTGAAGGAGTGGGGGTGAAGGAGTGGGGTGGCAATGCGTCTGCTGTGTCCGCTGCCATTTGGCAGCTATTGAAGGGAGGGAGAGGAGAAGTTGCCTTGTCTCTTCTTTTTTAAAATTTTTTAAAAAATATTTTATTTTTATTGGGGAATAGTGTGTTTCTCCAGGGCCCATCAGCTCCAAGATGTTGTCGTTCAATCTAGTTGTGGAGGTTGCAACTCAGCTCCAAGTCTAGTTGCCGTTTTCAATCTTTAGTTGCAGGGGGCACAGCCCACCATCCCATATGAATTGAACCGGCAGCCTTGCTGTTAAGAGCTTGCGCTCTAACCAACTGCCATCCGGCCGCCCCTCCGGAAGCTCAACAGCAGCTCGTTGTCTTCAATCCAGTTGTGGAGGGCGCAGCTCACTGGCCCATGTGGGAATTGAACTGGCAACCCTGTTGTTCAGAGCTTGCACTCTAACCACCTGAGCCATCTGGCCGCCCCTTGCCTTGTCTTTTCAAAAGAAGTATTTTGAGATTTCGGTTATTAATAGTAAACTTATTTAATGCTTCTTAGTAATTGTTTACAGAGAATGGAAATTTTTTTCTAATTATATTCTGAACCTGGAATTTAAAGTAGGCTCTTTTTCTTTTAGGTGTAGAGTGTACTATTCAGGAAATTATAGTAGCATTATAGCATGTGGAATGCATGACAAGAATTAGTTCAGGAAAACTTGGAGGAGGGAAGATAAACTGTTACTCCTGGGAGAGAGGAGGGAACCAAACCATTCAAACGAGCTGCAAATAGATCAGCAGAATAGATTTTGGGGTGGGGGGGCGTGGATAATACCTGATCATGAGCTAATTGTAAACAAACAATATAATGTTGACCTCCTTTTAAATATGAATTTTGAAATAGCTTGGTCCTCTAGTTCTTTTGTAAGGCCCATGGTAACTCCCGTATCCAGAACTAAACTGTATTAAAATTGTGAAAAGCTTCCCAGGGCTGCAGACTAGTTAAACTTGTTACTGTGCTGAACGTGTGGGCTATTGCCTTTCCTTGGCTTCCTTCTGAACTCCATGTTTACAGACCTTTTCCCGAAGGTAAATGTTCTACTTACCTCTGCCTTTGAGTTGTAAAATAATTCTAGAAGTGAATTAATGAGACTATAATGAAGATGGATATAAAATGCTGACACATAGGAAACAAAAACCAGAAGTCACTTTATCAGAGAGTATATGGAATGCTCTTCCCTATCACTGTTTATTACTCTTCTTGAAAACAATTTCCTTGGCTTCCAGGACACCACTGTCACTCCAGGACCTCACTGGCTGCTGCTTCTCGGTGTCTTTTGTTGGCCCCTTATCCTCTGCCTCTCAACACTGGAGTGCCCCACGACTCAGTCTTCTGACCTCTTCTCTCTACACACATTCCCATATGTCCATCAGTTTAAATACTGTGTTTCCCCGAAAATAAGACCTAGCCGGCCCATCAGCTCTAATGCGTCTTTTGGAACAAAAATTAATATAAGATCCGGTCTTATATTATATAAGACCTGGTATTATATTATATTACATTATAAAGACCCAGTATTGTATTATATTATATTATACCCGGCATTATATTATATTATACCCGGTCTTATATTAAAATAAGATCGGGTCTTATATTAATTTTTGCTCCAAAAAACGCATTAAAGCTGATGGTCTGGCTAGGTCTTAATTTCGGGGAATTGGTACTTATATATACATCAAAAACTCCCAAATTGAGTTATCTCTAGCCCAGACCTCTGTTCTGAATTCTAAATATAAATATTCAACTGCCAATTCCAAATCTCTCCTTGGATTTCTCCAATAATCATCTCAAACTTTACATGTCCAATTCCCACCCACCCCGATCTTAGTTTGGATTTCCCAAGAGCAAACTCTGAGTCGAGGACCTAGAGCAGTAGTTAACCTGGGGAGTGAGGAAGATGGATAGATTGTTTGCAAAGATGGCCTGAACTTTCTTCCCTTCCTATATGCCTGCTCCATTCAAAAGTGAGTTTGAGGGCCGGCCCAGTGGCTCAGGCGGTTGGAGCTCCATGTTCCTAACTCCAAAGGCTGCCGGTTCAAGTTGCCGGTTTGACTCCCGCAAGGGGCTGTGCCCCCTGCAACTAGCAACGGCAACGGCAACTGGACCTGGAGCTGAGCTGCGCCCTCCACAACTAAGACTGAAAGGACAACAACTTGACTTGGAAAAAAGTCCTGGAAATATATACCATTCCCCAATTAAAAAAAAAAAAAAGTGAGTTTGACATTCCTCCCATCAAGAAGTGGGATTTATCTCTTCACCCTTTGAATCTGTTCTGGCATTATGACTTGCTTTGATCAAAAGAATGCAGCAGAGGTGACACTGTGGGACTTATCTCCTGATACTTCGTGGCTGCCTTGAGACTGCCGTGTGAAAAGTCCCTGTCTAGCCTAGTGGAGGATGAGAGAGCATGGAGAGCATATGAGCCACCCCATCTGAAGCCTCTTAAGTCAACCAGCTGACAGCTGGTATTTACTATCATCAGCAGAGGTTATCTTGACTGGGGCATCCAGCCCCAGTCAAGCTGCAAGATGATTGTAGCCACTAAATGACCCCAGGCCAGGCCAGGCCAGCCGAAGAGTCACCCAGCTGAATCCAGGCCAAATTGCTGACCCCCAGAATCATGAGCAAAAATAATAGTTGTTTTAAGCCACTAAATTTTGGAGCAGTTTGTTATGCAGTAAAAACTAATGCAGGAGATTACCCCAAGAAGTACAAGAGAAGAAATAGGGGACATAAGAAAAAGAAGGGAGGAAATTTAATAAAGAGTGTTTTAAGAAGCAGGTTACAACTGTGGGCAATTGAAGCTCAATCCTGCGGTACCGGTACTCTGAGGAATCTTGTAGAAAGCATCTCAGAATTGTCCTACCAGGAAGAGAGAAGCTGGGTTATTTATCCAGTACCTCCCTCCTCATTCCTCACTGGCAATGGAGGCAGCCCCGAGGCCCAGAAGTAGAGGGATGAGGGTGGAACTGCCACCAAGCTGCAAATAAACTCAGAAAGAGGCCCGGGGAGATGGCACAGGGCATTCACAGCATTTGCTAACTCTTAGCCCTTATCTTCCCGAATCTTCCCCAATTCAGTAAGTGGCAACTCCATCCTGCTGTTGCTCAAGTTAGAAACTGCATCCTTGGATTCATCAATTTCTTTCACACTTCACACTAAAATCCTTTTAATGTTACTTTTAAAATATAGCCAGAATCTGAGTATTTCTCATTGTCTCCTTCACTACAACTGTGGTCCAACCGCCTTCTCCCTGGCTTCCTCTGTAACAGCCAGAGTGACCATATAAAATAGAAGTCCCTCTTCAGTTCTCAGCCCTCCCAGAGATCCCCATTTCATTGAGAATAAAATACAAAGCCTTTGCTATGACCTAGAAGGCTCCATGGGATCTTGCCCTTGCTATTTGTTCGACTTCACATCTTACAACTCTCCCCGTCTCTCATTGCTCTGGCCTCACTTGTTTCCCTGTAGTTCTCCGAAATCCCAGGCTCACTCCCACCTCAGGACCGTTGTACTTGCTGTTCCTCTATCTGAGATGCCCTTCCCCGTTATCCACATGCCTACAGCCCTAATTTTCTCTATGTCTTTGCTCAAGTGTCCCCTTACCAGGAAGGCCTTCCCTGACCGTAACTAAGCAAACTCTCCCTAATCACCCTGTTACCTTGTTTTATTTTTTATTAATCAGCTGACATATAATTTTTATACTGCTCATCTCCCCCACTAGAATGTAAGTTCCATGAGAGTAGGGACTCTTTTTGTTTGCTTATGTATGCTTAATACCTAGATAAAATTCTGATTAGTATGTATTGTGGGGCATTCTGATTATTTTGTATGGATTATTTATAGACTGGCTCTCTGGTTAAAATAAAAGTTAAACATTCCATCTTTAAAGAAAGATGTTTAAATTATAAAGTTGGCAGGGAATACTCTTGTGTTATGTTCATATAAAGATTAAAGTAACAACATTAGAAAAAAGTTATTCTTAGAGACATACTATTGAGATGTTTACTGAAACATACTGTGCTTGATTATTATAGAACTGTTCATTATTCAGTCACTAAAAAATACAGATTGAGCCCTTCCTGTGTGCTGGGCTCAGGGCCAGATCCGGGCGTAGAAAGTGGAAAGAAAAGTCCTGCCTTCAAAAATACAACATCCCAGTCAATTACAACAGAACAATGACAGGTTCTGAGTTGGTGGGTGTGTATGATGCTTGACAGTCAGGGCTGCCACCTATTAAAATAAGGTCAAAGGTTCCAGAAAGACCCCTGGAGAGAGTGACAGGAAGGAAGATGCACAGACCTCTGGACTCAGGCAGAGGGAGAAACGGGAGCTCCAGACACTGAGATAAGGGGTGCAAAGTTTGCACAGGACATGCAGTAGCTCAAGACAGCTGGGGTGTCACCTGCCAGGGAGAAAATTATTGCTGTAGAAATGTGTTGAGATATGGACAACTGAATTGAAACTGTTGGGCTTAAGTCTAAACAAACAATTTTCTCTGAGTTTCTAGGTTCTTGACAGTTTACACTTAGAACTCTTTTGCCCCTTATCTCAGTTGTGTTAGATCTTGACTGCTTTCTGCTCACCCCTGAACTACAGAATACCTTGATCAAAGGGAGTATTTTACTTCCATATTCTTGTCTTCTTCCTTTCTGTTTTCTCCTCGCTTACCATCTCTCACTCATCTTTGTAAGACTTGGATCCTCCTAGTCAGTTATGATATCCGTTCCAATTGGGCAGTTAAGACCATCTTCTATTTTAATGAATACTTTTTTGTGTGATTGAAATGTTTGCTGTAACATGAGTTGAAATGTCGTGGTCACAATACCGTAATACAATTATACTTGGACAATTGTTATCGCAGTTATAGGCTATACCTCTGCTGCTTTTCTCTTCCTCCATGTCCCACTTAGCATTAAGAACCTTACGAGAAATCTCGGCCATCTCATGCTCTTATGTTACCCAGCAGGTTCTTCCCTCTTCTAAATTTGCAAACTTGTCCCTTCACCCACTCTGAGGAATATCAGCTCCCTGTTTATCCAATCCGGTCACCATCTGTGAGTGTACAGCCATTCCTTGATGCTCAGGAGTCCACAAGCAAGATGTTGTGCCTGTCAGATGACTGCGAGGCAAGAGGGGCCATCCTGGATCAGTTCTCTCACATGGGCCTAAAGTCCCTATGCCTTCCATACAATCAACACTTCTCCTCCCTTTAGGGATACAAATGGGATTAGCACATTATGGCTATAAATGATTGTTCTCTAGTAAGTCACACCAGGATCTAGGAGGACCTTTTTCAGAGAGATTCTATACAATTACAAAATTATGTAGAAAACAACTGTCTAAAAACCATGCCAGCACGCTGCTTCATGATGCACCAGGAGAGCAGAAAGGAACCTGCCCATTGAATCAGCCTCAGTGAGGGGACAAGTTATGACTCATGTCCTGATGTCCAATTGTTCTGCTCCAGGAGAGCGTACACAAAGGGTCAGAAGGCTCTCCTCTCTGAAGGCAAGTGTTTGCCATGTCCACTCTCTGAAAGGTGTATATATATGAGGGTAAGGAGCTACATCTACTCAGACATGTGAAGACAAAAAGATCTTATTACAGAGGGTGGAAACCAAATAGTAATATCTGAACATTATGTAATATGTTTAGTGTAAAGAAGGCAGAACAACTGAACCATCCTTTGGTCTCTAGGTCTTACGCTGTCCTGAAAATTCTACCATATTATTGAAAAAAAGAAAAATAACTAAAGTAGGCTTAATTGAGGAATTCTGGCAAGTGTCTATAGATTACCTCCTTACTGAAAACACACACACTCACACATAGACACACAGAGCCCTTGAAGAGATTTAAAAGTCTTTTTTTAGCAAAGGGGAGCAAAGAGTGGAAAATCCGACCCTAGGCCCTGCTCTCTTGGATACACAAAGGCAAGGATGTAAAAGTTGGTTCTCCTTCAACTCTTTTCTGTCTTATTTCCCAAAGTCCCCGCTGTAACCTCTCCCTATTTTCTGTCCCTCCGTCCCCACTACACCCCCTTTATCCAGGACAAACCAATCCTCCCAACAAAAATAATGAAACTCCTACCCGCTTCTTTCTTGTGTCTTGTCAATTTTGCGTCCTTGGGCTTCTACTGAAAATCAGCAGTCTTCTCCTGAGCTCTTAACCCCATTTCTGTTGACTCTGCAAGGAGGAAAGGTAAACTTGGGACTTGCTTATTTTTCCAACCCCGAACCTCTTGAGGAGAGGTAAGCTCTGGACCCCAGGATGCCTGTGAGACTTCCGTTCCACACTGGCTTTCTCCCGGACCATAAAATCAAATACCTCCACACCTAAAGATGTATGTTCTTCTGAAGCCCCACATCTGATCTACACAAAGTCTTATTCCTATTTACGTATTTTCTCACCTTAGTATCTTATATTCACCCTCCCCCCTGCCTGGGTCACATTATAAAACACTCTGACCTTGACTGACAGCAAAGGCATCCCTTCATTTCTTGCCCAAATCTCCAAGTATCACCTGGACACGGGTGGACTGGACATAGGAGTGGGCCAGGGAGTTCTGGTTTACCCTGCCTGTACCCTGCCACACTGTAAACTCCGTTTATCAGCAAGTTTGATGACATGTATGCACTCATTCTCTACCCTCCTTGCCTCGGCAACCACATTCTTATACTTACTCTTCACTTTAGCCATACTGACAGCCTGAGCAAGAGAGGAAAGTGGGGCAGGGGCGGGGCCAGACCAGTCATTTCCGAAGTGGGATGCACTCACCAGGTGGGAGAGGTTCAAGATGTCCCATTTGGTGCGGAAAGAAACTAGAACTAGAAAATTTCTTTTTTTGTCTAAAAAAAAAATCAAGCTTACCAAAATTTAATGTGCATTGTCACTGGCTGCTCACATGGTCCAGTCCTCAGACAGCCGAGTGGTACCCTGGGACAGCACCACCTTTCCCTTCTGTTCGCGTGGAACTTGTTGCCTTGTGTCTCAGGTTGTGGGTGCCCTGTTAGGTAGCTTCACAGATTATATCAGCAGCTTTCTAAAGCCAGTCTTCACAAAATGGACAAGTGGCTTTAAAAGAAAATCCTGCAAAGAGACCTCTAACTGAGGATAATTACTCTTTTTTTAAAAGATTTTGTTTTTATTAAAATACAGCTAACATACAATATTATATTAGTTTCAGGGACTTATCCTGTTGAGGATAGTACTCTTAACTCCAGCACAAGGGGAACAAAATACCAGAGTGTGTCTCCTGCGCTTGGTACAAGCTTCTCATCAGCTGCATAAAGAGGCAAAAACAGTGGTGACCTAATCAGTCTTACTTGGAGTAAGCCCCCCAAATTCAAAATTATCAAAAAGACTATTGAAATAAGGGTTTATGTCAACTATAATTAACAACAGACCTCACCATAGGTGAATATTGGATACTGAACATTGAGCCTCCAGGGGAGTCTTTCTCAGCATGACAATCATTCAAGCCGCGCACTGGATACACTCAACTTAGAACCATCTTTCAAATTGCTTTATCACAAAGTGTCAAACCAACATTTCCAAAAATAAAGAACCGTATTCAATCACCTTCCTCTCATGAAACAAGTTTTTATATGATTATTACATTTAAAAAATTACTTTTAAGATAATGTTATAGTCTAATTTTATCCTTTTAAATATTTTTGTATATATTTTGTAATGTATATGTTAGCATAGTAGCATACATACATAATAAACATATAAAAAATAAATGCATAAAATGTACAAATACTTATAAAATATTAAATATTAAAATATAAACATAAAAATTAAAATATGATGGAGATATATCTCAAATTTCTCTTTCTCATAGCGTAGACACTTATAAAAGGCTGTATTCCATTGATGTAGGTGAGCAGTGACAGTGGTTTGGACTAGAGTGGGAGAGGTAGAAATGGAAAAAAGAGGTCTGATCTTAGATATACTATGGAGAGATTTCCAAACAGACTTGCCAAGGGCTTGGATATAGGAGGGGAGAGAGAATCAGGAACCAAGGATGAAAACTCCCAGTTTTCTGACTTGAGCAACTGGGAAGATGGCAGTGCTGTTTAATGGGAAACAGAAAAATCAAAGATTTGTTTTGGACATGTTGCATTTGAGATATAGTTGAGTCATTAAATGTAAAGCTTGGAGGAGGGGTCTGAAATTGAGATATTAATTTGAGAGTTTTCAACTGTAGACGCTATTGGGAAATGATGGCATCACCTATAGTAACAAAAGAAGGGGATCAGGAATGGAGCCCTGAGGAGCCCTAGAGGACAAATGAAATAGAAGCCACTGGCAAAGACAGCTAAATACCAGGAAATTACCCAGGAGAAGATAAAATATTACAAAAAGAATGCTCTAACAATTTGGGTCCTCCTGAAACATTACCAAAATGGTAATAAAGGAATCAAACAAGTATAAACCCACAAGAACAAAGAAAGCACGAGAAGAAACAAGAGTGAATGGCTCTAGAGCTTTACATCTTTAGAAAGATGTAAGCAAGAAAAGAGAAATAGCAACTAAGGTAGAAGTCAACAGCAGTTGTAGTCACAGAGTGTGGTGTTGGAAGGAATGTTTTGGGAGTATCTGGATGAGGTGGAAAAGGAGTGGTCCCTGGGGATGAGGAAATCAAAGGTCTAAAGTCTAAGGTCTGGTAAAAGAGAGGTTGTCTGTGAAAAGGTGATACCTTTGAGAGTGAGGCAGGTGGTAGCAAGTATACATGAAATCTGTGATGCCATTCATGGGATATAGACATATAGATCCTGTGTGGTACAGAATTTACACACACACACACACACACACACAGTTGAACTATTTAAGTTCGTGAACTTTCCACCATGTGTTTACAACTTAATTGTCCTACTTTCGTTTGTTCATGTGTGTATGTATAAAATAGAATATTTACACACATGTAACATTTCTAGAAAAATACACCCAAAACTGTTTTTAAAAATTTAGACACTTCTATATTATTAAGGGTGTTTACCATGAATGCAAGATACTTTTAAAATAAGAAAAGTTTTTCATTAATTCCTCCTGATAGTTTTCATGTCAGACTGTAACATCTTTCTTAGTTACACCTTACATTATGTTTAAGTTTCTACGTAGATTCTGAAGCTTTTAAACACAAAAGTTCCTGTACACCTTGTGATCTATTCTAAGGATCAAAAACTGTTGCTTTCCTGGAACAAAACTATTGTTTTGCTTGTTTCTGAGTCATCTTAGAGCTTGAACTGATCCTGTCAACTGCTTTGAAGGTAACATTCTTTAGAGTGTGTGGGAGGCAGTTGAACAGCAGAGGATTGTGGTCCAGGTTTTGTCATTAACTAGTTGCATGATATTGCCTAGATTATTTAATGTCCTCCTCTGCAAAATGGAAAGGATACTCTACCTACCTCACAAGTTCGATGTGAGACTGCAATGATATGTGGAAATACTTTAAAAACTACAGTTATACAAACAAAAGATTCTTATTTATACTTGCTACTTTTAAACTCTCCTCCTTTCCTCTTTTCTTAAAATTCATACTTTTCTAATGGTTCCAGAAGAAGTGATGGTAGGCCCCACAGAGCCTTCTGAACTAGTCCAACTCTCCCAGTTAGTCTGAGGTCAGAAACTGCAGAGGTTGGAGAGCAGAACTAACAGCACAGGAAATATTGGTTCAGAGCCACCTTGTGAGAGAAGAAAAGCTGAGGCAAAATACAATCTCTCTACTCCCCTGAGAGTAAAACAAATTTACAAAAATCTCATTAAAACTATGGAAAAAAGAGTTCTGAAAATTTCTTGATGAGCAAGGAATAACAAAGAAAATTAATTGTACGGCACTCATTGTTAATTACGTATGTATTTTTCCGTAATGTCATTGCTATTACCTTTGTTTAGTGGGCTGTTTTATATTAGTAAACATTTAACAAAATGTTTACTTTGGTTTCCTCCTGCCCTGTTTTGGTTCTTCTGTCTCCTTGTTTCTCACCAAGTGTTTCAGTTCTTCAGCACACGTTCTCTTGGCATAGTTTTTCAGGAACATAACTTTTAAGTTTGGCACAAAAATACTGTAGCTTATCAATCCATCTGAGCATTATTATGGTGCCACTAGATAGCTTATTTTCATAATAAAATACACAATGCTTCTTTTTATTCATAATGCAAGATTAACAGAAATATTGTTATTTGAGAAGGGCTCGATTGTTGGTTTTATTTAGAATGTTAATTTCTGGTTTTGCATTTCTTTTTTCGTATATAAATGCAGGGAATATTTTTCTTCTTGGAAAAAGTGAGCATTCTTCAAAGACAAGTAAAAGATAGACCTCAGGGTACATGTTTAATATCACAGGCACATGTAGCTTGTGAAAATTCAGAAATGTCATTGCTTCCAAAGTATGTTAAATAATAGGTTGGATATATGTCTTGAATTAGGAACTGTGTTCTGCTACATTTAATAGAAAACCCAAATAGCAGATTTAAACAACGTAACACCTAGTCTGGAGGTTGGCAGTTGTTAATATTGATTCTGTGGCTAAAAGTTTCTCAGATTTCCCTTGGCCTTTCCCTCATAATTATAAGATGGCTGCTCTGGTTCTAACCATCACATTCAAGTTCCAGGAAGGAAGAAAAGAGGAAAGGCAAAGAGCAAAAGTCCAAGCCAGCCAAGTCTTCCCTTTATAAAGGCCTTTCCTTGAAAACCCCACTTATTTCTCTCTGGCCAGGATGGTATTACATGACCACCTAGCTGCAAGGAAGGTTGGAAAACATAGTTGTTATTTCAGTTGGGCATATTGCCACCTTCAGCAAAAATGCGGGGGGACTGATAATAAGGAAGAAAGGGAAAATAATTTTAGTCCAACAATTGGCAGTCTCTACCACATCGTTTTCTTAGAAAAATATCACTTTACTTCAAAATCATTTCTGCAACCCAATGGTTATTTTCTAGTTATAAGAACAAAGAAAAACCTTCACAAAACGGCCCCACCACTGCTTTCAGTCTAGTGGATTGAATTGTAAGTGCTGATTTGAATTTCTCAATGCTATTACTAAAGCAAGTCAGTTTCCCTTCTATTGGGGAGTAGTTTCTCATGGAAATATAAAAGAATTTCAAATATTATATGTCACGTCCAGCACGACAAGAGTTGTGGGGAGTGAGGAGGGCAGCACAGGGTTAAGAAATACAGAAACCAAGAAAAGTGTGCACGTGGGGCCAAGGGACTCCAGCCTCAAGGGCTGAGCCCCAAATCGGGCCAACACATAGCTTTTATTAGGTGTGAGGAAGTAAAGGAGATAAAGGCTTGTCAATCTCAAGATCTATGAATCGCATACATTATAATAGGAAACTGATTCAAACCAATCACCCTTGCCTGCAGGAAGCAGAACCATAAATCTCAGGATGTATGTACTTCCCCAAGGGACAAAACCTTTATGAATATGAATAGATGGAGGGCACATCATTGAGTCACTTCCCCTGCAGGTTTGTGGGAAGGAATGCAACCACAGAGGCAGAGGCTCTCCTTAGCCAGGGGAAGGTGGGGGGCTGTGCCCACCTCTATCGACCCCGCGAGTTCCCCAGATGGTCCCTATGCGGCTGTGTCTGGCTTGGGTTGTCCCCCTCTCCCCATAGGGAATCTTACCCGTCATTGACTAGCCAGACATTTTTCTGGGGCCAAACAGGGAGACATAAGGTGTAAGCACAAAGGTGAAGCAAAGTCCCTGAAAGGATCCGTTTCACAGACTCTCCTTTCTTTAGGGGCAGGTACAAGGAGACAAGACGGGCAGACTGCTGTGTGGTCACAATTATATACTCAGAACTGTAGTGAGTGGGTCTTAAGAGAATTTTGCTTTTTCTTTTAAAAGGATGTTTTCATGGCTTATTTGTAATATACCATGTTTCCCTGAAAATAAGACCTAACTAGAAAACAAGCCCTAGCATGATTTTTCAGGATGACATCCCTTGAACATAAGCCCTGATGCATCTTTTGGAGCAAAAATTAATATAAGACCTGGTCTTATTTTTGGGGAAACACAGTAGTAATTAGGAGGAAAAAAATAGCCATACATGAAAAGTATAATCACCCTTATGACCACTTTAGTACTTAAGGTATAGTTGAAAGAAAACTGGCTTTGAAATTAGGCACACCTGACTTGCAATATAGGCTATTTTAAAAGCCTCTTAATTGACCATCCTCCTTTTGCCATTGTCACTTACACGCCATTCTCACTCAGCCATGCCAAGCACATTCCCCCTCAGAGCTCAGCACTGGCTGTTCTCTGCTCAAAGCACTTTACCATCAGATATCCAAAGGGCCCACCAGGGCTTTGTTTGAAGGTTGAAGGTCACTATCTCTAACCACTTGATTTAAATTTGAAGCAGGAGCTCCCCATCATCTCCCTTTTCTGCTTAATTTTTTTCTATAGCACTTGCATTTATCACCACCATCTTTTCAGTTCATTTCAGGGGTAGAAGGGACCTAAATCTTTTACTCCTAGTCTAATATTTTATTTTAATTATTTTTTCTAAGTAATACAGTAAAAAAATGTCCAGGGCCAGCCCAGTGGCTCAGGTAGTTGGAGCTCCGTGCTCCTAACGCTGAAGGCGACCAGTTCGATTCTCACATGGGCCAGTGGGCTCTCAACCACAGGTTGCTGGTTCGATTCCTTGGCCCCGCAAGGGATGGTGGGCTCCGTCCCCTGCAACTAAAATTGAACACGGCACCTTGAGTTGAGCTGCCACTGAGATTCCGGATGGCTCAGTTGGTTGGAGCACGTCCTCTTAACCACAAGGTTGCTGGTTTGACTCCCACAAGGGATGGTGGGCTGTGCCCCCTGCAACTAACAATGGCAACTGGACCTGGAGCTGAACGGCACCCTCCACAACTAAGATTGAAAGGACTTGGAAAAAGTCCTGGAAGTACACACTGTTCCCCAATAAAGTCATGTTCCCCTTCCCCAATAAAATCTTTAAGAAAAAAAAAAATCCAAACAGTTCAAAAAGTACACAGGAAGACTAAGTCTTGAGAGTTTTCTGGGAAGGTGGTAGTGATGACAGTCTAGTGTTTGAATCTTCCCGTACCCCCTCCCACCCCCATATAAAAGGACAATGCAAAATCAAAAACCCTCAGCTAACATCTACAATAAAATTAGGTGATAAGATAGAGCCACAGATTCCAAAAGGGAAAAACAAGACCCTCACAGTGTCAGGAAGAATGTGAAAGGAATTAGAGAAGTTGAAGAACAACTTTTTGGTTTGTAAGGTTTCTTGGCTATAAAAGCAGATATACTAATATTTAGAATATCTATTTACTCTAGTTGTTTTTGTTTTCTTTAGATTTTTTTTCAGTTTTGAGACAAAATTGACATACAGCACGGTATAAGTTTAAGAGGTATATCATATACTGACTTGACTTACATATATTGTGAAATGATTACCACAATAAGTTAACACCCATCATCTCATTTAAAAAATGTTTTGTTTTGTTTTCTTTGTGCTGGGAACTTTTAGGATCTACTCTCATCAGCTTCCAACTATGCCATTCAGCTGTGTTAACTATAGTCATGCTGTACATTACATCCTAGTACTTATAGCTGGAAGTTTGTACCTTTTGACCACCTTCATTCAATTCCCCATCCCCCGCTTTTTTCCTTTTTGTAACATCTAAGACTTTGTGGTCTTTGGTAAGTTCTAAAATGAGGGATGAAACATTGGCATGAGGAATTGTAGCAATGCTCATCACTGAATAACATCACAAAAGGAAAAATCATTACACACTGTGTTTTCCCAAAAATAAGACCTAGCCGGACAATCAGCGCTATTGCATCTTTTGGAGCAAAAATTAATATGTCTCGGTCTTGTTTTACTGTAAGATGGGTCTTTAATATAATATAAAATATAATATAACCGGGTGTTATATTAATTTTTGCTCCAAAAGACGCATTAGACCTGATTGTCCTGCTAAGTCCTATTTTCGGGGAAACATGTAATTCCCTGATGTAATCATGTAATTCCCTGATTGAAATACACACCATGAAGTATTCTTACCAAAAATATCAAATATGAATCTGGTCGAGCCTAGATCTAACTATTAATTTATAGAAAACATGAGAACATAGGAACACATTAAATGACAAAATTCAGAATGGGATACTCTATTGGACAAAAGACCAGGTCCCTTCAACAACAATATTGCAAGAAAAAGTGTGACGTATTAAAAAGAGACTTAAGAAACTTATTAACCAAGTGCAATGTTTGGATCTTGATTCAAATAAACTGTATAAAATGTATAAGTATTGTTTTGTTTTGTTTTTAAGTATCAAGAAAAGCTGTATTTTTCTCTTTTCTTGCTATCAGAATACTATAAATCAATGACTAGAAAGTAGCTCCCAATAAGCCTAAAGCCTCATTTATATTTTTCTTTAATATATATGTTGAAAGGGAAAAAATAAAACAAAAATCTAAGTCTTTCACTGCTTATTCCCAGGCTCTGTTCTAGAAGTAAATTCTATTATCATTTTTTTATTATCATTTTATCAGAGTTGGATATAAGCATGCCTATCATTCCTTGACTTTCGACAGTGATATACCAGATTTTTTTTTTCTTTCAATTTTTTAAAATCTCTTCTTATTTTATAACGTCACACACTAAAGAAATCTTTCAACTTTCAATTTGGTGGCTTTCTAAAAAAACAAAATAATGATTTTACATAGAATTATTTGAAACTACCAGTATCTTCTAAGTTTGGCTCTGTTTTTACCAGATCACTGTCTTTAAAAAAGTGGTTCACACATTATTTCTAACAAAATAATATTTAAATCACATATCTCATTTTAACAAAAGTGTTTAAAGTTAAAAATTTCTTCAGGAGTATTCTGTTCTCTGATAGTATCACTTGAATAGCCTAGTTTGCAAAGAGCTTTTCCATACATCATTTCATCTAATCCACTCTTCAGCCACCTAAGATTGGTACTATTCCCATGTTTAAAGAAAACTGAAGATTAGTCCTGAAACCAAGTCTTACACTCTCCTCATAAAACTGAGAAGGGACAGAATGAGGAGCAAATTGTTGAAAGCAAGTCACATTTAAAATATTACAATTTATGGATTGTGTTTCACAGGTTCTCAATAAATTGGAAGGGAAATATTTTAAATCATATGTGTACTTATTTTGAAGTAATTACAAATACAATTTAAAAACGTATTCATCTATTTACTCAACCAAGCCTTTATTAAGTACCTACCATATGTACAATCCTGTGCAAAATATTAAAGGAATACAAAGAAGAATTTTAAAATGGTGCCAACTCTCAAGGAGTTTACAATCTAATAATAGTGACAAATAATTTAACACAAATTGTAGGAAAGGAATTACAAGTAAACATTTGCCCCTGATGATGAAAAATCACCTGATTTCTTCATTTAAAGCATAAACTGCCAGTTGGGAAACACCACTCTTATATACACCTTCATTTGTTCATCCTCTTTAAAGGAGGTTGATTATTTTCAGAAAAGAAAATGGGGCTGGCCTGGTGGCTCAGGTGGTTGGAGCGCCATGTTCCTAACACCAAGGTCGCTGGTTTGATTCCCACATGGCCCAGTGAGCTGTGCCCTCTACAGCTAAAATTGTGAACAGTGGTTCTCCCTGGAGCTGGGCTGCTGAGAGCTGCTGTGAGCTGCCACAGGCTGCGATGGGCTGCTGTGCCGTGTGAGTGGCCATGGCAGCCATCATGATTTGAATTTTTAAAATCTCTCAAAGAGAAAAAATGATAGATCCATAAAATCAAATTAACATCATGCACAGAAAGACAAAGTGTTTTCTAATATGTGAAAAGTTGGGCACAACTGGGTCTAGTATTAAAGAGTTAAATCTGAATTATTTTGGAGACTTGCCTTGGACAAGTTATTATGCACAAATTTCATCATGTATAAAATAGGATTGATATTTATTAAGATTATAACTCAGATGCTATAATTATTTCCATCTGTCAATATGCAAGGTTAAAAAAGAGTATACAAACTTTTCTAATAGTTTATATATCAAAAATAATTTGGAATAAAACTAGAGATAAAAAGAAAAACTGATGATAATGTGGATAATTTAACAGTAAACTCTCAGTGCAGAAATGAATGTAAATTATTTTTTCTATATTTAATTACTTTTTTTAAATGGCTCAAATAAGAAACTTAAATTAACTAGAACAATTTGGAGGATTCATTTTGTGAGATATATTGCAGCGAAAAAGAATGGACAAATAGTATGGTTTTAAAATATGGTTTAAAAAATTCAGAAAATTTTTTTCAAACAAATCCCCGAAGGCCAATACTTCTCTCTGCTCTCAATGCTAAGCATTTTTCCCCACCAAAAACAATGAAGTAATGTATGCTTTTTATGACTAATCAGTTTGTGATGGTTGTGATTCTCAAACTTTTTTTTTTTTTTTTTTTTTAAGGAGGGCACAGCTCACAGTGGCCCATGTGGGGATCAAACAGGCAACCTTGGTGCTATTAGCACCACGCTTTAACCAACTGAGCTAACTGGATACCCCCTCAAACACTTTTTAAAAATACAAATTAAGATCAAAGTTGCAAACAGACCATATGTAGCGATTAAAAATCCTGATAGGCAAAACCTTACTTTAACTGACCAAATGACCAATCAGCTGGATTCAGCCTTTTCAACTACAGATGACTTTGCTCAAGAGTCCTGCACACATCAAAGGGGTTTCCATCCATGTTCTTAACACAACAAGCACAGCTGCTAACACTAGATGCTGCAAACAGCGCAGGCACAGAGAGGAGGCCCTGCTGATTCTGTTTTATTCTTCCTCAGATTTCTCTTCTCCACTCTCTTTATCAGCTTCATCTTTTTCCTTGCAAGACTCTTGGCTGTTGGTATCAGTGAAACAATTTTCTTCCCCATTCTCTCTTTCTTCTATTTTTTCTTCATTAAAGCTAGAGGAAGAAATTTATCAGTCTTTCAAAGGAAAAATGATTTGGTTTAAAGGTAAACAAACCCTTTACAATGTATGTCATTATGTAGTCAGTCTTCCTCAAGTGAATGAGCTCCAATTTATCAAGAAAACTCTACGAAGTACCAATTGGGAAAATAAATATTATTTCAAAACTTAGTTGATTTTTTCAACTTCATTTGAAAGCATGTTATTATTTTCATTATTTATGCCAGTCAGAAATTTAAATTATTCTGCCTTTAAGACAAGACACTTCATCACCATGTTAATGTTTTGTATGTGTCAAACATGTTAAAATATCAATGTTTTACAATAGTTCACACGTATTCCACTAGGCAAAAGACCTTTTTAAAATATAGAACAGAATTTTATGCTTTCCTGCAGATAAGCATTTTTTCAGAGGTATATCATTCAGATATCTTATATACATTACCTTTCTTTATCTTCATTGAAACTTTTCATCTCTTGATTGCTGAAGGACTCAAATATTTTTCCACTTTGGCCTTTCTTTAAAACGAACTCATCAGATATTCCTAGTGCTTTTAGGGTGTTAGAATAATGCTTTTCTGCTGCCATTCTTGCATTTTTCTATAGGGAAGACAAACCTTTTTAGATGAGAACAAAATATTTTAAATTTTTATTAAGAATGTATGGGTTAAAAGCTCCAGTGAAAATTCAATTCAGTAATCACAGTTAGTTAAAAATATGCATACCCTCTGACCAGCAATTCCACTCCTAGGTATATACCCAGAGAAACTCCTACGTACCCTGTTTCCCCGAAAATAAGACTTAGGACAAGCAGCTCTAATGCGTCTTTTGGAGCAAAAATTAATATAAGACCCGGTATATTATATTATATTATATTATATTATATTATATTATATTATGTAAGACCCGGTCTTATTTTACTATATAAAATTTTTCTTATATAAATTTTTGCTCCAAAAGACGCATTAGAGTTGATTGTCTGGCTAGGTCTTATTTTCAGGGGAAACATGGTATGTGCCTCAGGAGACATGCATAAAAATGCTCAGGATAGTACTGTTTGTAACAACCCAAAACTGTAAACAACCACAAATATCTATCAATAGGATGGATAAATAAATTATGGTCTGTTCATACAACAGAGTGAAATAAAGCAATGAAAATGACTGAACTCTAGCTATACACCACAGCATGGAAGATCTCACAAACATAATACTGTGCAAAAGAAGCAAAAACACAATAGAGTACATATAATGATTCATTTACAAAAAGCTCCCAAACAGGCAAAACTATTGTTTAGGGATAGATACACAGGTGATAAAACTGCAAAGAAAAACAAAGAAATGCTTAAGCTAGAATGGTGGTTACCTCTGGGGGAGAGGAAGTGGCACACAGTTTCTGGGGTGATGGCAGTGCTCTGTTAACCTGGGTGGTAGCCACACAAGTTTTAATCTATAATTATTCCTTATGCTGTACCTGTTTTACACATTTTTATGACTGCTCAAGGATATCTGGAAAAATCAGTAAGAAAATTGTTCGTAGGATAGTTGTCAGAGGGTTTTTATTTTATGTACTGACTATAATTTTTACTTTTTAGAAGCCATTATCTCTATTTCATCAAAGATAATAAAATAACCAGTGTTATCTTTGTGGAGGAAACAATGGATACAGCAATAAAAACATGAATTCAGAATTAGGTTCAAATCTCCAGAATGTTACTTTCCGGCTTTGGGGCATATGGGCGTTGTGATGACCCTCTCACAAGTCAGAAGTCATCACAGTTACTGAGACCACAGGCTTTACAGAGCCACAAGATAACTGGGGTTCATACTAGTGCCTTGGCTTTAGTCCACTTTTAGCTCCTTTGAGTGGCTATGAACTAGTAGAGGGCCAAGAATTATCATCGACCTCTAACTAAAGCACGGTGACTATGAATGGCTCAGTTCCAATGCACCAGTGGCATCCTATACTGGAAAGGGTGTGGGACAGCACCCAGGTGCCACTCCAAATTTAACAAACATGGAAACCAAGATTCTCCCTCTACCCCACCCCTATTTAAATGGTTTGCTTAAGGCCACAGGAATGGTAAGTGGTAGAAACAAGTCTCTTGACCCTTTCCTCCATCTTTTCCACTCCATCATGCTGCTTTCCGTAAGTGGTAGTGGTCATCCTGGAATTTGAAGGTAATCTGAAGCCTGACTTCAATGCAGTTGTCAGATAATTACCCAATGCAGGTACTCCAGCATAATAAGGGACCACGGAATCTAGCGTTCCATGGAAGAAATCAAAATAGCAGAGACTGATTACAATGGATAAAACTATCACCAGTGCATTTTCTGACTCTGGAAAACTGAAAAAGCAGCACTCAAACTGCTAAGATGCACCCACTGTGATAACAATTTTTGTCAAAGAAAGTAAACACGGTCCAGAGGCTATGAATACCAACAGACCAGCTTAGGGAAACTGAAAGGCATGGCAAAGTGAGAAGATGAGAACTATGCCCTAAAGACTGTAAATCAGAATAAAGAAACCCCAAACCTAAATCTGAATGCATTAAGAAAAATATATTCTTTTGGAACTACAAAAGACCCCGAATAGCCAAAGCAATCTTAAGGAAAAAGAACAATAACGGAGGTATCACACTTCCTGACTTTGGCTTGTACTACAGGGCTACAATAATCAAAACAGCATGGTATTGGCAGAAAAACAGACACATAGACCAATGGAATAGAATTGAGAACCCAGAAATAAAACCACATAAACTGGACAGATAATTTTCGACAAAGAAGCTAAAAACATACAATGGAGGAAAGACAGCCTCTTCAATAAATGGTGCTGGGAGAATTGGATAGCCACGTGCAAAAGAATGAAACTGGACTGCTATTTGTCACCATGTACCAAAGTTAATTCAAAATGGATCAAGGACTTAAACATAAGATCTGACACAATAAACTGCATAGAAGAAAACATAGGTACTAAACTTATGGACCTTGGGTTCAAAGAGCATTTTATGAATTTGACTCCAAAGGCAATGGAAGTAAAAGCTAAAATAAACGAATGGGACTATATGAAACTTAAAAGCTTCTGCACAGCAAAAGAAACCATCGACAAAATAAAGAGGCCACCAACTGAATGGGAGAAGATTTTTGCAAATAGTGCCTCCGATAAGGGGCTAATATCCAGAATATACAAGGAACTCATGCAACTCAACAACAAAAAAACAAACAACCCAATTGAAAAATGGGCAGAGGACTTGAAGAGACATTTCTCCAAAGAGGACATACAAATGGCAAATAGACATATGAAAAAATGCTCAACATCACTAATCATCAGAGAAATGCAAATCAAAACCACAATGAGGTATCACCTCACCCCAGTCAGAATGGCTATCATCACCAAGACAAATAGTAACAAGTGTTGGAGAGGCTGTGGAGAAAAAGGAACCCTCATACACTGTTGGTGGGAATGCAGACTGGTACAGCCGTTATGGAAGGCAGTGTGGAAGTTCCTCAAAAAATTACGAATAGAATTGCCATATGACCTAGCAATCCCTCTCCTGGGTATCTACCCAAAAAATCTGAAAACATTTATAAAGACACATGTGCTCCAATGTTCATTGCAGCTTTGTTTACGGTGGCCAAGACATGGAAACAACCAAAATGTCCTTCGATAGATGAATGGATAAAGAAGTTGTGGTATATATACACAATGGAATACTATTTGGCGGTAAGAAAAGATGATATAGGAACATTTGTGACAACATGGATGGATCTTGAGAGTGTAATGCTGAGCGAAATAAGTCAGACAGAAAAAGCAGAGAACCATGTGATTTCACTGATATGTGGTATATAAACCAAAAACAAGACAAACAAATGAGAAACAGAAACTCATAGACACAGACAATAGTTTAGTGGTTACCAGAGGGTAAGGGGGGTGGGCGGTGGGAGATGAGGGTAAGGGGGATCAAATATATGGTGATGGAAGGAGAACTGACTCTGGGTGGTGAACACACAATGGGATTTATAGATGATGCAATACAGAATTGTACACCTGAAATCTATGTAATTTTACTAACAATTGTCACCCCAATAAATTTAAAAAACAAATTAAAAAAAAATAAACTTATGTGTACTGAAAAAAAAAGAAAAACATATTCTGATTGAAGCAAATATAAAAGACATTAAAATACTAATCAAAATTATTGCTCATAAGCCTTCATCTGAATTTGTTTTAAAGTTCAATTTAATATCTATTCAGTTAATAAACCCTGTAATTTCCAAGAAACAGGACAACATGGTCTGTTCTGTATTGGATCATAGGCTTACTCTGTTAGGGGATAACTCAACAGCAGCAAGACACCAATTAATAATTACAAATGAGTAATGCATACAGTTGTGAGTGAATTTATTACATAACAGCTGTCAATTAGCACTAATAGTCACAGCAAAATGGACTGCAAGAAAAAAATGTACTAATTTATGTTAAAACCAAAGCAATGGTGAGTCACTGCCAGTCACTCTATTTATAGAATTAATTACCTTTTAATATTTTATATCAAGGTGAATAGTATTTAATTGTTCCTAATTGAAACATTTCCCCCTTGCATTTCACCATGAAAAAGAATGATAGACTATGAGATAAAAGGAACAATTAAAATATCTGTATGGTTACTTATTTTACTATCAAACACTCTAAAATAAAAAAAGGGCTTCATTTCTTCAGGAAACCAAAATAACAAGTGATGAAACTTTGTCTATCAGCACCCTAGACTGAAGGGAAAAAATACTTATTTTTACAACTGTAAGTTTAGTTTATAGTAATCCTTTCATTTCTTTAATAATTTACTGCTTACTTATTTTGTGACAAGCCCTCATGGGAGATAGGGGTTATATATAGAGAGAAAAGTGTTTTGGGAAAAGGAAACAGCATGTGAGGGCCAAAAATAGAAGAAGAAATATCAGGTATGAAACTAACCTGTGTTTTCAACATTTAAAATTTCTTTATAAGTTTAATTTCATACACACTGCTTATTTTGCCACATTTTCTCTGGTGCTTAGAAACAGTGGGAATTCACAGCATGGGAAAATGGTTTATTAATGCTGTGACTTTTCACTAATACATCAAGGTATAGTTCTCAGCATGGGCTAATACCAAAAAGAAAATGACAGACAGGTCATTTGATCATAATAGCTAAGTTTTGGTTCAACAGATGTTTATTTTATTAGCATCACCTCTGTGCCAGATTTTGTCCTATGTGTTAGGTGCTGGGAATACAAAGATTTGACTATCATCTTTAAAAGCAACTAGTTGGAAGGAAGAGAGATCAGTAGATGATTCCCACACAATATGTTAGAGGCAAAGAGAGAAGTATGCAAAGGAAAAGAACAGAGGAAAGGGCACCTAATCCAACCAGGGGAAACAATGCAAGAAGTGCTTTTACCGTAAGACATAGAAGGAAAGATAGGAAGAGGCTCTAAGGGTATTCAGAAACAGCTGGAGAGTAAAGGGTGTACATCATGGGGGTTGGGAGGAGTGCAGTGGTAGATGAATTAAAGAGGTTAACAGGGATCAGATCATAGAGGATTCTGTATACCATGCTAAGACTCATGGATTCATCTTCTGAGAGGAAGCAAGACAGCTTAGCGTTAAGTGTTTGGAAGCAGACTGCTTGGGTTCTGATCCTAGTTCCATTATTTAGTAACTATAAATCTTATGAATTACTTACCTTCTTTGAACTTCAGTTCCTTCCTCTATAATGTAGGAAGAACCACCTTGTGGCACTGTTTGGAGAAATCAGTGACAAGACCCCTTGATACCATTCATTGAAAATGAGAAGGAATGGAATCAGTGAACGCATAATTGCCACTGTTATCAGGGGTGATTAATTACCTACCCAGGGTTAACATTTTCACAAGGGAATGGGAATGGCAAAGCAAAGATATAATGGGTGGCTTTGCAAAGAACAAGGTAGGAAAGCCAGTCAAACCATTATATTAACTCAAATAGGAAATAATAGAGGTTTCACCTAGCATTTCACCATCAGGAACGGAGAAAGGCAGATCCAAAAATTACTTAGGAAGAAATCCTTTCAGTTCTCTCAGTGACCGTTGAATGGGTAGGAAAGGTGGTTCCCATTCATCTAAATAGTGGCCCAACCAGAATGGGAAATCAAAGAAGAGGATCTAGTTTGGGGCAAGATGAATGTAAGATGCCTGTGGGAAATCTGGGTCAACATATTCGTATGCACCAGACAAGGGGACATAAAAACCTGCAGTTGGGAGCTGGAGATAACTGCTTTGAGCCAAAGTCAATCACTTTATGCTGAGTAATGTCCAACAGCTTATGATGATTTTGCCCCTTAAGTTGAAACTGAGAGGACAAAAGAAACTCACCACTTAAAATGGCAAGCACTACATATGAGTAAAATTACATCCAAATCAATAAGTAAAGGGTTTCCATAACTTTGAGAGATGGTAATATGTAGATTTACCACAATACATGTCTCTAGTCCTCAATGAGTCATTGACAAGGACCGTCCTGTAATGACACTCATCTGTCCCAGGCATGTGCTGGCAGAAAGCTCCAAATGTAACAGCTTTAAATTCATAATACAACCCCTGTAACCTTCATGACTCTGTCTATTGTTAAGCCATGTCACCCTTAGGGACCTCTCCCTTATGGGTACTAAAGAGAAGATGATCTGAAGTTGACAAATCTCTCTTAAGAGAAAGATTGTAAAACTGAGTGTAAATTTAGTAAAATCAGGATTCGCTGTCCAAATTATCTTTCCAATAAAAAGACAAGCCTTTACTCAGTTAAAAAAAACCTGATCAACAAAATGAAAAGTCAACCTACTGAATGGAGGAAATATCTGCAAACCATATATCTGATAAGGGGTTAATATCCAAAATATATAAAGAACTCATCCAAGTCAACAGCAAAAAAACAAATAATCCAATTTAAAAGTAGGCAAAGGACTAGACATTTTCCCAAAGATATTCAAATAGCCAACAGGTACATGAAAAGGTACTCAAAATCACTAATCATTAGTGAAATACAAATCAAAAGTAAATGAGATAAAACTTCACACTTGTTATAATGGCTATTATCAAAAAGACAAGAGAGAAATGCTGGTGAGGATGTGGAGAAAAGGGAACCCTTGTGCACTGTTAGTGGGAATGTAATTAGTGCAGCCACTATGGGAAATAGTATAGTTCCTCAAAAAATTAAAAATAGAACTATCACAAGATCCAGCAATTCCACTTCTGGGTATATATCTGAAGGAAACAAAATCACTATCTTGAAGAGCTAGCTGTATCCCATTCATCGAAGCATTATTTACAATTGCCACGACATGGAAACAAACTAAGAGTCCACTGAAAGATGAATAGATAAAGAAAATGTGGTTTAGTTGCACTGTCAAATAAAAATATTACAGTGGGTCCTCATCCACTTTATTCACCGGATCTGGCACCGTGTGACTTCTGGCTCTTCCCCAAAGTCAAAATGACTGTGAAAGGTAAATATTTTGAATTGATTCAGGACACAGAGGCAGCCACAACAGTGCAACTAAAGACACTCATGAAAGAGGATTTCCAGAACGGTGTCAGAAAGTGGCAAGAATGATGGGATAAGTATGTTAGAAGCGTGGGGGAGTATTTTGAGGGGGATTAATGGCAATGTGTCTTTTACTGTAATAATTTTTTTAAATTTAAACATTCACCGTATTGTTTGATCACACCTCATATATGAAGTGATGGATGTTAACTAAACTTACTATGGTAATCATTTCATGCAATTTATGTACATCAAATCATCATGCTTAAACTTATACAGTGCTGTAGTCAGTTATATTTCAATTTAAAAAGCTAGCAGAAATAAATCTGATTCAATTATCCATTTTGTTTTTTAATTCTTCAGAAATCTCCAAATCATATCATAAAGCCTCACCTTAATATTCGGCCAAGTTGGTACTAAAAAAGACCACCCATTAAAAACAGCTTGTGAAACTATTATTTTGAAAACGACTGGATTAGCAGTATAATCTTTATCAAGTTTATGTGCCTCATCAACAAGATTAAATGCTCAGATTTAGGCAAAAGTACTTACTCGACTGACTTGAAGCTGTCACAGAAATAATATATGTCAATACATTATATAACACATAAGAAAAATGGGCTGTAAATTAATAGCTGGAAATGTTTAAAAAAAAAAAAAGCTGACAATAACTCTTAAATTCCAACAAACACAACCTGAGTAACTCTTTCAAATAGTAGTGGCCTGTTCTTTAATTTTTCTTCTCTTTCTTCCAGTTCTTGTCGATACTCTCTCATCCTTTCCTTTTCACTCTTTCTAAAAATCAAATAAAAGGGATGGAATTTTATAAAGATGTAAGAACTTGCATATGTAACATTTAGCTTAGATGACAAATCAGAAATTAAATTATGAGCACAGTTTACAGTTTACCACCATTCCTTTTCTAGACTGGTAAATTTTTATGGAATACAGAATAAAAATCCTAGGTGCTGAAAACACACATTTTACATCCTGGGAGCAGGCTGGGTACTTTGAATGTTCTGAAATCTTCAAGATATAATATATTAAGGGGCTTCAAACTGGCCTGAAGAGATGAATATACTTATCTCATTTATAAGTATATAAAACCAAGAAAAATTGGTCCAAATCAGATATCGTTTCTTTAAGGAATTTCTTCTGAAAACAAGTCCTTGCTTTTCTTCATTTCCCTAAATGAGGACTCTTATAGGTTGGTGGCAAAGTTAATTAAAATTGGAACAGGTCAGGGGAGAAATGGGGAGTATGGGACTATAATATATAGAGGAACAGGAACCAAAATACATAAATTCACAGGAAGTGTACTTATCATTTGGGCAAGATCCTATAATGAATTAAACTATTCTATTTTCTCTACATAAAATATACCAACTCTACCAAGATAATAAGATTTCATGGATAAAAGAAACTAATACTATAAAATGATAATTATGCTTAATTATATACAAGTTGGTATGAAAAATCCAGTTTATTTTCTAAAGATGAATAGTGTATTTCTAAGAAAGTTTTTGCTTAAGTTCATCAGATTAAGGTCCCTCTATGTAAATTACATTGATATACATTATAAGGAAAATAAACATAATATACATTATAAAGGAATATTATTATTATATATAATGTACATTTAAAAAAGAAGTACTTAAAAGCAAGTATAGATTTTGGCAGTATTTATAGATCAGATTAAAATTGAATAAATCATATTACTTACCTGGCTTTAGGGATTATTTTTCTACTTAAACATGAACACTTTTATGTTTATGTGCAACATAAAAATGTTCCTCTGGAACACTGGTTTTCAAACTTGGAAGAATTCCAGTGTTCTATGAAGGGGTTCTGTGAATATTTTCCTTTATCTATATTAAAACTAACAAAATGCAACACATACCACTAAATATTAACACACATGTGTTAATCAAAATATTACATAATTGATGTTAATTAACACCAGTGTGTTAATTTGTGTCATCAGATTTCATGGAAACCTTAGAACAAAGCTCTTTGACATATCTGTTTATTGAAGAATATTCTGAGGTTACATGGCAAACTGTTAAAGAGCTTTATCTGTGTGAATCAAGATTTTTCTCAATATTATACTGTGCAATCAATAGTAATATAAAGAAAAAGATTAGATGCTGATATGAGATTATATTAACTATGGCCACAATATAAAACGTTTCTGTTCATCAACATGGCTTCATGGTCCTCACCATCAGAGGTATGAGTATACATGTTGGTCCTCACCGTGCGGTGAGTGAGTGAAGTGAATATGAGTGTGTGTGTGTGTGTGTGTGAGCGTGTGTGTGTGTTGAGTATAAGTAACTGACAGTAACTTGAATCCAGAAACTAAAATACTAATAGTATTCTTCATCTTTTCATATATTGGTATCTACTGATTAAAAAAAGAAAGTTTGAAAACCAATGATCTGGAGGTTCAGGATTCTTTCATGATACCTGAGAGATTTTATTCTGGATTTAGACATTTGAGCTAAACTTTGATGGGAGTCATAAGCCTTAGACCGGGTTGTCAGGAGTTTCTGCAATCCTTTCATTCTTTGCTTCTGCTTAGTTAGGATCCGATTTCTCTCTTCTTCCAACATTTTCTTTTCCTCCAGTGATCTCCTGAGGGCAACAAACTAAGGCTTAATTCACTTTAAGCCAATAAGAATGTTGCTTAGCAAAAGTTTAACACAGGATAATTCAAAGGTTGAAAAGAGGCAACTTTTTTCAGAAGGATCTGACTTTGTGAAATTGGAAATCAATAGGCAGACTATAACCTTTTCTATCCCCAAAGGTTCATAAAATGGAAAACACATTTCTTAGAATACCCTCTGGCAAAATATTCTATATTATATAGTAAAATATATTACCAGCTATAATAATTTTTTCATATTTCAAATTCACCAACATAAAATCAATCGTGCTGCATATACTATTATAGCAAACATAAGTCAGTCAGTACCGTAAACTAGTTCTTTACCTTGTGGCTTGTTCTCTGCCTCTGGAAGACACTGTAGGCATCGGAGGGTTGCAGTTACAACGCACACGCTTTGCACTTGCACTTCTTACGGGTGACTTGTGCCTTGGAGACAGATAAGGCCAATGTGTTTCTTTTAAATTTTCTTCAACTGCTTCAATGTCTGCCAAAATGTTGTCTCTTTTAGTGTCTGCATGTGAGGCTGCATGGAAATCAGGTGGTTTACAGACTGTGAGGAGTTTTGGACACTTCTGTTCAGAGGGGTGTTTCTGATATTTCCCAGGAAGGTCTCCAAAATCAGCAGTCTGGCACTTGGCCTTCTGTATATAGTCCAACTTTTCAGCCTGTTCAGGACACTTGGGCTTCCTTGCAGCACAACCTCTGGCAGTTGGTCTACAAGGCAGAGATGAATCTGTTAAAAGCTCCTGGGCTCTCAGCTGTGTCCCAGTGTTTCTACAGAGCTCTTCTTCTTTTGACCTGTCACTAGTAGTTGAACCATAAGTAGATCGAGGTATAGGTCTGGCTTTAAATCGATTTGTTTTCTTTTTAGACTTAAAAAAGTCTCTCAGCTGCTTTTCTCGGATTGCTTGTTTCTGTTCCTCCCTTGCAATAAACTTAAATGGTTTTTGTGAGGCCAAAAGAGCTTCTTTGCTTTTCTCCTTCATAGTCCTCCTCCGTTCTTCATTTCGCTTGACTATGTCATAATAAAGAGGGAGAAAGACGAATGCTGGAACCGGATTGGCTCGGAATTTTTTCTTACACTCTGAATCTTCTTCTTGTTTTTTGAGTAGTTTGTGTACCATTTCAATATCTGATTTAGATTTCATGTTCTCTTCTTTTTTCTTCTGTTCTCTAATCATCATTTGGAAAGGCTCAGGTACTGTAATCTTTGGCACCCATTCTTTTGGTTTCTTCTTTGTTTTTTCAAACACTGGGAAGTCACCATCTTCACACTGAAGATAATCTCTAACAGAAAAATTTGTCCACATGTTGTTGATGAGCTCCTCAGCATAGGTCACCATTCTGTTTTTCTCAGGATATTCCTTTTCTAAGTTGGGCATCTCATCTTCAGAGGAACTCAGTATCAAGGAGGAAGAATGACCCAAATCAGGCTCTGAAAGCGATGTCATTAAGGAGACACGGTGACAGGAGTTCTTTTCTGATACAGACCTAAGTGAGAAGAATAATTAGGACACGCTCTCAGATGTATGTGACCAAATATAAAAATTAAGAATTACACATTTTCTTAGATCAAGGTATAATCAGAAGATAGGAGCTGAATAGGGCTTGTAAAAATTACGTATTACTTTTATTTTGGAATAGAGCTGGAAGATGCCTATAAATTATCTAATTCGACACCCTCACTTTACAGGCGAGGAACCTGAGACAGCTGAGGTTCCTTGTGTCTCTAACCTCTATTGAATTCTCCACACGATTTCCAGAGTCACCATCTTAAAACATACATCTGATCACATCACTCCCCTTCTTGAAACTTTTCCATGATTTGTCATTGTTATGAAGTCAAGTATAGATTGTAAAGCACTTCAAGATTAGCCCCTGCCCACCTTTCCCATTACACCTCTCGCCTGTCCCTATTCCCTCGTCAACATTCTTAAGTCATATCCAATCTCACACTCCATGATTTCTCAAGCTGCCATGCCTTTGCACATGTGGTTGCTGCTGCCTAGAAGGCCACTCCTTGCTTCCTGCATCTGTTTCAGCCATTCCTCCTTCAAGACTGAACTCAGATATGACACTTCAGTAAAAAATTCCTGCTTGTATTCCTCCACTAACATCTTGACACGATCAACTGCTTCTTCCTCTGTCTCCATAGCACTGTTACATCATGTTTATTACCATTTTGGTTCTCAGCTAGTCTCTGAGTTCCTTGAGGGCATCTTGATTTTGACTCCTCAGCATCCAGGCGAGGTCTGGCACACAGGAGGTGCTCAATCAGTGCTAACCAACTGGATGAGTTAAGGGACTTGCCTCAAGTTTCAAAATAAGCGACTTTATAGCAGAAATGGGTCTTGAAATTATAGACTATTTTGAAAACTTGAATCAGATTTATGTCCAGGCCTTAACTCTTTGTACCATATCTTTAATGAGCCAGTGTTAATCCACATATTATAAAGGACTTTTAAAATTAAATTTTAATGTTCATCATTTAAATGGCCCAGACTAAATATTCTGATAATGTCTACAGTTCTATGAATGCTAGGTCAGAGAGAAAAGACCAAATGGCCACCAAATGACCCTCAAAACAAGAAGTCATTAAACATTTTAAATAAAATCCCACTTCCATATATCATTAAAAGTACAAAAGGATACTTGAGAGAAAATAGTTTGAAATAACTTTGTTCTGCACTTTTAAGTATACATTTTATCTTACAGTCCACAAATAACATTATGTACAAACTTACGTGGAAGAGACACTAGAAGTTTCTTCCCTGATGATCAGTGGTCGAACTTCCTTTAAATTTAATTTATTCTGGTACATTTTCTCTAACTTTGCCATAGTTTCCATGTGGGCAGCCTTCAGCTCCTCTAGTTTCCTGAAATATTCTTCATTAGAGTAATAAATATCAGAAAAGTCCATGAGGTCCTCACAGCTGATATGTGTTTGTTCCTCCACCCCAGAAACAATGGTGTTAAAATCAGCCTAATAGAAGGAAAAAACCTGTTATATGGTATCTGGAATTGAAAGACAAATGAAGTTAACACTGAACCCCAATGCTGCTTCTTACCTGTAGGCTGCATACATATACTAATGGATTATAAATTACTTGTGGGCTGAAGTACATTTTCCCCTAATGACATTGTATTAAAATGAGAGACAGAGAGACCAAGTTGCCAGAAAATAAATGCTATTTAATCCTTTTATGAAGGATGGTTAGATTCCCAAACCACAGTACATTATAATAGGATAGAACCAAATCCTTTATAAAGAGCCTCTTTCTGAGTTGTAAGTTTTAACTGAGATGAAGAACACTGTTCCTCCTGCTACAAACCAAGCAACCACAATCCAACACCCTCCCCCAGCTGGGCTCCTGCAGTGTACACCAAGGGTGTGCCAGTGGAGAGAAGATAAGGGAATGGGGGAATGAGGGCAGGAGAATGGAGGGAACAAAGTTCTCAGTGGCTCATCAAGAAGCCAGAGAGAAAGCCCTCCTGGATGTCCAGGGGAGAGCTCAGGAGGGAGTACGAGGGTGTGGAAGGAGGTGGGAGGGACTTTCAGAACAGCCATTCCTGTAACAAGAGCAACAGCTGCCCTGGGTGACAGGGCCTTTGATAGTGAAAAGAGAACAAGAGTAGTATAGTGTAGTTATAATGTGTAGTTATTCTATATAGAGATCAGGTCTGGAAGGGTCTGACCGATCTTTTTCCCTCACTCCTTTCATATTCCTTTCAAAGTTCTTTTAATTGAAGCAACTATAGAGGTAAAATCCCATTCTCTCCATAAATATAGAAATTTTAATATTCTCTCAGCTGAGAGCCAGTTGAAGTTATTTATGGTACTATGCATATGATACTATGCGTGGCCAGGCTGCTGACCATGGTCTTAAATTTAGCCTACTGCCCAAAATAAACTCAAAATGAAAACAGCATATTTGCCATAGAAAATTAATAGACCCAATCTGATAAGACACTAGGAAATAAATCTGAGGAGCTTTTCCCAACAGGAAAACTCAGAAAAGTCAATTGTATATAATAGTTATAGAAATGGTGTTTTAAAAATGGGCTAAAAACAGTATACAAGAGGCCAGTGTTGTACCACTTGGGGTAACTTTGAGAAAACAAATGAAGGAAAACAAGTTTTCTTCAGTAGAACTGATGTGCAGAAACTATGACTCAGAGAATTGCTTTATTGTCATATAACTCAATTAAGAGAATTTTCTCTTAGAAATAGATATCTTCTATTTCTATATATGCTCCTCACCATTACCTGATCTGTGGGGATGAATACTTTGTTAACTTCCTCATTCATTAAATATTTAGGGACACCCAGCATTTAGCTAGCTGCTGAAAGATACAAATCAGATAAAAACTCCACCTTTGAGAAGTTTCCAACTAGTTTAGGAGAGGACGTGTACATAAATAATTGACAGAGCTCCTCATTCCATGAGCTGCTCCCCGCTGAGCAGGGAGACAAATGAGTAACCATGTATGTCGCAATGTCAGCCTCCATGAGAGCTCAGAAAAGGAATGCCTAATACTGATGGGGGAGACAGACTTTGCAGAGGTGAGGCAGACTGGAAATATAAAGTTGGATAATGACAAAGTTTGTAAGATTAGGGAAGCAATGAAAAACAAAGAAATCCAGGGCACAGTGCTAGAACATTCATCATATATTACCTCATGATGAAGCAACTGGCATACTCTGTTCTGATGAGGAAACTGAGGCTCGGAAGATTTAGGTGACCTGCCTTCACTCACAGAGCTAATAAGTAGCAGAGCTGGGATTTAACCCAAATCCCAAATGTAGGCTCTAAAGACACACAGCACTCCTCCGAAGGGCAGGAAGGGTTTTTAAGAAACAACAGTAGGACTAGGCATGACGTGCTCAGAGACGTAAAAAGTCTGAGTAGGGGTGGGAAATGGTGTATATGGAGCACAAATGTACAGCTAAAAAAAATACTAAGTTTCCAAGAGAAGAGGACAGGTATTTCCTCACAAAGGACTTAATCATTCAGAGAAATACTAGCTGTCCTAAAGAAGTATGTTCTAAGTATTAAGGAAAGGGCTTATTCTCCAAAAACTATAAAACAGAGAGGATATGCCAAAGAAATGTTTTTAGGCAAAAGCATCCATGTGCTCTCCATTCATTCTTTTAGAACATCCCTTAAAAGAAGGTCTTATAACAATCATTTTCACAAAAAGGATAAAATTTATTTGGACCTAGAAAACTGTTTGAAAAAGATATAGAAGGATGAGTAGTAGCTTCTGAAGAGATGTGGCAGGTCTGAGAAATTATACTTATGCACTGACTTCTGACAGTATCCATTCCGTTTCTGCTTAATACTGTTAACACTAGCCTGAACTGTTCAGATAAACTGATCCCACAGTGTTTTACCTAAAACAGATGACTGTTTTAGATGATAAGCGACTTCCAACTCTAATTGCATCTTTGTCTCCACACAGAAGAAAACATTTTAGTAGATCAAATAACCTAGACCAAGCAGACTATTTTCCAAGAGCCTAAAATAGCACCCTTTCCCTTTAAAAGCCGTTTGGCTTTTTGTGGAATGTTTTACTTGCAGCCACTAGATTAGCGGATAATCTTCCCTAGATTGGCTTGACCCATTTAGATGATGACTCCTTCCAGCACATATGCTTCATTAGTGATCAGCAGTCATAATTATTTGTGGTGTAGGGTATCTAGTATCATCTACAATTCTGGAATTTTTATTAAAAAATTTTTTTCATTGAAAGGATTTGTAAGGAATGAGGCAGATCTATATGTGCTAACATGGGTAAGCCCTCAATAAATGATAAGAAAAAAAAGCGAGCTGCAAAACAATATGTATATATAAAATGCCACCATATGTTAAATTATTATGTACACAGGAGACAGGAAAAAGCCCAGAAGAATATATCAGTTTCAAAACAGTGGCTACCGATAGGGGGGAGGAGGGACCCAGACTTTCTTTTTTGGGGGGAGACGTGTTAAAAGGGCCTAAGCCTTATTTGTAACATTTGAAATTTTAAAAGGAGAATGTGTTCAGTATTACTTCCATAATTAAAATATATAACTTTAAAAAAAAGAAAAACACTGTTTTGTGAATATTAGTACTAAATTAAAACTGAACAATCTCTAATAACTATTTGGTCTGCCTTGCACCTCCAGTATTACTTCTGGAAGGTGGCTCTCACCCCGCAGCAATACTGCGGTACCTTTTCCTTGCTCTTCAACCTGCTCCTGCCCCAACCCCCAACTGCACACGATAACTCTTTTAAGAAAACAGAAACCATCAGAGAGGGAAGTTCCCTCATCTTCCCATCCATAAAACTGCCTGCTTTTGTGCCCCTTTTCTCCTTCCCTCCTGCTTCAGGGATGAAATGTCCCTTCTCTTAACAGCATTTGACCCTTTCTGTCATCATGAAAACCAATGAATGGGGGATTTCCGCACTCCTGTGATAATCCTTCCACTACTGTAGCTGGTCCTTAATCTCTCTTGTCTCCTTTTTCTCTACCTGACTGTTCATGTTGAGGTTTTTTAAAGAGTCCAATGCAAGGCCCCTTCTCTTCTTTCTCTGCACTCTCCCTAAGTGATTTATCCATTCTCATTGTTTCAAAAATGCTAAAACCTCCCAGATAGAAATCTCCAATTCAGACCCCACAGGACTACGGTTTCCCAACTACTACTTACACATTTCTACTTGGTAGTTTCATAGGCATCTCAAAGTTACCATGTTCAAAACTGAAAACCTTGATTCCCACTCAGCCTCCAACTCATTCCTCCCAAGTTATCCCCACTTCAGTAAATGGCCATTACCTTCCATACAGCTGGTCAAACCAGAAACCTGGGAATGAGCATTCTTCATTTTTTCGTCTTCCTTCGCTTTCACGTCCAATCTTTAACAGTAATTCCTATTCATTCTAGAGAAATCTGTCCACTTTTTGCCATCTTCCCTAGACTCTAGGTTCACGCCACTGTCTATAACACCTGAATTACTGCAACAGCCTCCTAACCATCTCCTTACTTCTGCTTTGTCAAACCCACCAATCATTCTCCACAAAGCCACAGACTCATATTTTAAAAATATAACTAGGAATATGTCAGATCTCTTAAAAGTCTTCCAGGACCACCCACCTACAATAAACACTCAACTCCTTACTTGGTCAATAAGGCCCTGGACGAGCAGGCCCTGCTTACCTCGCCAACCTACTCTCTCCCCTCTCCCTTTCTTCCCCTCACTCTTTCCCAGTCTTGTTGGTTTTCTTTCAGATCCTTAATCATACAAAGCTTTTCCTATCTCACGGCCTCTGCATATGCTGTTCCCTCTGCCTGGAATGCTTTTCCCACCCCTACTCTTCAAATGGCTACTTTTTTTCATTTATCAGACATTGACCTAAATGTTAACTCATTTAAATAGGTTCCCTCCTACTTCTTTTAAAAATCATAGTAACCTGTTAACTTCTTTTCCAACATTTCCCTTCTTATGTTTATTGTTCATTTTTCTTTATTATGTAGCCTCCCCACCAGACTGGAAGCTCTGCAATGATGTGAGCTATGTTTGCTTAATTCACCACTGAAGAGTCAGTGACTAACTCAATATTTAATTTTAATAAATGCTCAATATTTGATTTTAAAAAAGAGAGAGAGAGATCCCATTAGGAAAGTCAGTGAAATTTTAACTGTGGAAATGTTAACTGCTATACCCGTGTCATCATCAACCACGTAACAAGACCTATGAACTGATATCTCCAACTGAGGCTAGGTTCAAGGAACATGCCTCAGTGCCCAGTATGGGCAGTCTTGCAAGGGGTAAGGGGGGCTTTGGCAAATGAAAGAGGCCTACTATGACAGTTGGTTCTCTAATCAATTTTGTGTGATGGCTACGGTATCTGAGTTTATTACATTTTATAGATGACAAAGTTGAGCCAAATTAACCTTTAAAAATCAAGGTGCAGACCCAAGCCAGCTTGGCTCCCGCACTTTCTTTCCTGCCTTTTCAGTGCTTTTTTCCCCACCCCAGTGTCCTCTGGTTATCAGGCAATAAGTAGCAGATTGTCCAGGTTTGCTTTTGGGTCCTTCAAGTGTAGTGGTCACAGACCAGTGTCAAATTGATAAGACTTAACTTCCTTTTTTGGGGGGAGGGAGGTGTATGATTCTGTCCCTTTGAAACTAATCTCTCCGAAAGTAATTAAGTTTCTAATACAAATTTGCAGTTTAAGGCATTATGGAAGTATACTGCAACTATAGAAATGACTGACTCCTCCACCACAGCAATCCAAAATAGAATTTAATCTTTGGGCAGGTTGTTCAAATGACAGTCTCACTGGCAGTAGTTATTATTATTACTAATTTATACAAACTGTTAATTTAGATACGACACACATTCTCTCATTTGGTTCTCATAATATCCCAGTCAGGCAAGAGAGACACAATTATTATAAAGATACAGAAACTGATACAGAAACTGAGATTGAAGGAAATTACATCTTAATATCATCTAGCAAATAGCAGAAAATGGGTCATAATCAGGACTCCAAATACTCCATTCAAATCTTTTTCCTCCATCACTTTTGTCTCCTTTCCTGGCTACTAAACTTGTGTTGAGGGAAAGCTTTATCATGAATGAAACTGGCCCTTAGACTCACTCTGGTTCATGTTCAGGGTCTGAATCTCCCTTACTCTGGATAACCTCTAATGATTTACATCTGTTGGTGAAATGCTGACCATAAAAGGTGTTACTACAGATTTTCTGATTAATAGTTTTAGTATAGTTTAAAGAGATTAGAATTCCCAAATATCTACTGGTTTCTATTAGCCCTGTAGACCATAATGTTTTGTATCTGAGAGGCTTGGGCAAATAGTATTAAGAATCTTTAACTGGAGCTTTATAGCTGCAGGTAGATAGTTAAAATTCAATGTTTCTATACTTTAAGGGAATAGCACAGATGGCAGTCTTGGCCCTCTACCTAGTGGACAGGTGTTCACAACACATATGACACTGAAAAGTGATCAGTGAAAAGGCTATCTCACCCCACCCTGAAGAGCCATTTAGGAAACATTGGGTCTTCAGTAATTTGCTTCTCTGGATGCTTAACTACTATATCTGTGTCTGAGCTATCCACTGAACACTTGATGGTTTTAAATATCGCCTCTTATGTATCGTGTTAAAGGGAATATCTACTTCTGACAGATGCTGGAGAATAAGGACTAAGGTTCTGTACTTTGCACTCTAGTCTAAATAGAGTGAAGTAAACGCTCTCCAAGAAATTTTTACAAGTCTCTTTGGTGAAAATTAGAAGACTTTTCAACGCCTCGCCGCGGTTTTGAGGGGTTTTCATGGGGCCAGAAAGAAGGTGCTGGGCCAGGATTTCCGGATAGGGAAGATCTGGGCAGGGCGCCGCGTTTCCCAGCACGTCGCTCAGCCCAGCGGGGAGGCCGACCGGCCTGCACCCAGCCAGCGCCCAACCCCAGCCCACGTCCCGCCCCTACATTACCAGCGCCCGCGCCGGCCGCACCGCCTCCTCCCGCTCTCCCTGTTTCTCCTCCTCCAAGGCCGCTGCCGCCAGAGCCTCTAAGGGGTCTTCGCGTTGGTACTGGGCGACCCGCGCCCGGGTGTTGGGATTTACCGGGGTTTGGAGACTGGAGGACTCCAGCTCCGCCGCGGGGTACGAGGCGGCCATCAGCTCGCCGCCGAGGCCTGAGCGCCCGCGCCGAGCCCGGGCTGGGAAGCTGGCGCGGCCTCAAGCTACCCGGCGACTCCCTGCTTGGAGTGGGCGGTTACTAGGGGCACAGTAACTAGGGACGCTACAAGGGCCGCGAGGGGCCAAAAGTTACTGAAAATCCTCGCACGCTGCAGGAGAGTCAAGGCGGGCGCTTCCTGGATGATGGGAGTCAGAACTGAGTCTCTGCTGGTTTATTAGAGGGTTGGCAGGCAGAACAGGGCATCGCTTCCCCAGCTTCGCGCCTCACCGCCTAAACGCAGACTTCTCACATTATACTAATAAAACAACTCGTTTTGTGAATAAAGAAAACAGCGCCTTTTCATTCATTGAACACGTTAAAAGAAGACGGCAGCGTTAGAGGAAAGCAGGGGATATTATTGTGTGGTGGTCTCAGAACAGTGGCAAGGTTTGCATCCTGCTACCTAACATGGCTTCCCCCGGAGTCAAAGAATGGAAAGGAGTGCGGTATTTTACTTTGATTGACTTGAGAGCTACCAGAAATCGACCAATCCAGAAAAGGCTGCGAGGTACGCGATTTTTCTTAGTCTGACCAATAAAAGCCCAGAGTTGGGTGGGGCCTAGCCCACCCACCAGTGAGTGACAGTGCAGGTGTTTGCTGCTTGGTTTAAATAATTTTATAGTGGTGGTGTTGGAGGTCCCGAGCTCCCAACAGTAAGGAGAGACACACCTCATCTCCACCTCACCCCATCAACATTTCCCACTGGAGATTTGGGCGCTTCAAACGGCACCTCCCTTCTAAGCCACGTGGCTGTTAAGAGAGGCCTAGCCTGAAAATAGCAGACATGGTGCAGTCTCAGCCACCTGCTACCTAAGTCCCCACTTCCTGAGGCTGAGGCTGTTGTAACTTTCCCTCTCTGTCCTCCAGCCTCCTCCTGCCTGGAGCTGGAGCTCCACAACCGGCCATGGACCATCACCACCATAAAGTTAGTGTGCAGCATGTGCTGTCTAGAACCCAACTCTGAGATCTGAGCCCTTCTTACCAAGCCTTTCTTGTTCGCAGGTCTGGTGTGTCAGCACCTGCAAAATCCCCCCCACTCCCCCACCTCCTTAAGCTGCCCTTGGTTTGAGCTGAAATGTGCTTCTCACAATGAACAAATACTGGCTCAATTCGGAGCAGAAGCCAGAGTTGAAAGCCCATGAGGTATGGACGCCCCAAGTCACCACAGTGGGGACTTCCAGTCATTCACATGCAGCTGGTTCTGTGGCTGCATGTGCCTGTCTTGGGATTTGGGGTAAGCCCAACCCCAAAACAGCAAGACGTGTCTACATGTTGAAGCACTACGAAAGACTAGGCAAGGATAGGCAAGAATAGGATAAGATTGGAATGGAATGAAATGGAATGGAATGGAATGGGAATAGGAATAGGAATAGAACAGAACATGTTGTGTATGTATGTAGAAGAGCTGATAAGTTTCCATTCATCAGCAATATTCTAAATTTGTAGATACCTAATAACTTCAAAGCATATAAAGCAGAAGTGGACATGTCATGCAGGGTGGCATGTGGGGTCCCTGGTACCGCTCCCCACATAACGCAGGATATGGTGAGGCCAAAAAGGAACATCAACGGAGCCATAGATAGGGGAGTCATACCACTATTGTCTCGCTGGCGGCTGGGTTGGAGACACAGGAAACAGGATCCACACGATCTGCAACCTTCCGTCCACTTCTCTGCTAACCAACTAACCCCACTTGCTAACTGCAATCAATGCTTGCTAGCTCACCCACCGTCTTCTTGCTATCCCCTATTTGCTGTTAGTGTAGTCACAGCAGTTATATTAGTGGCCAATGGCTCACTGGGTACAGCTGACGGCCAACTAGCCACAGCTAATGGCCATCCGATCACAGTTGATGGCCATTTACTACCTGAGCCAGCACCTTTCCACGTAAGGCCGAGAGCCTGGGAATTGCACTCCTAGTTCTGTCCCTACAGGACAGAACTACAAGAAGAAAATGACATCTTAAATCATAAGAATTGTTTTTGCAATTTTTTGTTTTCATTTTTATTGGGGAATATTGGGGAACAATGTGTTTTTCCAGGACTTATCAGCTGCAAGTCAAGTTGCTGTTTTCAATCTAGTTGTGGAGGGCGCAGCTCACTGGCCCATGTGGGAATTGAAGCCGACCTTGGTGTTATGAGCACTGTGCTCTAACCAACTTGTTTGCACTTTTGTATTGAGATGTAACACAGTGAAATGAATACGAGTAGACCTTAAATGTACAGTTGGATAAAATTTGACAAATGCATACACTCATGAAATCATACCCTTATTAAAATACAAACATTTCTATTATCCCAGAAAGATCCCTTGTGCCCTTTTGCCATCTATTCCCCATTCCATCCCCTTGACTGTTCTAGAACTTCATATAAATGGAACCATATAATATGTACTCTTTTTGCTCCCAGCTTCTTTTGCTCAGCATACTGTTTTTTTTTTAATAAGATTCATCCATGTTGAATATATCCATGAGTAGTCTGTTCCTTTTTAATTGCTGAGTAATATTCTTTGCTGAAAGAGAGAATAGTTTTCCAACACTGGAAAAATTTTCCTTTTTTTTTTTTTTTTTGGTGCTGCTCATAATGTGATAGTTACAGACAGGCATACTTGTAATATCCAGTATTTACATTGTTTTTATCATTTTCTTAAGTTTATCTATTCACCAGTTGATGGTCCTTTGGGTTGTTGAAGGAGAAGTGTAAGAGATTTATTGGGGGAAATTTCTGTGAAAGAAAAAGGGAGTAGGAAAGTCTTCAGGCCAAGATATAGTCAGATATGTTAGAAAGTGAAGAGGTGAGGGGAGAATAATCCAACTTAATAAGGAAAGAGAGAGAGAAAGAGGAAGTACAGACATACTCAAAGAAAGTAGAAGGAAATAAGCACAGAAATTAGATAAATGGAAGAAATTAAAGAAATGTGCAATAAAGATTTGAGTCCTTCTTCCCAAGCCTTTGTTTGCTCGTTTGGAGTGTGAACAGTGGGGAAGCATCTCCCCCACTCCTCCAATAGAGCAAAATTAAGCTAAAATTCATTCTTTGAAAAGACTAATATAAGCAGAAAAATCATAGAATTATCTCAATACAGAAAATGTATTTGATAAAAATTGACATACATTAAAACAAAAACTTAACTAGGAATAAAAGGAAATTTCCTTAACCTGATAAAAGACACCTAACAATAAACAAAAATAAAATTTAAACAAAATAGCAAACATCATAATGGTAAAAAAAAAAATGGGCAAAACGAAGATGCCCACTATATTAGTTATCTACTGCTATGTAATGTACTACCCTAAAACAATACACATTGTTACTCCACATAGTTTCTGAGCGTCAGAAATTTAGGGGAGTTTAGTTGAATTGTTCAGGATCAGGGTATCTCACAAGATTGAGTCACGCCATTGGTTAGGGCTATGATCTTCTCAAGGCTCAACTGAGAATGGAGAATCCACTTCCAAGCTAATGAGCTTCGTTAGTCAACATGTGGTTGTTGACAGACCTCACTCAGTTCCTAGCTATTGGCCAAAGTCCTCTCCATAGATCTTCTCACACCATAGCAGCTTGTTCCTCTTAGAGCAAATGATTCAGGAGAAAGGGAAAGTCAAAGTGTCCAAGACAGAAGGCAGTGTTTTATAATTTAATCTTTAAAGTCACATACTGTCACTTCTGCTTTATGCTATCGATCATATGCTGTCACCAAATCCTGGTACAATGTGGGACAGGGACTACACAAGAGTGTGATACAAGAAGGCAGGAATTATTAGGTGCTACCTGGGAGGCTGACCACCACACTCACTGATCATTTCTATTCTGCATTGTACTCTAGGTCAGAGCCAGAAAGAAAGGAAGGGCAGAGGGGAAGGTATAAGGATTGGAGAGGGAGAAAAGAACTCTCAATGTTTACAGATTGCTTGTGCAGATCTCCCCCAAAAATAGAGGGAAATTATTAGAGTAATCGAGTTTAACAATGTTGTTGGATACAAAATCAATTCACAAAATCAATCCCATTTCTTTTTGTGCTTTATTTTGGATAGTTTCTAAGGTCCTCTCTTCAAGTTTGCTGTCTTTTTCTTTGGTAATGTCTAATCTGATTTGAATCCTACTCAGAGTACTTTTCTAAAAGATAATGAAGTTTTCATTTTTAGATATTTCATTTGGGTCTTTTATATCTTCCACTTCTCTCATCATGTTCATATTTTCTTTTACATCGTTGAGCACTTATGGAAGATTTATAAAAGCTGTTTTAAGGTCTGATAATTCAGTTGTCATTTTTAGGTTTGTTTCTCTTGGTTTTCTCTATTATTGGTCATAGTTTCCAGCTTCTTTGCATGACCAATAACTTTTTTCTAATTTGTTTCTATTGTGATAAAGTACACATAAAATCTCTTAACCATTTTTAAACATACAGTTCAGTGGTATCAAATATTCATTGTTGTGCAACCACCACCACTATCCATCTCCAGAACTTCTCATCTTGTAAAACTGAAATTCCATACCCGTTAAACAATAACTCTCCATCCTCCCCTTCTTCCAGCCCGTGCAACCATCATTCTATTTCTATGACTTTTGACTTTCTCATGTAAGTGGAATCATACAGTATGTCTTTTTGTGACTGGCTTATTTCATTCAGCATAATGTCCTCAAGGTTCATCCGTGTTGTAGCATGTCAAAAACTCCTTCCTTTTTAAGGCTGAATATTCAAATGTATGTATATACATTTTGCTTATCCATTCATCCATCAGTGGACACTTTGGTTGCTTCCATGTTTTAGCTATTGTAACCAGAGCTACTACAAACATGGGTGTACAGTATCTCTGAGACCCTGCTTTCAATTCTTTTGGGTATATACCCAGAAGTGGAATTACTGGATTTGGTCATTTTAATTTTTTGAGGAACTGCCATACTGTTTTCAACGGCAACTGTACCATTTTACATTCCCGACAGTGTACAAGGGTTCCAGTTTCTTTATATTCTTGACACTTTTTTTTTTATACAGTGGCCATCCTAATGGGTGAGGTGGCATTTCATTGTAGTTTTGGTTTGTGTTTCCCTTTTAGCGATGTCAAGCATCTTTTCATGTGCTTATTAGTCGTATTTCTGCTTTGGAGAAATGTCTATTCAAGTACTTTGCCCATTTTTGAATTGGGTTTTAGTCCTTTATATATTCTGGATTTTAACCTCTTATGAGATATGGGACTTGGAAATGTTTCCTCTTTCTGTGGGTTGCTTTTTACTGTTGTCTTTTGATGCACAACACTTGAAACATCTCATGAAGTCCAATTTGTCTTATATTTCCTTTTGTTACTAGTGGCATATCCAAGAAATTACTGCCAAATTAAATGTTATTAAGATTTCAGGTGTTTTTCGTTTTTTTTTTTTTTTGTCTTACATTTAGGTTTCTAATTTTTGTAGTGTTAGGTAGGTTGTCCAACCTTATTCTTTTGCATGTGGATATCCAGTTTTCCCAGCACTACTTGAGAATTCCCAGGCCATTCCCCATTGACTAGTCATGGCTCCTTTGTCAAAAATCATTCAATCATATTACGTGAGGGTTTATTTCCAGACTCTCTTTTGTATTCCATCGGTATAAATGTCTGCCTTTATGCTGATACCAGTGATTGATTACTGTACCTTTCTAAAGTTTGTAAACCAGAAGTGTGAATCCTCTGGTTTTGTTCTTTTTCAAGATGTTTGGATATTCAGGTTCCCTTGAGATTCCATATGAATGAATTTAGAATAGGTTTTTCTATTTCTGCAAAAATGTCATTGGGATTTTGATAATGGATTGCACTGACTCTGTAGAATCGCTCTGGATAGTATTGTCTTCCAATCCATTAACATGATTGGAATCCATTTGTTTTAATTTTTCAGCAATGTTTTTAAATTTCATTGTGTAAGCCTTTCACCTCCTTGGTTACTATTTTTTTCTTTTTGATACTATTGCAAATGGAATTTTTTTTATAATTTCCTTTTCAAATTGTATAGAAATACAACTGATTTTTGTGTTGACTTTGCTCTACTAGTCCTGACAGCTTTTTTTGAAGAATCTTTAGGGCTTTCTATGTATAACAGAACTTTGTGCTGAATAACTGATAAAAGTTCCAATGTAAATAATTTGGATTAGAGAAGTATTTTTAGGATGTACCTCATTAAGTTTTTTGACAGCTAGAAAAAGCTTCTTTTACAGTGAGCTCCTAATACCCATTAAAAGGGGGAGAGTAAACTGAATTAATAAATTGGCGACAATCCAGAAACAGATATCTGAACATATTAAGAGTTGCCATTTATCAAATTAACTATCCAAGTTTTCAGATACAAAGAAGCTCCAGACTAGTTGGCTGATATTCTCCACAAATGCGATGAAGAACCCTAGCTGCTTTTAGAACACTCTTTGTGAAATACAATAGGAGTTATGGTCCACCTCAAAGGCCTGGCCTTCACCCAAAGGCAAATCAGAAGCCATGAGAACTTTCATAACATAGAGTGCTGGACAAGTTTTTCAAACTCACTAGCTACAGTGTGTGCAGAACTGAAGGACAGAGGCTAAAGTGAGGGCAGAGATGAGATCTTAACACTACTCATGGTGAGATGATGCTTCATCAGGGTAGAGGACATGAAGATGCTAAAAACCACTGAAACAAGACATATTAGTTAAGAATACCTTTTGTACAAGATTTGCTACATATATGCATATTTTATTTATGGAAGAAATCCCAATGAACACAAATATGGTTATTCTTGGAAAAAAGGATTAGGATTATAGGACAGTGGGAGCCTTTCATTTTTCACTTTGTATCCTTCTGTACTGTTAACTTTACAAATACATTACTTTGAGATTTTTATGTAAATGGGTATTTATCAGTGTGATGAGCACATTAGGCCATTTTTCATTCTTGTTTAAAAGAAAAAAGAAAATAGAAACACTTAAAAGTACCCAGGATTAATATCCTAAGGAAGTCAACAGATAAATGTGAATCCATTTTTCCCTTCTTATATAGGTTTTTTAAGAGTATCTGAATGTAGGAAGGGGGAATAAAATAATCCAGCTTTTGAAACCAAATTTTTAATATTTTCATTAAATTGTGTCAATACAATTTCAAGCAAATGCCAACTGGAAGACCAGGCCCAGGAAGTCATAGAGGAAACAATTTTCCAAACAGGAACACCAGTGAGTGATCTTCCACTCCAGCCGCACTATTAATGGCCATAATGGTGCCAGTCAGCCAGTGTTATCCAGATTACCGAGTGTTTACCTAACAAGAGAAAAACTTGAGCTTCAAAACCTTATAATGATAGAATTTTAAGGGTGGAAGACACTTAAGGCAAAAATCCAAATCACCTCTATTTTTACAAGCAAGAAAAGACTAAGATCAGCCTTGTTATCGCCTCGATGAGTAGCTAACATTTACCACCCACTGCCCAAAAAAACCCTCCTAAAAAAAGAAAATCCCTTTCTGACCCTGTTGGAAAATTCTCAATCTACACATACTTACCACATCATCAATTTTCAGAATACTCCGGACAGTTTCAGTTGCTAGGGTCAGTGCACTAACTGAAACCAACAGAGGCTGGACAACCAATTCCTCCAAAATGTTGGAAATACCACCCTGCAAATTAGCACAAATTACTTTTAGTATTTGTAATTACACACATTACCAACTATACTATTACCAGTATGACTCAAGGACTTTTCAAATGAAGTTTTTCCCCTTAGTCTAGTCAAGAGTAAGATACTCTTTACTAAGTAAGCTTTTCTCTACATTGTAGGTTGAATTTCAACTAGAATTTGGAAAAAATGAATTAATGCTGGATTCCCCCAATCCTAACTCCAAAGTATCTCTAATTTAAAAATATCCTGGCAAAAATTAGGTAGAGGATCACAGTGATGAAAAATTATTAGATCTTTAATGCTCAAATCCTCTCTGAATCCTAATTCTGAATTTGGCTAAGTCTGGTCTGCTCTACCTTTACATCTCTCAAATCTCACTTTTAAATTCTTATTGCTAGTATTCTAGTCCCCCTTCTTCCAAGGATTACTGCTGATGGCCATAAGAAGCAATCCTATCTTCCTGTCTTCCCTCCTTGAAATACTTTTATCATTTTAGCATCTTGGTTAAAAAAACTCCAATGGCTCCCAACTACTGGAAAAAACCTGTTCCTGCCCCAATATTCAAGGGCCTCCAAAATTTAGCTTTGATCTGAACTTCTAACCTAAAGTCCACTACGTCACCAACTTACAACTTCTGCTGTAGAAAAAATTAGTAACTTATTGGTCCTTCTCACCTGTAAACCATTTGCTTCCTCATCTGAATTTCCTCATCCCCTACTAACCAACGTTGCATCTTCATAAAGCTTTCACTAACCAGGTACTGCCCTCTTTTGGAGTTCTGTACCATTCAAAAAGTATCACCTTGGATTGTCAGATTTTCCCCATTAAGTATTATTTGTTTCCTCAATAAAAAAAGACATTAACAGAACTAACTCAAAAGGGGAAATTACTGTTCTATGTGGTTACCCGAGATGACTAATATAGGCTGGTAGTTATACCAGCAGCAATGGTTAATATTTAGTGTTTACACTATGCCAGGCATCTTTGTATGAACTTTGTTAGTAATATATCTGACCTCACAATAAGCCTATGAGGGAACTATTAATTGTCTGTTTTTACAACTGAGACTAAAGTACAAACTATGTAACTTGCTGAAAATCACAGGGTCAGTAATTGGTAGTTATGAACAAATACTTTTCACTTAAGGCATCATCTTCTTTCTCACTCAATGAACCTGTAGGTCTCATATTTAAATCCAAGATTACTTTTAATTACAAAGCTTTTCATTCAATAGATAATTACGAAGCTTTAAAAATTTTAATAATCAACATTTTCCATAGTAATCCAAGATTAAATTATTACCTTTCGGACATTAATGCCTGTAGTTTTTTCTCCTTGGGCATGTCGGTTTCTTAGTTCTGTTACTGTAGAAATGGGATTCAGGCCAGCATTTTCAGCTAGTGTAGATGGAATGACTTCCATAGCATCTGCAAAAGCACGAACACAGTAGGATTCCATACCACTCAATGTTCGTGAATATTCAGTTAACCGTAGGGCCAACTCTATTTCTGGAGCACCACCTCCTGCAATAAGAGCTCTGAAATTCACAAACATATTTTTATCTTATTTTAGCCAAGAGAAAGCCACTTTAAATAATTTACTTTTAAGAGTAGTCAAAATGTCGAAGTTTAATGTTCTAAATGTTACTTAGTAATTTATATTACCTCTTCTTCACTAAACAGCGAATAACACATAGGGCATCATGAATGGAGCGCTCAGCTTCTTCAATCACCAGTTTGTTAGACCCACGAACGACAATTGTAACTGTTTTTCCAGGACTTGCACAGCCTGTAATCTTTAGTAAACAAATTCCAAATTAGGTATTTGGTGTGAGGATTAAAAAATTAAGAAACAAAAAACCCAGGCAAATAAAGCTTAATTCTAATACCGTTACCTTGAGCAGTTTCCCAGAACCACTTAAATTAACCTCCTCAGCTAACTCAGCTGATCCCAGCATGTCAGCAGTGAATTGGTCAATATGAGCAACTGGTTTGGTTCCAATTGTCTGGGAAAAATAGTCAAATCCACAAATTAAGATAACATTTGATTATTGGTCATTGTCACACATGCAAATATTAGGTGTATTTTTACCTTACAAATGAATTCAATGTCTTCTCTTTCAACATCCTTAACCACCATAATCTTCATTTTGTTCAGGAAATGTAATGCAAGATCACTAAGAGCATCTCTAAAATACAAAATCAGTGATTATGCCAGTGTTAGGATTAAAAAAAACACATTTTGCTGTTCAACGCTTTTTTAAAAAGATTTTCGTTATTTTACTGTTGTTTAAATGACCAATGACTTTGTGAAGGAGATGCTTTACATCTCAGCTTACCGGGTTTATGAGCTCAAAATTCTGAAATAAATTTCCAATGGATAATATTAAAACATACCCCAATAACACTTTTATAAAACACAATAATTGTCATTTTTCTTAATACTAAATGAGTATATCGCTGATAAAACTTTATTGGTATTTTCTGAATTTAGACTGAAGTATGATTAATTCAAGACCACAAATTTATACTTTCCCACACATTATCTGAAATGATCTTGACAACCCTGTAATACCAGAAGGGTGAATATTACTACCCTTGTTTTACATATAAGCTTTATGAATTTTGAGAACAATTTACTCAAGGTTAATAGCTGTTATATGACTTGGGAGAGAACCAGGTATTCTAACTCCAACAGGATTTCTATATAAAACGAGCATAACATTAATAGAGTACATGGGACTGTGTTTACCTATTTAGAATAAAAAAAAAAAGGGATTAATCCAAACTTTGGATAATTGTTTCAATCCATGGGCTATCCACTATTTCCCCCAAAAGAGCTTCTATTTAAATTTCAAAGTAAACAACTGCATGAACCCTTCAATAAACGACTTTTAGCTAGTTTATTAATTTTAGACCAAACTTAGGTTTAAAAAAATACAAAGCATTCCATTTAATTGCTACTTAGGGTCTTGGTCTAGAAAGATTATATATCCTATACTTAAATTATTACAATGGGAAGATAAATCACTTTAGAGGATTTATCTAAATAAATGTCTCAAAATGTAGACATTAAATATCTAGTGGTTTACCCACCTTAAAAGTTCCTTTAAAAATTGCTAGAGGGGATCCAAAATCAATTATTACTAAGAGGCGAACAAAATAAATAGCCCCAGACCTTAGAATAGACTTCTGTATGAGAAGAACATTACATCCGGTTTTCTTAATTTGCTTCACCAAATTTAGAATATAGGCTCTCTCCTCTCGCAGCACTCGGTCCATCTGGACATAGTCAGAAACTACTATTTGATTATCCATCTGTTTAAAAAAATAATAATTTTCATTGTAGGAGTTTTAAAGTGAAAAAGACTTTTTAATGAAAATACTGTTGTATAAATTCAATCAAAATCATACCAAGTAAGAAATTATATACAGACATGCATACAAAAAGTCTGGAAAGATGAATATACACCAACCTTAACTTAGGGAGTTTACTATGATTTATACACCTTGCTGTGTGTATTTTTGCAAGTACGTTTTTGATAATCAAAAAATGGAAAATGATTATCCTATTTTCTGAACATGCCAATTCTCTTCATACAAATATATTACTGAAATAATTTCACTTGCATCCTTCTTACTCTATGGCTTGTTATGTAAATTGGTATGCTGAAAGAATGTACCAAGGACGTATCTGGCTTATATCAAAGACCTATAAAACAACATTAATTTTTGGATGGGCTAAACTTTTGGGAAACATTTAAAATGACTAAACAGGAAACCTGTATGCTAACACAATGTGAAATGAGAGCAAATCTGAGAGAGATAATAAGACCAACCACCCCCTTTAGGAAATGGCACGTAGGCCTGATAGATATGGGACTATCTTAAATAAAAACAATTTCTTCACAGCATGGATATTATACTGGCTTAAAGTTTCCTTTGTGCAAATGTAGGACAAAAGATCTGCCTGCTACTGTGGGATGGGTTAAGGTTTCTCAGAAAGCAAGAATCTAGAAATTCCACTTACACTGTAACTTTTCATAACCTGTTTTTATTATTTCATACATTTCCTTGTTTGTCTTCATCTATAAAGTAAATCAATGATCAATTTCAATGAATAGCTAATTGAGGCTGTAGATTTGTCATGTCTAGCATCCAACAATTTCTACCGTTGTCTCAATTTTATTAATTCCTTTGAGATACATGTTTTTTATCACTAGCATCAGTATATTCTATTTTTATAATAATGAGTAACTGAGGTATTAGAAGTTAAAACACATAAACAAGGAACCAATTTAATTAGGTTCTACTTACATCTGTTTTGGGAGCAGATAAGCAGAATTGAATAAGCCCAATCTTAGCCTTTTCAACTCTGGTTATGCCAGAATTTGCCACCTTTTGAGTGAGAACCAGCCCTTCCACCATTTCACAGTCATCAATTGTCCCACTAAAAAGAAAACAAGGAGGGAATAGTCAACGGGACAAGGAGGGAATAGTCAACGGGGTAGAAATCTGTGAGTTTAATAGACTGTTAACAGATTAAAAACCACCAGTCCAATAAAACGTTTCAGCCTCACTCACACTTGTGCCTCATTCCTGAACCTCTGTGATCACACTACTGCCTTGCCATCATAAGGAAATATAAATTCTTCAGAGTCCCACATTAATACAAGTTCTCATGAAAACAAAACCAAAAAGAAAGCTTTGTGACTTCATCTAGGTATCTTTCATTTAAGCTTTTTTTATTTTGGGCAATACCTTAAGTTTATTTCCAAAATTAATTTTTATTAATAGAAGTTACAATTAGAAATGCTTACCCAAGTTTCTTAACTATTTTAATATCTCTAAGATCTACGCTGGTAGCTGTGGCGGGGTCAATCACTCTCATCACTGCATTTACACTCATTGGAGAAAGCAGACTTGAATATTGAGAGACAACCTAGAATTAAAAAAAAAAGTCAGCTACACAATAGAAAATGTCCTACTTGTTTACTAACAAAGATATTCAAGAAGTAATCTTAATCACTTTTTTTGGTGGTAGGCAGTGTGAGGGAAGGTGAGAATGAAAACTGTCTTTTCAACTCAGATTGCCAGTCACCAAGGGCACAAATAAAAATATGTATGCTTGCTTTCCTCTTTCATTAATATAGTAGATGGACTGTCAAGATTACTAACAATTCTACAGGAAATCCAAAAAAGCAAATTAATGTGTAGGTTTCCTAGCTAACATGAATTTGTGATCAGAAGCTATGTATGTGTACGCCTAATACTGAGGAGCTGATAAAAATAGCTAACGTTTATTGAGCACTTATGTGCCAAGCAGTGGTCTTAGCACTTTACATTCATATATTCCTTCAACCTTCAGATGAAGAAATCGAAAGTCAAACAGTTTATAGTTAAATGATTGAACCCAAGCAGTCTAGAATCTATGACCAATGTTGTAACTTAATTATGCTATTCTGCATTAGTTCTGGGGATACCAATATTATCTAGCTCTCACATTTAACATCTGAAGAAAATGAATGTATGAATATAATACTGATGAAAAAGAAAAAGAATGGGTGTTTGTATGACATAGGATACGACAGAAAACAGGTGACATGAGTTCCCAAGAAATTTAAAAGAACACCACTGCTTTAAATTTCAGAACTATGCAGCAGCACAGATATTAGTCAAGAGATGGGACTATGGATGGGCAACCCTGTTCTGGTTTCAAACCTCAGCTCTACCCCTTATTAGTGGGTTTTGGATGAGTTATTTAACTTCACTGGACCTATTTTCCCATCTGTAAAATGGGGATACAATCTATCTGAAAGCCTTGAAAGAGTACATTATACTTGAATTCAGCTATACAAATGACCTTAGTTACCTAGTCACTCTTGAGATTTAACATTTATGAACTGTACAGCATCAAACAAAAATCACAGCCTAAGAGTTGCAGTTCTTAACGAAACAAACTGTAATTTTACAATGATCCCTTAGTGCTTGTCTCACCTTTGAGTTCAATGAAGTGGTTGCACTATTTAACAAAGTTTCTCTGTCACTCAGTTCCACAGGTCGAGACATGTCAGTTAAGATTTCAATACCCTTTTCCAAAGCCTTCTGGAATGACTCGGAAATGATGGTTGGATGAATCCCTATCATTTGTGAAAATCTAGTTATTTAATTATAACAGATATGCTACATATTTGACACACTTAAAAGTTTTCCATTCATTAAAATGTCAAAGCAGTCATAAATTTTAAATTATTACCTAGATTAATTTATGATTCAGTGATAAATAACAATGATTTGAATAACCTTAACTGTTAATCATGGCTAATAATTTATTTTCATTTAATTTGGAACAGACCAATTATATCACATGTGATATTTAAAACTGAAACCAAATTTTATACTTTTCAAAACATCACAAATCTAGTAAGTAGAATAAGTGAGTGGAGACTCACTACTATGATTAGGAACTATTTACTAGAGCAAGAACCCATGCTTTCTCTCTCAAATCACCATTCTCATCCATACCTAAGATTAGTAACACCACCACCACTTATTTTTCAAAAGCAAAATTCTATCATGCTCCATTTAAAATGAAGCTTGGCAAAAAAGAGAAAAGAAAAAACCTTCTAATTCATATAATAAAGTGCTAAATTTAATCTAAAAATTCCTAGCAAAAAGGTTATTCCAAATTAAAGCTGAAATCTCACATTACCTAGTAACTTTTGGCCTTTACTCAGTAATAAAGCATGTTCTATGTTCTACCTACCTTTCTGAAGAAGCTTGGTACAGGAATCTAAGAGAGAGCCAGCAATGATGACCACTGATGTGGTGCCATCTCCTGCTTCTATATCTTGTGCCTTAGACAGCTCCACCAGCTAATTGAACAGAACACACTAAGTTATTCAATGAGAAATGTGAGAATCCAAATAACATCAAATTCAAATATGAAACAAATGGCCTTCACATCAGTGTCACAATTTGATCACCAACACTGTTAAGAGTCAATAGAATTCTTAACTTTTGATTTGTTGCCTACCTTGGGTTTCATTTTAAAATAACTGACATACTTGTAGCACACAAAATTCGTCTTATATACTCTTTATTATGATTTCTGGTTCAGACTGCGGGTTGTAAGTTTTTGCTTCCTGTTAGAAAGCATAAATGATGTTGTACCATGGGTACCTTGTAGACTTAGAAGCCATGAAGTGGGGCATTCCAGAGGAGAGCAGTGTCAGTTTGGAGTCCTCTCCCAAGTTTATCTGAACTGACCCCGTATGAACAATATTTGATTCACTTAAAAAGTCATCTTCACATAATTCAAAGGGATTTTTTAATAGGCAGGATTTTCTTTTTGTCTCACTTCGACACTGGAATCATATTGATATATGACTTTTAGCTGAATTGGTAATTGTTTTTTAATAAACATCACTGTAAGTACAGACACATGATTTTGCACACAAATTACTTTTCTCTCTTCCAGCTACCACCCACTGAACTAATAATTTGTACCATTTCATGTTTTTATCTCTTCCTTTCTCAACTGTATGGCACATTCCCGTGGGCAAGGACAGGGACCTTCCACTGAGGACCCCAATGCTAGACACACAGTGTATCCTAAAAACATGCCTGTTTAGCCTAACGAGAAAAAATTTCACAATCCATAAATGGTATCATGTAATCAAATAAAACAAATGTAACTGTTTACCAAATGTCAAACCATACACTTAAAAAACCCACCTCATCTAAAATTATACTTACCATTCTTGCTGCTGGATGTAACACTTGCATTTGTTTCAGAATGGTGGCACCATCATTTGTAATGGTCACATCGCCTTTTCCATCTTGAATCTGGAAAGTTTTTTTTTTTTTTTTTAAAGTTGTGCTTTCAAAATGTTGTTTTCTCTACCCAGCATTAATGACACCCTAAAAGCTCTAATTTTACTACTTCTTGGTAGAGAAGTTAATCTGTTTGCATAGCTTACAACTGTGCTTAATTTCAAACTTTCTTCCCTTACATTAGTATGATTAAGAACATGCATAGTAGTCTAACTTTACAAGTGAAACTGCTGGCTTTGTTACAGCTATTTTTTCTTTGTGTAAAAGAGAAGGAATCTAGACACTAAAAAGGATAGGAAAAATACTATAAAGAATCACTATCATTCCTGGGTTCATATCAATAATAACAATACTATGGATCCTCAAAAAGAACACCATGAATGATGAACAAAATTCGTTTTTTTTCCTTGAATATTAGCTATCACTTTCTCAAATAAATTTTTATTTTTCAATTATCATCAACATGTGTTAGTTTCAGGTATACAACATAGTGATTAGACATTTATATAACTTACAAAGTAGTGAACACAATTCTCATACTCAATTATTTCTTAGTATCCTCAGTAAAAGGCAGAAAGCACTACTAGCAAGGACAAATGTTAAGATATCCAGAATGAATAATGATCTGTGTATTATCCAGAAAATGCTCTATCTTGTTTCCTTACCTCTCATTTCAGAAGTTAACTAGCACTGAATTTGAGGGTGTATTACTTAAAAAGCCATTGGAATGCATCTGTTTTATGCTGCCAGTCTACAAAACTAGAAATACAGAGTTGAAATCCCACAGACCTGTCAGGTGACAGAGTTACATCAATAAGGAGTACTGAACTTAAGCCCTTATACCTACCTTTACTGTACTTTCTATCTAACTACACAACAGATAACTATTTTTGTGTACATACTTTCATTGTCTAAAAAGCATTAAACAAACAAAATAGGAATTATAGTTAAGTCCTGTTCACCCACCAGTAATCCATCACTCTTCTGAACTCTCAAAGTGCCTTCCCAACAATATTTTTTAAACAGCATATCTTAACCCTCTATCGAGATCCTGCAGTGTGGACAGTTGCATTTAATAAATAATGAATTAGTTTTTACCATTTTATCCATTCCTTTTGGTCCAAGGCTTGTTCTAATAGCATCAGCAACAGCTGCAAAAGAAAAGAAAAAGAAATCAAGATTCTTTAAAGCACAAAGTATTTCTCTTCTCAAATGATCATTTTGTCCTTACTAAGAGAGGGTGTAGAACCATTCACTGTGTACACTAAAGAAAATTCATTGTTTAATAACAATCTACTGGAAACAGAATAATTTACTCCTTTAATTGTATGACACATATTTCACGTTTTGGTTCAAGTCACAATACATAGTATTCATGCTCTGCCTCTGGCAGAATAAACTCTTGAAGATTTATCTAATTTTCCTTTAAATATCAAAATGATAGTCTAGCTTTGATTGTGGACTGTATTCTTTTCTCCATTCTTTAAAATAAGACAAGCAACAATAGGACAGGCTAGCCCTCTTACTCTATAATTAACTTGTTTACTCTGTCTCCCCTAACTAAAGAGTGTAATTTCTTAGGGCAGACTTTTGTTCACTAATGTGAAGCCGATATACAGATGGCCCACAGTAAGAAACAACCTTTGATCCTCACCTCCAAAAAATAAAAAACCCAAATGTTAACAAAAAAATCAAAACTAAAATCATAGCTTTCAGTCATGATCAGTATGTTATGAAACATCTCTGGATACAGTCTACCATTCCAAAGTTACTTATTATCTCACCATAAAAATGTTTCTACTTCATTTTCATTAGTCCATTGACTACTTTTTGTTAGCCCACTTACTACTAAATGTTTCATTAGTCCACTTACTACTTTTTAAGAGAAACTGGAATTGATGAACAATACTTGACCCCTTTTCTTTGACAAGTCCAGGACAAATAATTAAACCTTCCTCTTTCTCACATACCATCTCATTCCATATACACAGGGCTGAGATTGTGCCCTAATCGTTTTTGTGTGCTCCACAAACTAGCATAATGATTTTCCCCATCTTGTGTGGTCGATGATATATAATCTTACAGAGCTAAAGAGAAAATATTTGGTATAACTTAAAAATTGTTTCCTACTTATTTCATAGTTAGGGGCTGTTCCTAATTACCCAGTCAATATTATTACCCTTTCAGGCAATTTCAGTGGACCCCCATGGCCATGATTCTACAAGCACACTAATACACTTTAAAAAAGCCCTTATATTCATCTACATGAAAACTCTCGATACACCATCCAAAACAAAAGATTTTAGACTGCTTACATCTCTGAAAGTGGCACATAGTACTGTCTCTTGAACGACTCATACTGAACAGTACTAGAACTACTACTATTTTGTGTGTGTGGTTTTTCACATTATCAATTAATGGTACTATTAACTTTTCTGGTAACATCAAAATAAAAAACTGGTTCCCCAAATTAAACTAACTATGCACATGGCAGCAGTTTTTCTCCATCAGTTTGTAGGGTTTTGTCTAACTGGGAAAGACTAGTTGTGTCCCTTTGCTCTATGAGCTCTGCTTACTTAAAAAGGTCAGGATTATAGGTAATTTAGGTGGCCTCTTCTTCCTACATGCATACCTCCCTTGTTCCAGTTTCAATTCTCTGTTCACTGCTGTTTCAAAGGTTACCAAAATAAACCTTCCATTCTGTACCTTCCTTGTTTGTTGAAAATCTACCATATTATATAGCTATTTTGGCCCTCCAGATGGCCCCAGAATTTATCTAACATTTTGTTTCTAATGTAATACATCTAAGCTTCCACTATGCTCCCTAGATAACCATCTACCAAATCTTTACTTCCGGGTATGTTCTCTCCTGAACTTGCAAATGACTCCTAAATCTACCCATCTGGTCATTCTGATCTCTCCAACTCATTAGGCCCAAATTAGAAACTATTCTCTTTTATTCCACCGTCATTTCTCCAGTGTACAGTAAGTCCTGACTTAATGTCATTGATAGGCTCCTGGAACTCTGGCCAAGAGACATAAAACCAATTTTACCACAGGCTAATTGAGAAAAACAAGTGTTAAGTTCCTAGGGCATCTTATCAACAATATAAAGAAACCACGTTGAACCAAGACATTATTTGAGGAGCTGCTGTATATGTATTTCTTTGGCATCATCATACCCTCAGTCACTTGGGCTGATGATCTCAAACGTCTGTAAGTAAGGCTGTATTTTATATATGCAGCTTTTCATATGCTTTCTTATTTAATCATCACAGAAACCCTACAAATTAGCTAGTCCTCATTCTACTGAAGAATGATCTGTAGCTGTGAGAGTTATGTCAAATCCTTTCCTGGACACCAGACCCTACAAGATTGGACCCACCCTACCCTTCCAATCTCATCTGTCACTTCTTCATGCACCTTACTCTCTAACCCAAGTGAAATACTCTCTGTTCTCAATACACATCAGAGACAAGATCTCGAAGCCTTTGTTCTCACTTTTCCTTCCAGACTCTAACTCAACTCGATTTCTCTTAATCCTCACAACGCTTAAAAACAAACAAACAAACAAACAAACAAACGTTTTCTTCCTCCATTTATATTACAGGTAAGGACACCTTGGCTAGAAGTTAATGGTCACAGACCAGTAAGCAATGGTAACAGAGAATGAAACTCGGGGTCTTGATTTCCACCAATGCCAAAGTGTTCTACAAAACAACCAAAACAGCAAACTGTCCATGTTTCTTGATTTGCTTGTGTTTGGTTGCACATGCAGAGGGCATAAAAGAACAATGTATCGTCCCACCATTACTCTTAAACAAGACGGGTCTGTTCCCCACAGCCTAATACAGAGGGACCCTCCCCAATTTAAGCATGAAGAGTACACCCAATTTGTTTCAATAGTTGTGCCGTGCTTAGCTTATTTAAGTGATATTTTTATAAGAACAAGAAAACAAAGTATCGTGCAAACGTTTTACCAGTGGAACCAGTAAGATAAGCGACAGCTCTAAACTATCAGAACCCAAATGCGGGCCTTGGCTGCTGAAGTGTGACGAGTGAGCCAGGATGAAAAATTCTGAGCGTCTAAGACCCGGAGTAAGTCCATAGGCCTCCATACTCGGGGCCAGGAATTATCGGCAGAAAACAATAAGGTTCCCTCCACAGAGATGCTTCTACTGAAGAGCAGACAAGAGACGATCATCTGACGGAATAAAACATGAGCCACGCCAACCCAGTAACAGGGTGAGAGCGCAGAGCTCGACCCCGCAGGGTCGCGGGTCAGACCCGGGGAGCGATACCTTTGGCGGCAGAGATGTTGCTGAAGCGGATCTGGGCCGGCTTGTCGCGGTCCTGATAGGCGCTTCTGCTGCGGCCGCCAGCAGCCCCGGTGGGCGCCCCGCCGCGAGGTGCCACGTTCTCGGGCATGGCAAGCTGGGCTGGGTCTGCGTGGGCTCCGGGACGACGGATGGATGCGGATTCCGCCTGGCTTCGGAGTAACGGTTCGGGACCAACGATTTCACGAACCTTCCAGAAAGCAGCGCCGGCTCCGAGCGGAGGAGGCGGAGAAGGGGTCCTGCCTCGCGGCGCGGTGCCGGAATGACGTAGCAGGCTGCCCGCCGCGCGCCGGGTAAGGGGACTGAGCCGGGGAACTCGGAGTTCGCAAGGGATTGTGGCTCCGGGCGCTCGGGGTCCAGCGTCGGCACCGGGGTGGGGCGGACTCTTCCGAGGCAGATCGGACAACCCGCTATTTTAAAGGCGGGTGTCGGGACACCCACATCTCCCACTTCCTGGTCCTCGGCTGTGAGGTCCCTTGCGTGAACTGGAACTAAACGTGATTGCGGGGTGTGGTTCGCTGCCTGTTCCTGCTGATCGCGTGGGGCTGAACCTCTGGCTGTTTCCCGGCCTCATGTACCTGTATCATACTCAGTTTTATTCATTTTGCAAGGGAGTCGGGAGAGAGATTTGGGATGGGTGGTTTCTTTGCCTTAAGTGTTGGAGTTGTTTCCTGTTGATTGATACCGAGTGGTAAAGATTTAAATACACCCTCGTTAAATACTAGAGAATTTTAAAAGTTTTAGAGCTGTGATTGCCTGCAGAATCAGGACTGCCTCACTAGTTAGTACAATGCCCTCGCTTTAAACACTATTCTAAATAACGTAGTCACTGGCTTTTAGAGAGCCTAAGCATTTTAATGATGATCATTCAGTTCAGCGCAGTGCTAAACCCTTGACACGTTTTAGCTCGTTTAATCCTCACAAAAATATGAAATAGGTGCCCTTACCTTTTTCATAGTAGAGAAGACAACTGAAGGTCTTTGATTCATTTTGTTCTTCCCTCATCCAAAGCCGCCTTTTTTTTTAATTTATTGGGGTGATAATTGTTAGTAAAATTACATAGATTTCAGGTGTACAATTCTGTATTACATCATCTATAAATCCCATTGTGTGTTCACCACCCAGAGTCAGTGCTCCTTCCATCACCATGTATTTGTCATCCAAAGCCTTCTAATTTTACCTCCTTTATATCAAGAATCTGTCTCATATTCTCTGTCCTTTAGATACCATAGCCTTAGATCAGACCCACGTCATTTGATTACTGTGACAGTCTAACTTTGGCCTCCCCTGCTTCTCCAGTTCCTTTGGCACACAGCTACCACAAAGGCATCTTAAAAACTCAAATCTGATGTTCTTACTCCCCTGCTTAAAATCCTTCAGTAACTCCTCAACGACCAAGTATGAAAATTTGCATTATGTGTAAACTCTCCCTCTCTGTGTATGACCCAAGCCCTGTTAATCTTTTCAGGTTTATAACCCTAGGCTCCTATTTCCATTCTTGCTACTGCAGGGCAGGAAAATATCTTTTTCCTTTTATCCTTCTAGGTTCTTTGCTGGGGCTCTGTAACAAAAGACATTATTAACAAGAAGAAAGCATACTGATTTGTTTAATAGAAGTTCTATGTGACATTTGAACCTTAATAAGGAAATGAACACCTGAAAAAGTGATTAAATTTGAATTTTTTTTACTGTATTTGATGAAGAGTGGAAAGTTGTGGGAAAATGTGGACAAAAGGCTATGAGCTAAGGGTAATAAGCAGCAAGGCTTGTTCAGTTTAGATTCCTCTTGGCCTCCCACCGTCTTTGGAGATAGGAATGCTCTGGGTATAGGGAGGACACTTCACATGAGGGTCTTAAGACCTGCTTCAGGTGAAAAGGGGGGTGTCAGTGTTCTTGTACCTATGGTTTCTCAAGTTCTGTTTCTCATATTTCTTCAAATATTCAATATGCCACAGGGTAGTGTGTCCTGAACCCCGTCATTATACTATGGGTCTCACCACTTCTGTTTTATGCCTTTATATGTAGGGACATGCTGTTTCCCCTGCAACATGTCCGGCTGTTTGTTGGTTTGCAATCTGAGGAGCTTCCTGGGTGAAATCTGAAACCAGCACCACACCCCTCTTCCTACAATAAGAGCAGAGAGAGACTGAAGAAAGAGGCAAACCACTCCAGATAGGTAGGTGGCAGTTTTAGTAAGGAAGGAAACTTATTTTTGAGCTTGTCTTGGGTCGTCACAAGATGAGTAGATTTTTGCACCTGCCCACCAGAATCTTAAAGTTTATATAGAAGCCTTAACTGGGCTCAGTCATGTATATCACCCAGGTGTTCTCAACATCTTAATCTCATGGCTATGTCCTTGGATCTGCTCCTACTGTGGGAATGGTGGGCAGAACATACTTGCCAAGGACAGGGGAAGTGGGTGAGGAGCCTCTGATTGCCTGGGTCCAGCTTGCAGGGTAACCAGTGGTCATGTCCTCTCAAATTACCTCTTCCAACATGTCACCATTAGGCTTCTCCTTGACCTACTGAAGCTGAGTTAATGTTTTTCTTCCACCACCAAATCTGATACTAGTTATTTCTAAGTACTAAGTAGTAACAACCTTAGTTCATTGTATTTTAATCATTTGTTTATGTAGAGGAGGAAAAAAGAATTTTCCCTCTAACCTTTTGAGTTCTTGTCTGGGACCCCCCTATAACAAAAGACTGATTAATGAGAAAAACAAATTTATTAACATGTATACCCCATGTATACATGTGAGATACCCAGGGAAAAAGGAGTAACTCAAAACACAGTGATTTATAACTCCAATTTATGTACCATCTTCAGCCAAGGATGGAAGATAGGTGTCAGAAAGGCTAGTTATGGGGAGATAACCAGAAAAAGCAAGGTAAACAAGAGTAAGGTTTGTTATGCAGTTTTAAATTGGTATCTTTTTCATTAATAAGGGTTTAATGTTGTCTCCTGGGATTAACTTTTTTCCGTGGTAGACAGAGGGAGAGGGACACATTTTGAAAATTTATGTCCTGCTTTTAGGGCAAGCAGGGCCTTTCTTGTATTTGTTTCTTCTCAGTTGCCTTCAGCTCAAAATAATCCTTATTCCAAATTGGCACATTTTAGGGTGGCATATTCTGCTACCCTTCATTTGCATATAATTTTCCCTTACCAGAATGTAAGATTTTAGGGCACACTGTCATATTCATTTCTGTATCCCCTGGAGCCTAGCAGAATGGCCCAAAACTCCCAACTAATATCTGCTAAGGAGCTGCTTGAGTGGAGAGTGAATGGTACTTAAAGTAGAATTGGAAAAGGTGGAGTAGAGATAGGGAACAGGGAGAATTTATTGCAAAACTTTGGGGCTTCTGTGTTTGCAAATTATTTCGGTACACATTTTAAATTTTAATGTTTTCAGAGATGGGGAATCTTATAAAAATACCTATTGCTGGCCCGGGACCAAATAGCCTGTGAGCCATGAAAGGGTAGTTGAATCGGGGAAGGTACCAGTTGTTTAAAGGAACTTGAGAATGGAAACCTATTTAGCAAGAATGAAAAGGAAACCTGTTTACCGGGAGGGCTGCTATTGGGTGCTTGTAGCTTCTCCTTGAGCCAAGGCTTCAGGATGTTTTCTTTGCTTAAGCAATCCTTTTAATAGGCCTAGGCCCAGGTTTGTTGTCTGTGAAACAGGTTGTGTTTTGAGATTTAATAAAGTAAAGCTTTGTGCTTTGAGCCTCTTGTTTCAAAGGCATTCTAAAAATGTGGCTGGTACCAACCTTGAACAGTTGCATTGGCAGTAGCAGCCCCTGGTGGCACAGGATGATTTTCTTTCATGGAACACCTCCGTGTTTTGGAACTTGCTATAGGTTCAGGCAGGCAGTGATATGTACATGTATTACATACATTGGAATAGGAGTCAAACAGTGGTAGTGATGTACAGATTGCTCTCCTGCTTTTAAAAGAGTAATCTATTTCTGTTGAGTATTAATTAGAGCTGCTCGAATGCTGAAAGGGAGTTCTTAGGCAAATGGAAAACTAGGAGGTTTATAGAAAGACTTCAGAAGGGTAAATTCATGCCTAGATATTGCAGAGTACATTTGGTGTATATTTGCGTTTTGAGGGGAAAGTAACTGAGGCTTCTATCAGATTCTGAAAACTTCTATCAGATTCTGAAAATGTTATCAAAACGTTTAGGAAACACTATGTAAGGTGCCTATCTTTTTTCAGTCATATAGAACACATATGTTCCTTTAAAGCTTTTCATTAAAAGAAGTTTGATTTTAGGATAACTATCTTATCTTTTTATTACCTAACTTTTTATTACAGTAGTATTACATGTACACTGTAGATATTTAGAAAAATCAGGTAAGCAGAAAGAAGAAAATATAAACCATCCTCAATTACTCAGAGACATACTCTATAACCGTGTTGGTGAATAACCTTTCAGACTTTTTCTATGCAGGTTAATAGATTCAACTATATAAACCCAAGGAAAATATTGCAATATAGGTGACAAACAATATTCCAAATGTATAAAGAGCTCTTAGAAATCACTGAAGTGACGGAAAGCCCTGTAGAAAATTGTCAAGAAAATAGGTAAGAAATACAAGCAGTCAATAAATATATATATATATAAAAGGATTCACTCTTAAAATGTAAGAAATACAAATTAAAACAATAAGATAATGTTTCTCATGTATCAGATGGCAAAGATTATAAAGAATAATACTGGTCAGTGTTAGTAAGATTTCATGGAAATAAATGAATACAGCCTTTCTGGTGGGTAATTTGGAAGTCATGTGCTTAATAGTGCTGTTTCCACTTATAACCCTTTTATTTTTCCATTACATCGACCATTCTCTGCAACTACTATGGGCACACTGAACACAATGCATAGTTTATCTCAGATTCGCTTTTGGAGCCATAAAAGTATCTCTGAATTTGCCTTTTAGAAAATTAATTCCTTTAGGGAAAGAAGTGTGTTACATCTTTTCTATGATAAAGAATGCCTCTTGACTTCAGGCAAACACTGGATAAACATTAACTAAAACAGTTAGAGCACTGATTCTTTACAGTGCAACAAAGCGGCACTCCTTTGAAAGGGGTATTTCAGTTCTCACAATAATGGGGAAGAATGACCCAAGCTAGACAGGCCAGGGATTTAAGACATTCTGCCATGCAGGGGACATTCATGTAGGTGCAACATCTACCTGTTTGTTATTGTCTGAGCCTGAACTCTAACTCCATTGTACATATAAACACAGTGTATTTTTAGAATGACTTTAAAATACAAAGAACTTACTGGCTTGCAATTACTAGGAAAAATGAGGGAAAAATGTTTTTTGTTCTGAACTTTACCAACCATTGTTCACATTTCACAAGATCATGTTACCAATAGTTCTCTCTCTCTCTCTTTCTCTCCAGCAATACAGCACACCTGTATTTGTAGAAGTCACAGGTGGTTCTACATAAAGATGCAGGCATTGGGCTACTTAATGTCTCCTAGTCACAGCGTAGTTGTGTCCAAACATTTAAATACATATATTATAAGTGACATTCCTTTTATTTTTTATCCTAAGTTATAATTGGGTCATTATATTGATTTTTAAATTGAGATATAATTCACATATTGTGAAATTCATCCTTTAACGTGTACAGTTCAGTGGGTTATAGTATATTCACAAAGTTGTACAATCATAACCACTATCTAATTCTAAAACATTTTCATCACTTCCCCAAAAGAAATCTGGTACCCATTAACCCCATTCCCTCTTCCTCCAGCGTCTGGCAACCATTAATCTACTTTCTGTCTATAGATTTGCCTATTCTGTAAGTTTACATAAATGGCATCATATAATAGCTTACCTTTTGTGTCTGCCTTTTATTTAGCATGTTTTTAAGGTTCATTTATGATATAGCATGTGTAAGTACCTCATTCTTTTTTATGGGTGAATAATATATTGATTTTTTGAAATTACATGGGTACACAGTTTATTATCTATGCATTTAATTTCAGGATAGTAAAGAAGGTGTTGACAAAATATTTGTTATGGAAAGGAGCATTGGATCAGAGCCACTTGATCTAGCTAGAAAAATAAGTCACATGTATATAAAAAGGCAAGTAACAATCCGAGCAAACACATTGTGTTAGCAGGGCATAGTTAAATTTTCTTGGACGAAAGGTGGATTAGGCAGTGATTAGATCTGAGTGATAGATCCTTGGCAAGGCCTGGAATGAGATGCAGCCATCCAAAAGTTAAACTGTCACGTTTATAGGATGCTGCCCCATCTCAAGTGATCTCCAAGTGTTTTCCTTTGAGTGGACCCTGGAGTGATGAAGGAAATCAGCGGAAGCAAAGTGATCCTTTTGCAACTGAATGAAGAGCTCAGTGGTGGCAATTAGGGGGACGGGTTTTGCAGCGCCAAACTGGGGGAACTTTGCTCCCGCTTTCCCCGCGCGCCTCTGCGCAGGCCATTTAGGCCCCATCCAGGCTTCCGTCGCGGCCTGCGCTCAGCTGTTGAGGGGCGGGGCCGCCGCTGACAATGGCGGGCGAGCTTGAGAGTTGCAAGTCTTTGAGCGGGCTGCTGAATGGCCTGGCCCAGGAAGCTTTCCACGGGCACCCGGGCATCACCGAGGAGCTGCTGCGGAGCCAGCTCTATCCGGAGGTGCCACCCGAGGAGTTTCGTCCCTTTCTGGCGAAGATGAAGGGGATTCTTAAGGTATCGCTCCTCGCTGCAGCCTCTGCCGCAGAACCCAGCCCCTTACCCGCCTGGCTCAGACTCGTCCCGCTTCCTCCGACCTCTGTTTCTTGGGCTCCACATTACAGTCCTTCAGAATCCGGGCGCTAGCTCCGTCGTCCCTTCTCACTTTCTCAAGGGTTACCCCTTTCTGATCCAACCCCCAGCACCCCCAGCAGTGCGGACCGACACCCACAGGACAGGACTCGGGGGTTTTTCCCAAGATACTTCTCTGTTGTTGTTTAAGTAATAATTGCGAGTTGCCTCGGCGGATCTGTGCTCTCCGTACTTTTAAAAATTAAGAGCAATTAAGTCGTCAGTTTTCCCGTGTCGCGGAATTGGGCAGTGTTAAAATGAGCTGGGGTATGGGGTGGATTGGCCGGATTGAACCCCTGTCAAGTATTTCACTGTGTGGTTAGGAGAGCATATTTACCAGCTTGTATAAGTCAGCCTGTCCAGTAGAACTATAATGAGAGTTAGAGATATAATTTAAAATTTTCTAGTAGCCACATTAAAAACGGAAAAAAAAAAGAAATAGGTGAAGTTAATTTTAATATATTTTATTTAACCCAAGATAAAGCATTATCTCTTTACATATAATCGATATACAATATTAAGATATTTTATATTTTTTTCACTAAGTCTTCGAAACATGGTGTGTATTTTACACTTAAAACACATATCAGTTGGGGTTAGCCACACATTTCAAATGCTCAGTAATTGCTAAGTAATATGGCTAATGGCCACTGTACTGGACAACACTGGTTTAGACTGAGAACTAACTAGTCATAGGAATTAATCTAGTGCTAAAGTGTACCCTTCAAGAGAGACTGTAAAAATGTTTTTTGATTTTTGTGGCTCTCCTATGTGTTAGGAACTGTACTAGATGTTTTACATTTGATTTAATTTATTTCTTGCAAAAACCTTATATGGTGGACACCCATATTAAAGATTAGGAAACAGGCTCAGCGAGTTTAAGCAGTTAGCCTAAAATCACACTTTGAGTCAAGTCAATGTGGCAATTTCATCTGCTACATTTTTGCACTTGCTATTTGTTTCAAAACTGCTTACACTTTTAAAAAGGCAGTTCTGTTTTTCTTTTTTCAACTGCTTTTGCTTATAAGGATTTGAATCCAGGAAAAAAAAGCGATTATTTCGCAGAAAATAAATGGGCAGTCTCATGGAATTGTAAGGGGTAATATCAGCTGTGAGCCTAGAAATTCTAATTAATTTTAGTTGATATCATAAATCACTGGTGAATGCTTTCTGTTTCTATCAAATCTTACTCTTTGGTCACAAAAGGTTTCCTAGAGAATTTGACATCTTGCTTGGGTGTTTGAGGTGTTTGGTAGGCCTAGGCGGAGGTGAGGATAAGGAACTGCATGCAGACCAAGAAGTAAGAATAGCGGGTGTAGGCGTTGCCTTACGCTCCCCAAACATTGGGGGCTATTTCTCTCCAGGTGCACCATATTTTGATTCTTTTGTTTTTTTAGGAGATAAAAATTGCAGGATACCTAGAGAAGAGCTTGTGGGGAAACTCTCCCTTATTTACTTTTAAATACATTGCTGAGTAATATCCAGGTATTGCTCTCACTGCTTTCAGTCCTCTGCCTGAGGATTGAATATTTCAGTTTTCTGAGTGATTTGTGTTTGAAGAGCTGACATGGCTCTCGGTGCTGGGAGTAGAATAGAAGATTTTCCTGTGCTTGGCAGCACAGCCTTTGCTTATTGGTCTGAGGTACCAAGGGAGAAAGCCTTTGATTGTTTGATTTAGGGCTGAAACTATAGGCTCTAGATGACATCTAATTCCAATCCTCATTTACCCTATAAGCAACACTGAGAGGTAAGTGTCTCTCTAATTCTTACGGAAACTGAAAAAGCAAACATGATTTTTTAGCAAAAAGGTTTTGAACAGAGATAGAATGTCCATCTGCAATAAAAGAAAACATACACTAAAAAGTATGATTCAAGGATGCTGTAATATTTGGAAATAGAGGAAATCTGAGTAAGCTGTTGTGGACAAAGGAGAGGTATTAGTTCTTTTTGGCAGGTTTCTTGGAGATGCTGTTTTTGCTGCTCTTGAAGAAAGTGTAGAATATTTTAAACTGAAATGAAAGGGAGCCATATAGGGCAGCGTAGGTTAGGAAAACAGCTTACTCAGATTTCCTCTATTTCCAAATATTACAGCATCCTATTAGGGCCGGAGAATGTAGAGCAGGTTCAGGAAATGGTGAACAGTCCAATTTGACCATAGCATGGTTGGGCCCAATATGGAGTATTGGTGGAGGTGGCAAGAAGTAAAATAACCTTTTATTCCCACTAACCTTTATTCCTGATCTTAAAGCAGGGTATATATTCTTTTATTTTTCAATTTTTAAAAATTGTGGTAAAATACACATAACTTAAAATTCATCATAATCATTTTAAAGTGTACAGGTTAGTGGTATTCAATATGTTCATAATGTGCATCCATTACCACCATCCACATCTGTAACTCTTTTTGTCTCACAAAACTGAAATTCTATATCCATTAAACAATAACTCTCATAACTACTCCCAACTATAGCCGCTGGCAACCACCATTCTACTTTCTGTCTCTATGATTTTTGACTACTCTAAATAGATCATATAAGTGGAATCATACAGCATTTATTTATTTATTTTTTGGTGACTGACTTTCACTCAGCATAATGTCTTCAAGGTTCATCCATGTTGTAGCATGTGTCAGAAATTCCTTTTAAAGGCTGAAAATATTCCATTGTATGGCTATACCACATTTTGCTTATCCATTAATCTTTCATTGAACACTTGGGTTGCTCCCATGTTTTAGCTATTGTGAATAATGCTATGAACACAGGAGTGCAGATATCGCCTTAAGACCCTGCTTTCAATTCTTTTGGGAATATAGCCACATGTGGAGTCGCTGGGTTATATGGTAATTCTATTTTTTAATTTTTTGAGGAACTGCCATACTATGTTCCACAATGGCTGTACCATTTTATATCCCACAAGGGTTCTAATTTCTTCACATCCTCCCCAACACTTGATATTTTTTGGACTTTTTTTTTTTTTTTTTATGGTAGCCATCCTAGTGAGTATGAGGTAGGCAGAGTATATTTTTACATATAGATGAAAGCAGAGGTCAAATCATCTTTTTCTTTTGTCGTGTGGAGTCTCAGTAATCCTGAATTCAACATGCAGGCTAGCAGAAAAGCAGTGAGGAAAATATTAAAGAAAAAATGCAGCAGTCTAAGCAAAGGGAAATGAACTGATGATAAAAAGGCAGTAATAGTACCTCAGTCGTCATTTAGTGGCTGGTCATACATTCAATCACCTATGGAAAATCAAGTTCTGTGAAGAAAGTGAAAACGAAGACAGACAACCAGAGTAGGAGGAAAGGAAGGAAGGAATGTGTAACTCTCAGCAGGGAATAGGCAGTGGATACCCATGTTAGCAGGCTCCCTATTGCCAGCTGCCTACATTCATTCATAGGTATGTTCAGGTTCCGGTGCTCCCTGAGCTTCAGCCTTTCCCTCTGACCTTTCACATTATATGACCAAGTGTGTGATGTGCTGGCATTTGTACTAGTCCCCGTTTTCCACTTGGAATGGAGTTCTCCTGCCCCAGTGGGCTGGGACATTGACCCTCTCTAGCTTTGCCTATCAATCACAAAATGGCAAACTTTTCATCTTCTTACAGACGAAGGAAGCTGGCCACTCACTTGGTCTAATTTTATTTTTTGTTAGCTCCTTAAGAATGGTGTGTTTAGTTAGGGAGATAACATCCTATCTAAGTCATCCTATATAAATGCCATTTGCATCTAATTTTTTTGGGCTCACATTTATAATTGAAACTTCTTGTAGATATGTGTTTGCATACTACCTATTTCTTGATGCTGTGTTAACCATGTGGGTGTGGGTATGCTCCTTAATTCCAGTTTACTAGAATTCTAGTAGTAGAGCAGTATCTTCTTAACTGTGAAGCTAGATCACCTTCTGTACACTCCAGTTCTGTATTCATTACTGCCATACTCTGTTGTTGATGATTTTGTTTCCTCACAGAAGTTTCATATTAAACAAAAATATTTAATGAAAGTTCTATTATATTTTGTTTTGTCTGTTGTTGATTTACTCCTATACTCAGTTATGTCAATCAAAGTTAATTTGTTCATCACTCTTTTCCTCTATAATTTGAATTAAAAATATGTTTAGATCTTATTTTAGATATCTAGAAATACATGCAGCAACTTACGGATTGGTCTTCCTGTTCCACTGCTGCCCCTGCCCTCAGCACAGCTACCAGTGATCCTTTCCCGCCAGGTTTATTGAGATATAATTGACAAATAAACCAGTGATCCTTTTAAAACCTACATCATATCTCCTTACTCTCCTGCATTCAACCATTCCATATTCATCTCTTCACATGAAAGTTAAAATAAAATCTAGTCCTTTTACCATAGCCTACAAGGTGTTATACGATCTCCCCCCTTACCCAGTTCTCTGATCTCATTTTCTCATTTCCAGCCACACTAATCTTCTTGTCTTTATTTGAGCATCTTAAGTGCTTTCTTAATCTCTTCAGGGGCTTTGCAGTTGCTCTTCTATATGCTTGTAATGCTCTTCCCCCAGATATCATATGAATTGTTCATTTACTTCATTCGTTCTCTAAAGTGATTTCCTGTTGGGTCTTCCCTAACCTATCCAAAAAGCTTCGTCTTTCCTCCCCACTCTTTTTACTCTGCTTTACTTTTCTTCGTACTTAGCACTACCTGAAATTATATACTTATTAGCTTGTTTATTTGTTGACTTTCCTATTGGAATGTAAGCATCAAGAGGACAGAACTTTATTGTTTTTTTTTCTTCTTTATCCCTAACACCTAATTCTGGCATGAGGTAGGCAGTTAGTAAAAATCTGTAGAATAAGTGAATGAGTGAATAGTGCTGAAATGTGGAGATTGCCATTAAAAAAGTAATAAGCATGAGAGAAAACCTACACTACTTTTATATGGGCAGAGCTGGAAGGTATAATACTCTAAACCAGGTGTCAGCAAACTATGGCCCACAGAACCAATCTGGCCTGCTGCTCATTTTTATAAATAAAGCTTTATCAGAACATGGCCACACGCTTACTCATTTACATCTCTATAGCAGCTTCCACCACTGTAGTAACAGAGTTGAGTGGTTGTGACAGAGATCCTTTGGCCTCCAAAGCCTAAAATATTTACTACCTGAACCTTTATAGAAAAAAAAAAATTGCTGATATCTGCCTTAAACATCTGCTCTTAAACTCATAATATTTAATATTTGGAAACTATAATACATAAATTATGTTTAGAAGTTGGTTACTTGATAAAAATCCCAAAGCTGAAAGTAGGGATTATTTGCTGTTACGTCCGGATTTCATTAATTTGTTCTTTAGGCTCACGAGATCTGTGGTAAATAAAAAAATGAGCTTTAACATTTCTGTAGTACTAAGAGTGTGTTCTTAGTAAGAATGGATAAAATTTGACTTTGGAATTTTTTTCACTTTCAGAGGATATTAAATTTATATGTTAATTAATATAAAGTAATATAAAATTTAGTGTTGTTAACCTGAGAATCAAGTGAAAACTATCAACATATGAAAACTGGTTTAAACTTATATAAAAAAATAACTTATCAGTAACATAATATTAAGACTTAAAAATACTTGTATTTTACACACCTGGTTCTGTCTCTTCTCGTGAAGTCATGAAAATTTGTAATTTGTTTGAGAATTAGATTGACTAGAAAGGAAAGACCTGTGGCAATACAGTTTTTGTATATCTTGTAATTGGGGTATATCATCTGAAGGATGCTGGGTTTAATTAAAAATTTTGTTCTGCAAACATTCAGCTTCCTATATGCTTTCCTTTATTAATTTTTATTATAAACATTGTTTAACTTCATTAAAGAAAGTATAGAATTTTGAGACATGTAAAAACACACATAATACCGTCAGCTGACATAACCATTATTAATTTTTTTGTGCTTTTACTTATTCTACAAGTGTTTATTAAGCATCTTAATATATATTAAGCATCTTAATATATGCCATGCACTGCTTGGGATACAGCAGTAAACATCACAGCTATAGTTCTTGCCCTTATAGTTCCTGGAGAATATAGACATTATGCCAACTGTTACATGTATTTTGAAAAGGCAATTACAGAGTACTTTGGGCCAACTTGAGTAAATTATAGGCCGTTTAGAGTAGTTCCTAGCCCACTCTACAACATGAACAAAGAAAGAGGAAAAGGGGGGCAGGGGAGATGCCTACTTATTAGGTATAAGGAATGAAAAGGAAAACAGAAACAGCATTGTACTGATTTTCCTTTCCCTAGTTTTCTATCCCAGGTTTAAGGCAAGGGTTTCTCATGAATATGGTTGACTAAAGTCATGATAATATCTTTCCTGGTTGAGGATTTGGCTGCTCTGGGACTTCATTTTAAGTTTCTTGACTTGATCTTTGGGGCCAAATTGGCTGTTGAAGTATCACCTTAACAGACCAAGATGTGCATTGTGTAGTTCCATCTTCTCATTGGGGCTCTCCTCAGATCCTGAAGCATATTCTCAAGTAGCTCCTTAAGAAAGAGGTAATTATTTTCTTTTTAAGTCTTAAAATGTCTATTCTAGTCTCAAGCTAATTGCTAGTTTGGCTAAGAATATATTTCTAGATTGTGAAACAATTGACTCACAGTTTTGAAGACATTGTTTCATTTAATGTGATATCTTTTTTTCCTCTGGAAACTTTTAGGATTTTTTTCTTTGTCCTTTATTTTCATGAATATCCTTGATGTGTGGTTTTCTTTCATTTCATTATTTGGGCCACTCTGGACTTTTCAATCTTCAGACCCATGCATGACCTTTAGTTCTGGGAAAAGTTGTATTACTGCTTAGATTCTTTTCTTTCTTTTTTTTTTAAGGAGGGCGCAGCTCACAGTGGGCCATGTGGGGATGGCACCAGCAACTTTGGTGTTACTAGCACCACGCTCTAACCCACTGCGCTAACTGGCCACCCCTTAGATTATTTTCTTAATCTCTTTTTTCTCTATTCTCTTTCTCGCACGCTGATTTTTCAAATGTTAGGCCTAAGACTGAATCCTCAAATTTTATTTTTCCTATTTTCTGTTTCTTTGTATTTTCCCCCCTACTTTTTGATAGATTTCCTTAACATTCTCTCCTAGCCTTTTAATTGAATTTTTCACTTGATCATGTTTTAAATTTCCAAGAGTTTTCTTTTGACACAGACAGTATACTATGTTTATTTTAGTCACTGTTGTGGAAGAAGAGGTTTTTCCTTGACTCTCTTAGTGTCCCTGGCCAGGTCTGAAAATGAAACTGACAAAGACAAATAAACAGGAGAAAAGCACACTCATTTATTTAAGTTTTATGTGACACAGGAGCCTTCATAAAAGAAATGAAGCCTTGAGTGTTTTACACTACATTTGATGAAGAGTGGACAGTCCTGGAGGAATAGGAGCGGTTAAGGAGTATGAGGTAATTGTACTAAACTGGGGGAAACAGCGAGGCCTGTTTGTAGGGTGCGTCTTGGTGAGTCTGTCTTTGGAGGTAAGGCTGCTCCTTTCCTCTGCTTATTAGGAGGGGCACATCTCAGATGAGGATTTTATGACTTGTATCAGGAAAAGGGCTGGTGCGGGGGGTGTGTGTATTTATTTCAGAGTGACCTTCCTGCTCTGCCTTTTCTTAAATTCCTTAAGCTTAAAATATTTAATATGCCAAGGTGCTATATTTTGGGGTAGAATACCCTGAATCCCATCACCAACAGTTTCTTCTCTCTTTTTTGAAACAGCAGGGGGAGCACACAATACATAATTTTCTGTATCTGGCTTTTAAAAATTTTATCCATCCTGACTCTGATTTTATGTTATTCTTCAGTATTAGGAGTTTAGTACATTTGTACTAAGCACTGGTAAAAGCTTTTTTCAGAGGCTTTTGACAAACATATTACTAAGATGTTTCTGGGTATGATGTAAATGTCTAAGAGGTTAAATCTCTCCTGTGAAGGGATACCCCACTTAATCTTTTTAATATTTCAATAGTTGAATGTTTTGTATAGTGTATATTTTTATTTTGTTATTGGTATATCTTATTTTAAAAGCACAATTTGATCCTAGTTTCCAAATAACCTGGAAATTTTTTTGGAAAGTTTTTAAAGTAAAATGGTGGAAAGTTTTTAGAGTAAAAGCAGAGGCTTAAAAGTGCATTTTTTAAAATCACGTTTACAAAGTGACAAGTTGATTGCCCATTAATGGCGATTTTTTTGATTAGTGAGTGGTATTAATCAAAGAATGGTTATTATCAGTTTCTATTTGGGGATTTATCGTGTGGAATGTATCTAGTACCTCATTGCGAAAAGGGCAGGTGTGAAAAAGCCAGAATGCTTTTTAATGTAGAGCTTTCTTGTCTTTGCACTAGTTTTTGCATGTATTATATAATGTAGAAAGATTTTACCGTGTAAGATACTTTTTAATCTATTATTGGTCTTTCGCTACAAATGAAGAACAATGTGTATAGCAGTCTTTTTGATATTGTCAGTTTAAGAATGAACTTCACCCTTATACATTTTGGATAGCAAATATTAAGTAACAAGAAACTAACTTGAGTATTAAAAATGGATGCAAAATATCTGGTTGTAAAATGTTTAGATTAGGAGACATGAATAGAAGAGACTGAAAACATTTGACCTAATTCTGTCATACTTTCAGAGTTCATTTGTCTTCTGTCTATACCATTCTTAACTATAAGCAGCAATTCTGTTTTTCTACTTTAGGTGGCAGTAGAATATCGGCTTGCTAATACACTGATAAAATATGCTGGAAGCAACATAATGTTTAAAATGTTCTTTCACTTGAATGTTCTAGTTCAGAAAACAAAGTTGGCTAGTCAGTGATAAGAATTTCTTACCCAAAAGAAGTCTAAATATTTGGCTTTATAATTTCAATTTGGAAATACCATTTTTTGGCTTTGTAAACACCATTTTTTGGCTTTGTAAACAGATTTCTTTGCTATAGTTCTCTAGTTTTGTTAATTTCATTGCTAATTTTGCTAATTTCATTGAACTAAATTTCATTGAAGTAAATTTTGCTAATTTCATCGAACATTTTCGAGAATTTATATAACTCATGAAATGCATTCCTACTTCTCTGAAGGATCGGCAAGCAACTGTTTGATAAGATGTTACTTTTTAATGTCATTGAACATCACATGATCAAGCATCAATTATAGAGTACCAGCTGGAGTTTGCAGAGTATTTTAATAGCCTCAAATGACCTGTAATGATGTGTTCTCTAAGGTGTTTTTTTTTTTTTCTTAGTTTAGGGCAAAACCCATATTAATTGAAGATCTATTTTTGGTTCTCCTTTTCTCAAAGCAGGTATTCTGGGTCTGGAAATTTGACTTGGGTTGAAGGAGTTCCTAGGTAGGAAGAATTTAAAGAAAATTTCTATCTTTGATTTATTTCTGAGCCTGTAATGTGCCATATACCAGGCTCTGTACACAAAGGTGGGTGTTATAGTCCCTGTCTTAAAGAATCCTATATCGTATGGTAAATACCATAAGAAACGTATAAATGATGCATTCTGGTGGAATGGATCCTTATTTTAAACTACAGAAATATGAAAAAAATCAAGTGTTTTTGTTTTGTTTTGTTTTGTTTTTGGGTCCTAATAAAACACTCACATTTTTTGGCATTGTCTTAACTTAGAATGTAATTTTTATAAATTTTGACTTTTATTATGGTTTATCTTTAATAAAATTTTATTTCAACTAATTACTTTTTTTAAAAAAATGATATGCTAAATTTATACATATTATGCTAGGTATGGGTTGTGTTTTGTGTGCTTTATATACTCTTATGATTTTTATGTCTAGCTCATATGGGATTGTTGTGGACATTATTCTTTGTCATGACATCTGATTGTGGAATAGCTCTCTTCCACAATTTTCTACAGACCTATTTCTAAACAAAGAAGCTACCATTTATGAAATTCTTACATTTCCATTATGTTTATTCTGAGCATGTGTTACTTAAGAAATAATCAAATCATTTACAAATCACTTATCATTACTTACAACGTGTTCATTTATTCAAATGAACATCTATTGAGTACCTGCTATGTGTCAGGTCGTCCTGGCACTGGAAACATCAATGGACCAAACAGATAATTTTCCTGCCTCCTGGACTTGACATTTAAGGAAGGCAGGGGTATCCTAACAGTAAATAAGAATATGTGCATACAGGAATGATGGCTGAATATGTATTCATTTTTTACATACTTCTCCTAATAATCGTTTTTGGTCCCTTAAAATCAATGACAGACATACTTAACTGGGATAATGAATCTTAAATTGTTAGGTTTCTTACAAGAAAATAGTAGATTTTAATTACAGTCAAGGTGATAAATGTTAAATAATTTTTTTTTAAATTAAATTTATTGGGGTGACAATTGTTAGTAAAATTACATAGATTTCAGGTGTACAATTCTGTATTACATCATCTATAAATCCCATTGTGTGTTCATCACCCGGAGTCAGTTCTCCATGTTAAATAATTTTATATAAATTTGATGTTTAGAACAGAATCTCCTGGCATATTATTTTATTATCCAGATTTGTTTAGTATGTGACAAATTCCTTGATACAGAGCTATAAAGCAAATTAATTTTTCTATTGAGAATTCTATCCTGAGGGTTCCACTCCTACACATGTACTGGTACATCTACTTTTCTTTAGGTTATATTTAATTACTTGTCCCTAAAGTCATTAAGTCTTTATCATTTCTGGTTTTTCAGCTATTCCTATAGAAAGGGAATTTTACTTTTATTTTTAAAAACTTGTTATTGGATGTAACATACACACAGAAAAGTATACAGATCACACATATGCAGCTTAATGAATTTTCACAAAGTGGAACATACCCATATAACCAGAACCCAGATCAAGAAGCCAAACCCTACCAGCACCCCAGAGCCCTCTGTATTTCACATTTATTTTAATCAAATTGAAGTTTCAGTTAATCAAAATGAATAATCTCTAGAGATCTGCTATACAACATTGTACCTACACATTTATGTACATACTCACCTCTCTTCCAGTCACAATCCCCTCCCCCACCAACTTGCCTAACTTCTAATACCATAGTGTCGTTTTTCCTGTTTGTGAACTTTATGTAAATGGAATCTTACAGTACATACATACTCTTTTGTGTCTGGCTTCTTTCACTCAACATTCTGTTTATGAGATTCAACATTATTGCGTATTGTTGTAGATCATTCATTCTTATTGCTGTAGAGCAGGGATCATCAGCACACTGACCCACAGGCTAACTCTGGCTCCTGTCTGTTTTTGTATGACCAGTGACCTAAGAATAGTTTGTACATTTTTAAATGGTTAAAAAAGATTTTTGTGACCCATGAAAATTACATGAAATTCAAATTCAAGTCCGTAATGAAGTACATGGTTGCATTTGCTCTATGAGGGCAGAGTTAAGTACGAAGTTGCAACACAGACTGGATGGCTGGCAAAGCCATTAACATATTCATTGTCTGGCTCTTGACAGAAAAAATTTGCCATTCCCTGCTGAGCCACACCAGTGTTTGAATGTATCACAATGTGCTTATCCATTCTACTGTTGATGGGGGATTTGAGAAATTCCCTGTTTTTTGCTTTATTATGAAGAGAATACTACTTTTTATCCTCAAATTTAGCTATTATTTTCTCATTAGGTCTTCCACTGAGTAGAGATATGAAGCAACTTAAGTTTTCTATTGAATTCTACACTGAGGATTCCACTCCCAAACATACATCTAATCTACTTTTCTTTAGATTATATATAATTACCTGTCGCTGTAGTCATTAGGTCTTTATATCCTTTCTGGTTTTTCATGTATTTCTATAGAAAGGAAAATTTACAAGCTTGTTATTGGATGTAGCATACACACGGAAAAGTATGTAGATCACACGTGTGCAGCTTAATGAATTTTCAAAAAGTGCGCACACCCATGTGACCATCACCAAGATTTTTGTTTATTTCAAATTTTATTGTGGTAAGAAAACTTCACAGAATTTTAAGTATACAATATAGTATTGCTTACTATAGGTACAGTTATACAGCAGATCTCTAGAGCTTATTCATTTTGCTTAACTGAAACTTGAATCTGATAAAATAAACAAATGTGGAGTCATTCCAGAGATACTATTAATTATAATTACTTTAAAAGACCCTTTATAGACATCTGGCCAAAAATTGTATGTAATGTAGGAGAAGGTTAAGCTGGGAATAGTGATCTGTTTGGAGGTAAACAAATAAGATTCAAATTCATAGAATCACCATTGACTTTGCTTTGCACGATTTCTGGATTCGCATGTAAATTTGTTCTGAGTGACTAAAATTGTAGATCTCTTTGTTGAATAACAGTGTAATTTAATATAATCCTAATGTAATGTTCTATAATTAGACTTGGGTAATATGGAAAGCTGCAAATTACTTTCAAGATATCTAGCCTCAAGAGGTTTTGCTGAATCAGATACTAGGCAGTTCTTTCAGGCATTTAGAATATTAAGATTTGAAACCTGGGTTGATTAGTGGACTTAAAAACAGAAAACACCACTTTTTATAGACTATATGTCAAGATTTTTTCATTAATAAGTTCTAAACCCCTTTCGCACTCCATCATGTTAAGCATAGTCATTTTTCTTCTATCTAGGTAGGTAAACTAAATGATAATTGATACGGAATTGGAGTGTTTATTTTAATTAGGTAATGAAACAAATATGCAGTCTTTCATTCATTCCTATATTCGTTAAACTATGTGCAAAGTATTATGCTAAGCATTGGGGGGAATATAAAATGAGTACGACGTGTGACAATTAAGTTCGCAAACTTGTAACAGTTGCTAACCTTTTTTGATATCAGATGGATTATTCATTATGAATTTGTACCAACTGGACAAGCAGTTAACCACGTTTACTATTTGGAAGTACTGAAAAGGCTGCGTGAAAAAAGTTAGACGACCTGAACTTTTCACCAACAATTCATGGTTCTTGCATCACGAGAATGCACCAGCTCACACGGCACTGTCTGTGAGGGAGTTTTCAGTCAGTGAACAAATAACTGTATTGGAACACCCTCCCTACTCACCTGATCTGGCCCCCAATGACTTCTTTCTTTACCCGAAGATAAAGGAAATATTGAAAGGAAGACATTTTGATGACATTCAGGACATCAAGGGTAATATGACGACAGCTCTGATGACCCTTCCAGAAAAAGAGTTCCAAAATTGCTTTGAAGGGTGGACAAGGCACTGGAATTAGTGCATAGCTTCCCAAGGGGAGTACTTCAAAGGTAACCATAGTGATATTCAGCAGTGAGGTATGTAGCACTATTTCTAGGAAGAGTTGGAGACTTTAATTGTCAGACCTTGTAAGTCACTGTACTTCACAAGGAGCCTGTAGTTTACTGAGGTGGAGGAACATGTATGTAAATGATTAGAATTGAAAACAAAATATAAAGCCTAATCAATGAGTTGTAATTCATTTAAGTTATTAGAATATAACAACATTTAAGTTGGGTCAAGAAGATAAGATTTTCACAAGTTGAATAAGGCAAATAGAGAACAGCATTAAGACATGTAAATATGGAAACGTGGATTGAGTTCAAGGACTGGCAGGGTCACTTTCAAACATGAGCTACAAGACGATAAAGGGGACCTGATTGTCCAGAATGCTCCACTAATACACTTGGACTTTATTCTCTAGATAGCAAAGGACCAGTGAATGGTCTTGATTGGACAAGTGACATAAAATCAGATTTATATTTAGAAAGAGAACTTCTTGAATAGTTTGAAGCATGAACTATTTCAGTGTAGTTATCAAACCATGTAGCTAATCTGCAGTGTTTTAGGTGGATTTACTTACTTGTGAGGAGACCACATGACCTACCCGCCCTTACGCATTATAATAAGATTAGATTGAATTCCTGATTTACTTAGCCAGTGATATAAATCTCTAAGAGGAAGCCGTCACTAGTGCAGGAGAAAGTACAAACATACGTCAGTGTCACCTCTTTTGGCCCCCACTGTTTCTCTGCCTACAAAACTTAATTTTTGCTGCACAAATGCCCTTTTAAAGTGACTCACAGCACCATTACAGATTTAAAAACGTTGAAAACACCTTACTTGAGTCGGATAAAGCTTCATTTTAATCATTAAGGTTGCTTAGATGGATCAAAATTGATCAGTTTGAATTTCACCACATCCTGTTGCTACTTACTCAACTCAGATTTTCAGTCAACAACAAAATGGTCACATGAGTAAGTACAGCAGAAGGAAGCAAAACAGCTGAAATGATCCACAAGATGGGAGATTGTTCCTGAATTATAAAATTGCTTTTTCCACAGTACAAAAGACTGGATTTTAATTATCATAGTATATTACCTTTTACTTTTGTTTCTTATCCATTGAAGAGCAAATTCACTTAAAAAAGTTAAGGGGTATAAATCTGGAAGTCGTGGGCCTGATGAATTAATCGTTTGGATCAGGCTCTCATTAGAGCAAGCCAGTAGAATTGTTTTTAGTTTCCATTACATCTTAGTCTGGTTGGGCTGCCATTACAAAATGCAATTGGCTGGGAGGCTTAAACAACAGAAACTTATTTCTCACAGTTCTAGAGGCTGGGAAGTCTCAGATTAAGGTGCCAGCAAGGTAGGTTTCATTCTGAATCTTCTTGTCTTGGCTTCCCGGCAACAGTCATCTCACTGTACTGACGTAACCTCTTCTTCGTGCATGCATGTGGGGAGAGAAAGGACAAACTATGGCGTTTCTTCTTATAAAGGCACTAATACCATCATATTGGAGATTAGGGCTTTAACATGAATTTTGGGGGGGACACAAACATTCAATCCATAACACATTGCAAATTTTTTGCATTCATGATAATAAATTGTACTACCACATGTTTGAAGAGGAAGTTAATCTTTATGCTTACTGTTTAGTTTGTATATAAATTTCTTCTTAAGAAATTAATAGCCATCAGAATCTTTTAGCTGATGAGTTTGACATTTTTCAAATCCACATAGTCAAAACCTGTGTAATGCTCTCATTCTGAAGTCTACCAAATTCAAATTGTTTTTTTTGCAGAGAGCGCAAGCAATAAACAAAACAGGAACAGGCTGTGGCACTGGCTGTGGCACTGGCTGGTTCCTGTGTTTTGAAGTTCTGAAGAAGTAGGTAACAATGTCAGCTCCTGGAACACAACTCTCTTCTGTTCCCTTTAAAAAAATAAATGACTGAAAATTATCTTTTGACCATGTATGTCTTCTGACCTAAAAACATGCAGTTAATTTTCTTCATAGTAACTAAGATCATTAAAACATATTACAGTTACTTTTTAAAAATATAAATGGACTTAATTGTTTTGAGTAGTTTTAAGTTCACAGCAAAATTGAGCAGAAAGGTGCAGAATTCTTGTATACTCCCTGCTCCCACATTCGCCCAGCCTCCCCTACTTTCGACATCCTGGTCCTAGAGTGGTACATTTATTATAATAGATGAACCTTTATCAACACACATCATTATCACCCAGAGACCTTAGGTAATATTAGGGCTCACTCTTTGTGTTGTACATACTATGGGTTTTGAAAAATGTATAATGACATGTATCCAGCATTATAGTATAATACAGAATGGTTTTACTCCCTAAAAATCCTCTGTGTTTCATCCATTCATCTCTCCCTCCCCCTTCTCCCTTGGCAACTACTGTTTTTTTATTATCTGTATGTTTTTCCTTTTCCAGAATGTTGTATAATTGGAACCATAGAATATGTAGCCTTTTCAGATCAGCTTCTTTCACTTAACAATATGCATTTAAGGTTCCTCCATGCCTTTTCATGGCTTGAGAGCTCATTTCTTTTTAGTGCTGAATAATATTCGTTGTCTGGATGGACCACAGTTTATCCATTCACCTACTGAAAGACTTCTTGGTTCCTTCCAGGTTCTGGCCATTATGAATAAAGCTGCTGTAAACATCTGTGTGCAGGTTTTTGTGTGGGCATAAGTTTTCAGCTCACTTGGGTAAATACCAAGGAGCGCATTTGCTGGATTGTATGGGAAGATTATGTTTAGTTTTGTAAGAAACTGTCAAACTGTCTTCCAAAGAGGCTGTGATATTTTGCATTCCTACCATCAATGAATGAGAGTTCATGTTGTTCCACATCCTTGGCAGATTTGGTGTCAGTGTTCTGAGTTTTGTCCATTCTAATAGGTGCATTGCTGTTACTTTTTGATTCAGTGATTTATTTCTGAAAGTCTTAGGGATGGCTTGATTATGTGAAAGTGTTATTAATATCTTTCATGACATAGACAATATATTTACCCAGAATAAAATCTAATTTCAATTGCCAAATAGTCTGGAGTTGTGTCTAAATTTAGTTTATATTGCTTTAGAGGATATCTATGCTGTGATTACAACTATGATCATATCACATGCCTATAGACTAGAGCTAGAAAGGAACTTAAATGATGTGTTAGCCTACCTTTTGTTTTCATCAGAGTTATGTTTGTGATCAAGGAAAGTTTAAATAGTTTACCTTTTAGGATGTGTTTTAAATATTTAATATTTGAGTTGATTTTAGTTATAATCCAGGCCATTTGTGAAGTCTTTGTGACATTTGTTTTTGTTAGATACACATTTACAAAATCTTAAACTTGGTCATTTTTTACTCTGTGTTCGATTACATTACAGAAATACGGCAACTTGAGAAAAAATAAAATGTGGGCTACCATGGATTTTAATGACTTTATATATTTAAGGTATTAATGATACCTAAAATAACATACCCATGGGTCTGTAATTCAGGTTGTTCTATGATTTATAAACTTTTAAATTCCATTCTTACATGTATTCTTTTAGGTTCCTTTGAAATTTAACAAATGTTCTCCTGGATTGTGTTTTTCCTCAAACAAAGCAAGAATAAGACCTGAAAACAAATTGTATCAGCAGTGTACTAAGTCATGTAAAAGAAAAAGACCACAGATTCAGAATTTAAAAATAAAGATTTTTTTTATTGTTAAGAACTGATTGCAGGAAGGAAGGAGGGGAGTGCTTACCAGTTAGAGGGTGAGGATTACCACCCCATTTCCTTATTTGTACATAAAAATTGTATTTTTCTTTTTTTTTATAGAAAACCTGTGTGTGTGTGTGTGTGTGTGTGTGTGTGTGTGTGTGTGTGTGAAGGGAAGTGGATTGACTTATTATCAGCAGGGAGGAGGGTTCTCATGACCATCAGGTAGGAAAGAGGAGACTTAAATCTTAGGAAGAGGGCATGAAGTCTCAAGATACTCAGCCTTGGAGGAGGGACAGAGATGGAGTCAGTAGCCTTATGTTAGCAAACTTCAAAAAGACTGATAGGCAGACCGATAACAGTTATCAGTTAAATTGCCATCTTGAGTAAAACCCTGTATTTTCTGTATAAGGACAAGATTTGTAATCTTTTTTTTCAGACTGGTTTTCTGCTTTTGCCAAGGATTCTTACCTCAGTTTTTGGATCGACTGCTTTGCTGGCTGAACTGATGTCTCCATAAACTAATGCTGTCTGAAAAATCTTGGTCTTAAAATAAAAGCAAACCAACAAAAAGAAACAGGAAGGAAAACGACATCCCAGTTGTCAACATTTTACAGAGTTTCTTCGACATTAAAAAACCCAAACTTCCTATTGTTTCTATTTTAGGGTTTTGAATTTATTGTTAAACCCATTCTCTCACAAACCCACATGACTATGGTCTTTTCTTCAGTTCTTATTAAGAGTTTTAAGTAAAGATTTCTAAACAATTATCTGCCCTTACAAAGAATATACAAAAAAGACAGTGCTCATGAAATAACCCTAAATGAGGGAAGAAAGAAAAAAAAAAAAGTTTCTTGAATGTCTACGACGTGCTGGATATTATTGCATGCTTTCATACATTATCTCATTTAACTCTTGTCACTGTCATTTGAGATTAGTATTACTAATGCCATTTGAAAATGGAAAAATTATTAGAGTCTCAGGGGTTTTTGGTAACTCTTCTAGGATTTTGCATCTAGTAAGAAGGAGATCTTTCTAATCCTAAAACCTATGTACTCATTGTCGGATATTCTTAGTCTCAATCTTTCAAATTGAGATAAAATATTTCGTAATAATTAAAGAGGAAAACAAGCACAAAATGCACATCTAACCCTGTTGTCTGTATTGTGCTTCCAAGTGCTTTATTTGAAAAATTTGAACAAACAAATGCAGGCCAGTAGTTGCACCCTAAAGTAGTTTCCTTAGTAGATGCAGCTTTTCTGGCCACTTTGCATGTTAGTGTTGTTACTACAGTGAAACTAAGAGGACATGTAAAACCTAAACCTTTTCCCTCCCTCATGGCTTATGCTTGTATGAAACACTCATTTCTATTCTGATTTTTTTTTTAGAAGGCTTTTGGAACAATGAAGGTACCTTGCTTTTTTTTTCCCACAGAAAAGTCACACAAATATGTGTGCATGCACACAGACACACACACAGACTAACAACTATTAAAAGATAAATTGAGACGTAGTAAACATTTTAAGAGTTTAATTGAACAAAAATAGATTCTAATCTGGTAATACTGAAGAAAGTAGTTAGGACTACTCCGCTGAGAGGAGTAGACTTTTATAAAGAGATGGATGCAAAGGAAGGAAATTATTTGATTGACTATAGCTTAAGCAATTACCTTATTTGGGAAAGCCTGATGAGCTATTTGTGATTTGTTGTCCTTAGGTTTTCATTGCTTTACCTTCAGGCATTTCAGGCTTACATTTTGGTTTGTTTATGTGGATTTCTGAGGTAGTCATACAATCTCAGTCTCATACCTTCTTGTTTAATTTAAAAGTTCCTCCCTTTTGATCATATTTATACATGAGAGATTGACTAGGAATTTGGTATTAGTGCTAGTCTTGGTCACCATCAAGGTTAAGTTTTTCTAGTCATGAAAGTCATAGATTACAGTGTCAGATTGTGGGAAAATTATACTTGCTATTTGTCTCATGGTTCATCCTGTGCTTGTTTCTCCAAGTGCAGTGAAGACATACTTAAGACCCTTGAGAGAACGCAGTCCACCAGGGAGACTATACAACGATGGCTATCTGGAGGGTGATACCAGGAGACTGAAGTATGCTCCTCAGTCATGGCCCCATGAACGAAACCAGATGGTATCAAATACATGAAAGTATGTACCAAGTGAATTGTTTGTTAATTTCTTATATTTGCTACAGTATCAGAGGTGTTGATCCAGGTATAGCGGGAGGTAACTGCTATAGCACAGACTTCTTGTTCAGCCAGAAATCAAGCAATTTTGTTACCTAAAACCATGTTATCTGGAAAGCCTAAATAAGGACTTGTTGTGCAGCTATGGCCTTCATGGTAGATTCAGCAACAGTTGTCAGTTAAGGAGCATTATCTTCCCATGCAATAACTGAGATAAAGCAAGTAGCAAAAAGGCAAAAGGAATAAAGATTTCAGATGGGAGATGAAAATCTTGATCCATGATCTTGGAAGAGCTGTTTACTTTAAGGTGTTGTCTGCTGCTGGGGAGGAACCTCTCTAGTTGATTTTGATTTTAGATCTCCAGCTAGTATACAGTCCCAAGAATCTGGAGGAGCCCTTTTTGATTGGGAGATGTGGACCCAAGCAAGGTTCAAGGTCCTAAAGTTTGGCTGTTATCTGGGTAGTGACTTGGTGTGGCCCTTCACTAAAAGGTTCAAGGGCAATCTTTGTTCTTAGTGATTCTAAGTCGTAAGGGTAGGAGAAAATTGGAAATATTAGTTTGGAGAGTCGTAGCCAGATGCTACAGGAAACTAGAAGAACTCAGGATCCAGTCCAGTTTATAGGTAGATAATAAAACCTCAAAGACAATGAATAGGACTAGAATTTAGTTTTCCATTGAAACAATGTTTTTTCTCTACAGTTACTCTCTATCAGAGGTAATCAAAAGTAAGACTCATTTGTTTGCAAAATAAGTCGAGTCTCATTAAACTTGGTCTGATTGTTTACATAAGTGTAGCAAGAATAATAATTGGCCATACAGGCTATTTTAAAGTCAGCTTTGCTGTAACTTTTCATAAGGAATCTCATATTGGACTTTCAAAAGACCTCCCAAGGCTAGGAAGGCAAGCCAAGGATTCGTCCTCAGGTTTTGCCTGTAACACCTGTAGATTTGAGTGAGTTTCTCTCTTCCTGAGGTCCGTCCCCCCAAAATCCTGATGTTACTAGGGATGCCATGAAATGACCTTTCTCTCTAACCTTGCAGCCCAAGCCCTAAGGCTTGGAACCCTGCAAGGAAGATACCAGATGGTTTTTCCAGGGGGCTTTGATTGGTTCCATAAGTCAACCTTAGTTCCTTAAAATTGTCTGGTCATATCTGATTTTATGCACATCATTCTCTAAGAGGACATTCCTGTTAAAGCCTTCATAAATAGCCAATGTTTTCAATTGTGTCCTGGTTTAAGGAGAACAGATTTTTCTTGAATTCATGCACATAACTATATTATAAATAAAATAAGAATACTCAATAAGTTTCTGAATTCTGGAGTGATAGGATAGGGTGGAAAAGTAAATGTTTCAGTTCTTTTTACAAAGGTATACTTTACCAAATTGTTGTAAGTTGTAGACAGCTGACAGATGTAACAGGAGTAAGTTAAGGTTATCTGCTCAGATGGCTTAAGTTTTTTACTAATATTTGTAGAGAAGGCTTTTACCATGATTTTTCCTTCACCTGGTTTCCAAACACCGTCTTATTGTCCTTTTGATAAGAATTATCTCCCTGAAGTTTGCATTTCAAAGAGATGGCTCTTGATTCTTAGGGACAGGTAGAACATTTCCATCTCAAAAGCACGGAGAAAGGATGTAAGTTTTCACCAAGGAATTTTGCTTTCAATGTCTTGATCTTTCATAATATCCGCAAGCATTTTAAGATGAATATGATAACAAGGATGGGTGAGTTTTGAATTGCTTCTAGAGCCTCATTTCTGTTGTAAAGACTTGATTTATAAGGCAAGGACAGTTGTTTTTAATTCCTCAAAGAATTGGATGGTAACCTGAATGATTTCACGGGGCTGACCCACGCATCCAACTACATTATCTTCAATGTGCTTCTTTTCTTTAAATCAGGGAGATTTCCAACTAATATGGAAGTCAGAAGATTCCAGTGTTCATTTTATCTTAAGGGACAAGGCCTGAAAGGAAAGGCCCTATCTGGCTCTAAATATCAACTTCCACTTTGGCCAACTTCTGTCCATAGACCTCATTAAAAAATTATTTCTAATATCTTATCAGGCCAGGACAAATAGTGAATATTCCTGGCAGTAATGAACACTTTTTTAAGTTATTATTTCCCCCCTTTTAAACCAAAAGCATACATACCTATTATGTGACTCAAAACGAAAACCAATAAGCCTTTTTATATGAATAGCTTAACCATGGACACGAGGCATCCCCCAAAAAGGTGCATAAGATGCAGCCCTCCCAATATTCAGAACCACTCTCAAAGATAACCAAAAGAAAGGCAGACAGACAATTCCCGTGAGAGCTGACAACAGGTGGTAGGATACTAGTCACAAATGGGTTGCAACCCACTTTTCTTTCTGGCCGTATTTTTTGGGGCCTCCAATCCTATGCTTGAACTGCCGGCACACACAAGAATTGACAACCTGTGTGCCCAGACAGGTGGAAATCTAAGCCACGTTCTCAGTACACAAAATGAGACAAACCAGAAAGCGATAGTTGTCCCTGAGAGGAAAAGGATCGATAAATAAGAATACCCACAAACCAAATTCACAAGTCTTAACTTGGAAGAGAAAGGGACAAGGTGAAATCTTACCTTTTTCTCTTGACTAGATACTACAGATAGAGATATGGGAGAGCTGACTTGGGTAAGAATTCTCACTTTTCTCTGAGTTCTGCCAGTTTTCCCAGGATCTCAACTGTAGTTCCCAGAGTTAGTGGGGTGTCTCAATAGGTCCCATCCTAGTCATCATAACCTGTAGAGGAGGAAAAATAATTATCTCTCTACCCTGGCTGAGACCCGTTTTTCTCTAGGACACCTCATAAATGGGTAAATTTATCTAGGTTAAAAGTTTCCCATATATGGTGATGGAAAGAGAACTGACTCTGGGTGAACACACAATGTGATATATAGATAATGTATTATAGAATTGTATACCTGAAATCTATGTAACTTCACTAACAATTGTCACCCCAATAAACTTTAATTTTAAAAAAAAGTTTCCCACTGTGGCCGCTGTAATTCAAGATTATCTTTACTAAGGTTAACCCACTTGTTCAGAAAAACACAGGTTTGGGCTCAGAATTTTTATATATGTAGTTAGCTGGAGTCCCAGATGGAAGAATCCTAGGCTCTTTGGTCTCAGAGGAATCCATTTTCTCTCTCTTCCCTTTTTCTCCTTAAAACAAAATTTTATTTACCTGACTCTTCACACTGGACCCAGTCCAACTCTGGACCTACTCTGGATGAGGAAGTTCTTGTTTGTTCTTTAATGTTCCTTTAAAAAAAATGAGTGCTATGTGGGCAATCTCTTATTTATTTCTGATAATGTTAATTATAGGTCATATTTTGAATTTTAAAAAATTTCCTCAATTTTCTATTCCTTTGAATTTCTTTTTTTGTCTGTTTATTTTGGTCTCTGTCTCTCATATTGGAGGCTTTGCTCAAATATTTGGTACTTCTTTGCTGTCATTTACATTTAGGAGTGACACATTAAAAGGTTGATTGGAAGCCTTTTGAGTATGAGCAGGGTTTAAAGCCTACTGACCTTAGACTTCCAGGGTGATCACGTGTGTGCCCTGCAGTCAGTGTCCATAAGTCCATTCCCTTGGCGAGGTTGTTCCCCAGAGGGAAATCTTCTAACACTCCTGCCTGGAGGTCCATCTGCCATTGTTCTTGGAGCCTCTTGTGTAATGAAGTATTTGGTTGGTCTTTGCTCTCAGTCCTTGGGAGGGAGGCTGTAAATCCTTGAAGTTTCTGGAGTGATAGGAGTATCTTTGTTATTTACAGTAGGCCCCTCAGACCACACTTAATACGTAGTTTTTGCCAACAAGGTGATTCATGGTGAGTCCTTAGATAGTTTATGATAATGAGATGGCTTAAGATTGGGGCTTGAAACTTCAGAAAGACCAATTGTGTGATTAGAGGGTTGGGGCTTTGAGTCACATATTATCAGACCATCCTCCAGGGAGAAGAGAAGCTGGACATTTAATCAATCATGCCTATATAATGAAACCCCAGTAAAGACTGGACTTTTTATCCCTGGATGAGTTTTCCTGGTGAATAATACTGTGTGTGTATTGCTATGCGTCATTGTAGCAGGAGAGTGATGTTTCCCGACTCTATGGGGAGAGGACATTTGGGACCCTCGCACACCTTGCCCTGTGCATCTCTTAGTTTGGCCGGTCCTGATATGTGTTATTTTTTGCTATAACAAAACTGTGATTGTAAGTACAGTGTGTTTCTGAGTTCTGTGACTCGTTCTGTCAAATTATTGAACCTAAGGGGATAGTAGGAACCCCTGAATTTATAGACAGTTACTCAGAAGTACTGATGGCTTAAACACCCCTTACCCCCTCCCTCTAGCGCTGTGGCTGATGTCTGAAATGTGTTGTCCTTGTAAAGGATTGTGCCCTTAACCTGTGCAAGGTAGTTTGTGTCACAATTGCATTGCAGAATAGATGGGGGAGAGGGATCGGACACCCCATCATTCAGTATGTAGAATTACACTTCATCTCCCAGTTTTCAGAATGAGTCCCTTGCCCTGAGCTGTGCCTGGCGCCCTTGAGTCCAGAGCCCTCTGGTTCATCTCCTAGACTGGAAACACACTCTTCCACCTGGGGCATTGATGGGGTGGCAGCTGGGTTCAGTAAGCAGATTTTCAACCAGTTCTCCAGTTTCCAATTCCACTTTCACTCAGAAGTACCTACTGCTTCCCATTCCTTTGGCTCTCTGGAGTTCTACAGTCTAATTGCTTTCTTCTTAGCTATACCAGAGAAATTCTTCTACCCAGAACTCCTAATACTCCTTTCTTACCATTTTCTATTCTTTCTCCTATCTTCTTTGTTATATTTTTTCATTCTTATGTTTGTGATGATAAAGAATTGAGTAGTTTTACCCATTACCACCTGAGTTTTATGTTTTCAGGTAGTTGACTTTAGAGTGAGATCTAAATAAGTGTTCTGTTAATACTCAGAATAGCAGATGGCTAGGTGTATTGATTTTGCTTCATTTTGCTATAGATGACTGTAATGAAAACTTCTGAAATTACTGTGGTCATGTTTTTATTAATGTGGAAGCATAAACATGGAAATAAAATTTCATGTAAAAATGTTCTGAAATATTTTTTCTTTAATTTCTGTAGTTTCAAGCTGACAATATCTGACAAATTAAGTCTCTTTTTTAATGGAGATTATTTGGATTAGCATTGTGATTTGTGTACTAGAGTTGGCTACCAAGTGGAACTGTTTCAGAAACCAGAGCTGAAAGTACTTCAGCACAGAAAATCGTAGATAATGATCTGTAGGCCTCCCACTAGACTGTATCTCAACATGGTGTTGAGGTTTCTTGACGCAGTCAATATTTGGTGATCAGTTGACCAGCTCTGACTAAAGTGTACGAAATCTTTTTTCCCCCAAATTTATTTGTTTGTTTGTTTGTTTGTTTGTTTTTTAATGGGAATATTGGGGAACAGTATGTTTTTCCAGGACCCATCAACTCCATATCAAGTCTGTCATTTTCAAGCTAGTCGTGGAGGGCACAGCTCACACTGGTCCATGTGGGGATTGAACTGGCAACCTTGTTGTTAAGAGCACCGCGCTCTAAACAACTGAGCTAACCGGTCGCCCCCGCAAAAACTTTTTAGTTTGATGTAGTCCCATTCGTTTACTTTTTCTTTTGTTTCCCTTACCCAAGGCGACATATTAGAAAAAAATTACTAAGAGCAAATCAGAGAATTTACTGCCTATGTTTTCTTCTAGTAATTTTATGGTTTTGGGTCTTACATTTAAGTCTAATCCATTTTTAGTTTATTCTTGTATGTGGTATACGAAGGTGGTCCAGTTTCATTTTTGTGTGTGTGTATATCTGTTCAGTTTTCCCAACATAGTTTGTTGAATGTCTTTACCCCAGCGTATAGTCTTGCCTTCTTTGTCGTAAATTAATTGACCATATAGGCATGGGTTTGTTTCGGGGCTCTCCATTCTGTTCCATTCATCTATGTGTCTGTTTTTATGTAGTATCATGCTGTTTTGATTACTATAGCCTCGTAGTATAGTTTGGCATCAGGTATCATGATACCTCCAACTTTGTTCTTCTTTCTGAAGATTGCTGTAGCTATTCAGATTGTATTGTGGTTCCATATAAATTTTAGGATTATTTATTTTAGTTCTGTGAAAAATGCCATTGATATTTTGATAGGGATTGCATTGAATCAATAGATTGCTTTAGGTAGTATGGACATTTTAACAATGTTAATTCTTCCTATCTGTGAGCATCTTATATGCTTCCATTTATTTGTATCATCTTTCATTTCTTTCTTCAATGTCTTATAATTTTCCTAGTACAGGTCTTTTACCTCCTTGGTTAAATTTATTTGTAGGTGTTTTTCTTTCTGTTCTTTTTTTTTTTTGATGCAGCTGTAAATAGAATTGCATTCTTGATTTCTCTTTCTGATAGTTTGTTATTGTATAAAAATGCAACTGATTTCTGAGTATTAATTTTGTATCTCGCAATTTACTGAATTTATCAGTTTTAATAGTTTTTGGTAGAATCTTTAGGGTTCTCTCTATGCAGTATCATGTCATCTGTTAAAGTATATGAACTTTTGTATATGACCAAGAAACATGTTAAAAAGCCAAATGCATCTGACTTAGGGATAGACATTAAAAATCTACCAGGGTGCCGGCCCGGTGGCTCAGGCGGTTAGAGCTCCATGCTCCTAACTCCGAAGGCTGCCGGTTCGATTCCTACATGGGCAGTGGGCTCTCAACCACAAGGTTGCCAGTTCAATCCCTCAAGTCCCGCAAGGGATGGTGGGCTCTGCCCCCTGCAACTAAGATTGAACACGGCACCTTGAGCTGAGTTGCTGCTGAGCTCCCGGATGGCTCAGTTGGCTGGAGCTTGTCCTCTCAACCACAAGGTTGCCGGTTCGACTCCCACAAGGGATGGTGGGCTGTGCCCCCTGCAACTAGAAAACGGCAACTGGACCTGGAGCTGAGCTGTACCCTCCACAACTAAGACTGAAAGGACAACAACTTGAAGCTGAACGGCACCCCGCACAACTAAGATTGAAAGGACAACAACTTGACTTGGAAAAAAAGAGGCCTGGAAGTACACACTGTTCCCCAATAAAGTTCTGTTCCCCTTCCCCAATAAAATCTTAAAAAAAAAAAAAATCTACCAGAGTTGTTACTAAACATGCAAGAATGGCTGCTGCAAAGGGTTGAGTTTTTGGCTTTTTTCCCCCCTTCTTCCACCTACTCCTGCACTCTGGTTCAAGCTGTGTTTCTCAGTCTAGTTGTGTAGGACACAGCTTCCTGGCCTATGCTAGTGTTATGAGCCTTGCGCTACCCCCCTGCTGAGGCATTCGGCAGCTTACGCTGGCTGTGGGCCACTCACGGTAGCACACGGTAGCCTATGGTAGCCCATGGCAGCCCACGGCACAACACAGCAGACCACAGCAGCCCGCGCTGACCTCCCCAGTGCTCACGGCAGCCCAGCTCCAGGGAGAGCTGTTGTTCACAATCTTAGCTATAGATGGCGTAACTCACTGGCCCACGAACCAGCGACCTGGGTGTTAGGAGCACGGCATGGCGCTCCAACCACCTGAGCCACTGGCCAGCCCAGGCTGAGTTATTTTTAAGGGCAATGTAAATCTCAAGGGTAGGAGTTGGAGCCTTAAAGTTCAACTACCCTTCCTACATGGAGACTCCATTGCCTTTTTTTCCCTCAGTATTTTGTTAATTTTTTCCTTAAAATAACTTCACTAAGAATTTTCAGACATACGAAAAGGTAAATAAGTTGTTGATGTTGAGGTATCAAGGTTTAATTTCATTAAGGAAACCAGTTCCCTAAGGCTGCCCTGAAAATGCTAGGAAGTTGGCAAAGTTTACTAACTAACTAAGCATACCTCCTAGAACATACAAATGATTAAAATTTGTATCTGAGCACAGTGACCAATTGCTGTGTATCAAAGACCTTCCCAATTGCTTGAGACAGTTTTGAAATTGTAGATGGTTAGTCTTCAGTTTTGTCGCGGGTGTTCTATTACGTGCTATGGGTGTGTGTGTATGTGTACATATATATATATATATATATATATATATATATATATATATATATATATATATATATAACACCATATTCCACACTTACTGTAATACAGCATATACTTCATTTTTTCTCATTCCCATCTAGCTCTCTGTCACCAGATTTGAGGCTTGGTTAATTGTTCAAGTGTCTGCCCTTCATTGGACATTAGAGCAGCCAGTAAACTGGAAATTTTCTTGCACCGTGACTGTTACATTGTAGTTGCACAAATCATTGAGCTTTGGAATGTATTAGGAGGTGCTGTAGGTGAGTCTGTCATTGGCCAAATCTTTGTCTTATGAAACCAAATTAGGTTCTCTATTTTTAATATGTAGATTTGTTAAATTAACATGCAGAATATGGCAGTAATACCCAACAGAAGCTCCAGCCAATTGTATATGAAATCTAGTAATGGGAAATATGAATTTGCCTTTGAAATATGATTTGATTTGACTTCTGTTTTTAGCTGTGCCAAAGGAAACAAGGTTGGATTTTGTGTACAAAGGTTCCAGTAATTTCGCAGAGCTCGGAGACATCAGATAAACAGAGACTTTATTATTTTATCACAGATGGCATGAAAGAGAACTATTATAATTACACAAATTTGTGAGGAATGGATTTGCCGTAGCTCTTCTTTATACTGCAGTTCCCTTTTCAATTTGTGAATTGTATAAGTTAAGAAATTCTAAATGATTATAGCTAAATTTTTTTCCTGTAGGCAAAGCCAAGCGTAGACAATAGTACTTTATAAAATTTGCTGTCAATTTGGAATATTTTCCTTTCTCTCCAATGAAGAGTAACGGCATTTCTCTTTTCTTAGTTTTAGTTTTGACTTTAATATTTCCAACTTGTCCATAGCTAGCACCTTATTTTCTTCTTGGTGTCCAGTTTCCCTTTCTTCAAGTGTAACCAGGATTTTTATTATAGTGAAAATGGGGCCAATTAGCTCTTAGTTGAGATAATAGAACCGTCCAATATATACGTCTACCCTCAGTAGCAGTGCTTCTTAAATGATATCTGTTGAGGACCTGTTTTATGGTGTGTGTGTGGGGGGAGGAGGGTTTTTTTTTTTAATTTTCAATTCATCACCAAAAATACATAAAAATATAAGCTCCAATTATTTTACTATTGAATTAATCACTATAAAAAACCATCACATTGCCACAAAAGTTTCCAAATGTTTCATCTCAGTTTCTGTATTCACCTTGAAGTGGAGGTACGGAAGTTTATGGACTGGCATTGGTCTGCAGATGGAAGTTTGTGGACTGGCACTGGTCTGCAGACTGCACTTGGAGTAGCACTGCTCCAGGTTTTCTGGCAGACAGGGAAAGCCAACGGTGCCATAGTGTGCTTTCAGTTACACACCAGATTGAATGCTCTTCAAAGGCAAGTTTGTATCTTACTCATTTTACTTGAGACCTTAGAACAGGGTCTGTAATAGACAGGTGATAAAAACTCAGTGATATGGATTATACAGTGATAACAAGTGGAGTCATAAAACTGAATGGGCTAGCACAAATTCTGCAAATATTCAAAACTGAATTGTGAAATAGTAGCTAAGGAGGTTTTCTGTATCAGATTATCATCTTTTTCTTCAGGGATAAAATGGGCCTTAAAAAATTTCTAATAAGGGGGCCGGCTTGGTGGCTCCGGTGGTTGGAACTCCGTGTTCCTAACCCCGAAGGCTGCCGGTTCGATTCCCACAAGGGATGGTGGGTTGCGCCCCCTGAAAGGACAACAACTTGACTTGGAAAAAAAGTCCTGGAAATGCACATTGTTCTCCAAGAAAGTCCTGTACTCCTTCCCCAATAAAATCTTAAAAAAAATTTTTTTTTCTAATGAAGTACATTCAATTTTGAATGGCAGTTGAGAGCCAGCTCTCATCCCTAGCTTTTAAACATTTTGCTCTACTTTAAGAATACAAAAGCTTAGTGATGCTGAAGATAGTTTATAGGAGGGAATAAAAATTTAGGAGATTTAGTAAGTTTGAACCTTTTGGAATTACCATTTTTTTAAAGTCAAAACCAGTTGAATACTGGCAATTTTATGAGGCTCAACCTGTAGCTATGACAACATGGAATATTAATACGTGGGGGAACATAAAGATAATTTAGCACATTCCCTTCATTTAATTTTAGGGAAACTGGAGCCCAGGCTAAGAAGTTTGAAAAAGCAAAACCGTTTTCTAACTATAAGTACAATAAATTAGATTCCACTAATTTACTGACAAAATAAATAAAAGACAAAAGTGAGTTGCCATTTTTTGGACTGTTGCTCCTTAAGTTTTGGACAATGTTATAGTTAAAATAATAGCACAAACAATTTTAAGGGAAGTATTTAGTTTTTTTAAAGAAAATTTTCAAGAGCTTTAGAAAATACTGATTTACCTAAACCATTTTTTTGGACAGTTTCACTTGCTTTATAGCTCATTATATAATTTTTATTCAAGAAGGCTACAGAAATGCAATTAAGTTCTTTTGGTCTTTAATTGTGTAAGTATATATTTCTGACAAATATTTCTGATGAAATAAATCAGGAGAAAAAAACATTTTCTTTAAGACTCTTTACTAACAAGCTGATATTAATAATTCGTAGAGGCAAGTTGCTTTTACTTTCTTAAGGTCTTCATTTCTTTGTGCTAACAAGTGGTAGCATTCTATAATTTATAGGCTTAACTAAAGGACATTTCTACACATTATGACACCAAATTCTTGGAACCTTGACAGAACTGTTGACAAGTAAAGGTTTGTTTTTGGTTACCATGAGTAGTTTCTATGGGGGTTGAACTATTGTTAGTTCTTGGCAGCCTTCGATGCTTATCGGTCTGTTTTCTTCAGAAGTGATGATGAATTTAAATCTGCATGATGTGTTCCAACTCACTTAATGGAAATCAGGGGCATGCATAACTTCCTGAAATTCTTAATTACTGTTTCCATTAAGTGGTTGGAGAAGCAAATATTTATATCTCGTGTATTATCTTGCTTAATTCCTCATCATTCATTCTTCCTTCTTGGACATAACTTAGTCACTAAATAACTGTCTATCATTCAAACAACTGCCTTGGCATATTCCAGTAATATTTTTGTCCTTGCAATATTAAAAACCCCATGTGTAATATAACTGGAAAAAGACTCAGGAAGCAGAATGAAAATAATGATAAATATATTATTTATGGATAAGGATTTTTTGCTTGTTTTCTTTTAAAAAGTATATATATATGAGTTATTAGCAATACTGACCATGATAAAGAATGTTTCCTACAATTAAACTTTTTTTCTTTGTTGGAAAAATAGAATTAACCTAAATTCAAGATCATCTTATATTTGGACCAATAAGATACTTATCCTAGAATTTTTAAATCTTTGACAGTATTTTATCTCATTCATTAAAAAGAGCCACAAATTACTAAGTTGCATTGATTTAGTGCTTATGTTTGATGCACTTTTAAGAAATAGTGCCTTCGGGTCATTGAATTCGTGTCCCCAATATTTATTGTTTTTGGTCATAAGAACTGAGATTTTTCACATTAATCTAGATTTATTATATTAGACTAGCAAGTTTGCTTTCCCCTTTTGATATGGAGTAAAACTGGAGGATTAACAGTTCTTAGATTGCAATGACTATAGGCATGGTTAAAATAAAACAAATCTCATCTAAGTAGAAAATGCTCATTAAAGAAAATTTGGGAAATGCAGAAAAATGAAAAACCCTATAATTTTGATAGTGATAACTATTTTGATCATTTCTTTCCCTGTGTGTATGTGAGAGGGGAGAGGCTTCTGATCTTTTTTGTGTATTTTAAAACATAGACACAGAAGAATTCCATATAATTTATGAAGATGCTTTGCCTCTAAGGAGGTGGAGCGTAACTTTCTTTTTCCTAAGTGTGGGCTACTCATAGTGACTTCCTTTCAAAGAGTAAAATATAGAAAGGGGGCAAAAGATTTGTTTTACAGTGGAGAAACCTGACAAATACTACCTCAGCCAGGTATCCGTAACAGTGATAAATTATGTTAATAGCATGTACCCTTGATATGGTGTGATGAGAATGGCAATTTACCTTTATGGTTTTTCTCCCAAAAAACCATAAATCCAGTCTAGCCATGAGAAAAACATCAGACAGATCCAAGGTGAGGGACATTTTATAAAATACCTGACCAATATTCCTCAAAACTGTCAAGGTTATCAAAAACAAAGTAAGTTTGAGAAACTGTTACAGCCAAAAGGAACTTAAGGAGACATGATGACTAAACGTAATGTAACTTGGATGGGATCCTGGAAAATAAAAAGGACATTAGGTAAAAACTAAGGAAATATGAATAAAGTGTAGACTGTAGTTAATAATAATATATCAATATTGGTTCATTAATAATCACCAGTATACCATATTAATGTACGATGTTAATAAACTGGGAAATTGAGTGTGTGTGTGGTATATTGAAACTCTGTACTATCTTTACAACTTTTCTGTAAATCTATTCTAAAATTAAAGTTCTATTTAAAATGTAAAAAAGAAAATTGAAGATACTACTAGAGTCCTCTACATGCCTCTCAGATTTCATTCTTCCTGTCCTCTTAAGGAACCAGTATTCTGCATTAAGTATTTATGAATCTCATGCATAATTTTACACTTTCACTAGTAATACACATATTTTAAATTTATAGTATTTTTCATCTTATGCAATTTCATATAACTAGTATCATTCTTTATGTATTTGTCTGCAGTTGCTTTTTAAAAATTATTCAACATTTGTTCTTTATCTATATTGATAGATATAATTCTAATTTGTTTACTGTATACTAGTTTGATGTCACTATACATTTTTTGTTCTGGACATTTGGGTTGAATCTTACTTGTTACTGTTGCTAACATTGTTGGAATAATCCATTTTGTACAGGCCTCCTAGTACCTAGATTCCTGTAAGGTTTTTACATTGCAGAGGAGTTGCTGAGTTCTAGAATAAGTAATTCTTAAATTTTGGTAGATAATTACTCTACAATTTTTATATTCCCAGTAACAGTATATGAAAGTTGGTGGTGAGGAAGTGAAGAAACAATATTTAGTATTGTGAACATTTTACTTTTTGCCAGTATAATGGAAGAGAAATGGTATTAGTGTATATTTTTTTGATTTCTAGTTAGGTTGAAATCACATTTTCATTTATTGACTAAATATTTAGGTTTCTTTTTATATAAATTGTTCATATTTTTGGTCAGGTTTTCAGGTCTTTGATTTGACGGAATTCTTTATATAATATACATACTACTGTTTTGTCAGTTACATGTTTTACAAAATCTCAGTATTTAGTTTGAATTTATAACTTTAAAATATAGTATCTTTTTTATAAGAAGTTATTTTTTGCTTTTAAAAAATTGAGAGCTCCTTGATCTGCAGCTTTGTGGGAGGCTGCAGCCAGGCCTCCAGGAACCACGTTTCGCAACCGGTGTGACAATGATGTCACTGTTTGGAGCCCTTAGGGCAGGATTCATCAGATTGAATATGCAATGGAAGCTGTCAAACAAGGTTCAGTCACAATTGGTCTGAAATCATAACCCCATGCAGTGTTGGTTGCATTGAAGAGAGCACAGTCAGAACTTGGAGCTCCTCAGAAAAAAATTCTCCATTTTGACAACCACATTGTTATCTCAATTGCGGACTTCCTGCTGATGCTAGACTGTTATGTAACTTGATGCACCAGAAGTGTTTGGATTCCACATTTGTATTTGACAGACCTCTTCCTGTGTCTAGTCTTGTATCTCTAATTTGAAGCATGACCCAGAAACCAATGCAAAGATATGGATGAGACCATATGGTGTTGGGCAGCTTATTGCTGGTTATGATGATATGGGCCCTCATATTTTTCAAACCTGTCCATCTGCTAACTATTTTGACTGTAGAGCTATGTCCATTGGAGCCTGTTCTCAATCAGTACTTACTTGGAGAGACATATGAGGACTGACAATTAACTTCAAGAACTCATCCTAGAAAAAGTGCTGCATACCTACCTCATTGCTGAATATCACTACGGTCACCTTCGAAGTACTCCCCTTGGGAAGCTATGCACCAATGCCATCACCTCACCCACCCTTCAAAGCAATTGGGATTGTTTTTCTGGAATGGCCATCAGAGCTGTCGTATTACCTTTGATGTCCTGAATGTCATCAAAATGTCTTCCTTTCAATATTTCCTTTATCTTCGGGTAAAGAAAGAAGTCATTGGGGGCCAGATCAGGTGATTAGGGAGGGTGTTCCAATACAGTTATTTGTTCACTGACTAAAAACTCCCTCAAAGACAGTGCTTTGTGAGCTGGTGCATTGTCGTGATGCAAGAGCCATGAATTGTTGGCGAAAAGTTCAGGTCGTCTAACTTTCACGCAGCCTTTTCAGCACTTCCAAATAGTAAACTTGGTTAACTGTTTGTCCAGTTGGTACAAATTCATAATGAATAATCTCTCTGATATCAAAAAAAGGTTAGCAAAAAAAAGTTTCTTTTGCTCTGCATCCTCATCAGCATTTGGTGGTGCTTTTTCTGCGTCTATTAATATGAACATGATTTTTCTTCTTTAGCCTGTTGAGGTGATTGATGGGCTATTATTAGTTAATTTTTGAATGTTGAACCAGCCTTGCATGTCTGAAATAAATCCCAGTTGGTTGTAGTGTATAAATCTTTTTATACATTATTGGATTTGATTTGCTAATATTTTGTTGAGGATTTTTACATTTATGTTCCTGGGACTTACTGGTTTGTAGTTTTTCTTTCTTGTAATGTCTTTCTGGTTTTGGTCTTAGAATAATGCCAGTCTCATAGAATGAGTTCGAAAATTCTCCTCCTGCTTCTGTTTTCTGGAAGAGATTGTAGAGAATTGGTGTAATTTCTTCCTTAAATATTTGGTAGAAATCACCAGTGAACCAATCTGGACCTGGTGCTTTCTGTCTTGGAAAGTTGTTAATTATTGATTCCATTTTTACTCAAGTGGATACAGGCTTATTCAAATTATATTGATTGTTTCTGTGTAAATTTTGATAGATTGTGAATTTCTAGGATGTGGTCCATTTCTTCTAGGTTATCAAATTTGTGGGCACACAATTGTTCATAATACTCCTTTATTCTTTTAATGTCCATGGGATCAGTAGTGATGGCCCCTCTTTCTTTTCTGAGAGTAGTAATTTGTTTTTTCTCTTTTTTTGTTAACCTGGCTAGAAGTTTATCAACTTATTTGATTTTTTTCGAGGAACCAGCTTTTGGCTTAATTGATTTTCTCAATTGATTTCCTATTATCAATTTCAGTGATTTCTGCTCTGATTTTTATTATTTCTTTCCTTCTGATTACTTTGGATTTAATTGCTCGTTCTTGAGCTTTCTAATGTGGAAGTTCAGATTATTGATTTTAGATCTTTCTTTTCTAATATATGTATTTAATGCTATATATTTCTCTGTAAGAAGTGTTTCTGCTGCATAACAAATTTAGATTAGATTGTATTTTCATTTTAATTTTGTTCAAAATATTTTTATGTTTGAGATTTCTTCTTTGACCTATGAGTTATTTAGAAGTGTGTTATTTAATTTCCAAGTAGTAGAGGGTTTTTCAGCTATTTTTCTGTCATTGATTTTATGTTTAATTCCATTGTGATCTGAGAGCAGACAGTGTATGATTTATATATTTTTTAAATGTGTTGATGTGTGTGTTATGGCTCAGAATGTAGTCTGTCTTGCTCAGGGTTCCATTTGAGCTCGAGAAGAATGTGTTGTTGGATGAAGTACTCTATATGTCAGTTAGATCCAGTTGACTGATAGTGGTGTTCATTTCCACTGTGTTCTTGCCTACTGGATATGACGATTATCAACACAGAGATGTTGAATTCTCCAATTATAATAATGGATTCATCTATTTTTCTTGGCACTTCTGTCAGTTTTTATACCTATAAAAAGTCAGAGGCTATTAGAATGGATCAAGAAAAACCCCAAGAGCCAACTATATATTGTCTATAAGAAACACATTTTAAATGTAATGACATTGATTAAAAGTAAAAATATGGGTAAAGATATACTATGCTAACACTAATCAAATGAAAACTGGAGTAGCTATATTAATTTCAGACAAAGCAGAGTTCAGAGCAAGGAAAATCATCAGGGATAAAGAGGAGCATTCTATAATGACAAAGGAGTCAGTTCTCCAAGAAGACATAACAGTCCTTAACATATTTGCACTTAACAACAGAGTGTCAAAATACATGAGGCAAAAGCTGATAGAACTGGAAGGAGAAATAGATAAATCTGCTATTGTTGTTGGAGACTTCAACATCCCTCTCTATCAGTAGTGGACAAATCCAGCTTGCAAAAAGTCATTGAGGACACAGCTAAACCAAACAGGCCAATCAATCAACTGGATCTAATTGACATTTAAAGAGTACTTTGGTGGGGGACGGAGGTAGAGATGTTGAGATGGAACACAAGGGACTTTTAGGGCAGTGAAATTATTCTGTGTGATACTATAATAGTGGATACATGTTGTTATACATTTGTCAAAACTTATAATGTTAAGAGTGAGCCCTAATGTAAATTACAGACTTTGGTTGATAATGTGTCAGTATTGGTTTATCCTTTGTAACAAATGTATCACACTGATGAAGATGTTGATGGTGGGGGAAACTGTGTGTGTAGAGGTGGACGTGGGTGGATGAGAGTATGTGGGAACTCTGCACTTTCCACTTAATTTTCCTGTGAACCTAAAACTGCCCTAAAAATTAAAATCTATTCATTAAAAACTTTAAAAATAAATGCATTTAGAACCCAGTGGTTTCCCAAGGTGTTCTGTACTTTTTATAGAGGTATTTTCATTTTTATTGGAAAACTAGTGGCAGAAGTATGTGTCATTGATGCATTCATACTGGGTGATAATATGTAATCTTTGCTCTGATATGTGAAGTTTACATTGTATGAAAGTATTTTCTCACTAAATGCCATTTATCCATATTTGTTTGTTTGAATCACTGAACCTTTGTTTTGAAATACCACTCTAATAAACTAGAAGCTTAATGGAAAAGCTTTATCTACCAAAGAGTAATAGGAACTGACTTTCTGTTATATATTTGTAGTGCCACCTTTAAATACTGTTGCTTTCAACAACAAACAAGCAAGAAGAAATTAATGATTATAAATATTAAATTATAGGAGACTGATTTAGGACTAAAATGCTGTGGGGTTGAGTAATATCAAAGATTCCCATTTTCAAATATTAGTCTCTCAGTTACTTAAATAACTAATTTACTTGATACTTAACGGGCAATTTACTAAAAAAGAGTTATCTTGAGTTCAGTTCTATTTATTTATTTATTATTTTAAAAGAATAACAATCATAGTTATTTTATTTAGCTCATGAATGTGAACTTTAGGCAGAGCTCAAAAGGAAAGGCTCTGTCCTTAGGGTGTCCCTCAATTGGAGGCAGGAGGATCCACTTTCAAAGTGCCTCATTAACTGGCTGTTTGGGGGCCTAGTTACAGCCTGAGGGCTGGAGTCCTTTGGAGGACCCCTCTCTATAAGCTGCTTACAGCGTGATGGATGAGTTCTAAGAGCATGCCTCTCAAGAGAGACCAAATGGAAGTTGCCGGTTTCCTAAAACCGAGCCAGAAAATTGGCACAGCATCACTCTGCCATGATCTTTCTTTTAATTCACTTAAAAAAACAACAACACTAGTTTTTAGAGGAGTTTTAGGTTCATAGTGAAATTGAGTGGAAAGTATAGAGTTCCTATATGCCCCCTGTCCCCACATACATACCCACAGTCTCCCCTACAATCATCTTGCATATTTATTGCAGTGGATGAACCAACATCACCCAAAGTCTGTAGTTTACATTAGTGTTCACTCTTGGTATTGTCCATTTTATAGATTTTAGCAAATGTATAATGATACAAGTATGTATCCATTGTTATACTATCATATGGAATAGTTTCACTGCCTTCAAAATCCTCTGTCTCCTTCCCCTCCCGCCCCCCCCCCCCAACTTTTTACTGTCTCCATAGTTTTGCCTTTTACAGAATGTCATATAGTTTGAATTGCCATGATTTTCTGGTCAAGCAATCATACAGCTCATATTCTACGCATGGGATATAGACTCTTAACTCTCAGTGGGAGAAGGGTCAAAGAATTTTGGAGTCAAGCTTTAAAATTGCCATGTTCCGTATTATGTCTCCGTACTATAAATTAAGAAATTGAGGTACAACAAGATTAAAAGACTTTCTCAAAGTTGAGTAGTCAGGACCAGGTTTATTGGATTCTGGATTCCATGCTCATCCAGCTATTCACTCATTCAACATGACATTTATTTATTGGTCACGTACTATGTGCCAGTCACTGTGCTAAGCCCCAAAGATTAAAGTTTAAACAAGGTGCAAGGTCTCTGCCCTGTTAAAGCATTTAAATTTTACAATGAGATATAGGCCTGGCAGTTAACCTACATTGTGATAAATATCACTAGTTTACTATGCAGCCTAGAAAGAGACCCCTGTTCCAGATTTTACACTGTGACTGGTTAAGGTGATTCTAAATTGGTGAATGGCCACCTCTGGTTCCACCGGTGTCTTTCTGGTGTCTTTTAAAGCCACAGCTGCAACATAGCTTCCTGACCGACTTGTTCCTGAGTGAGAGTGAACAGTAGTGAGTCAGGGGCAGGAGACATGGACTGGAGTTCCCCTGCAGCTGCGACCTCGCCTTCCTCAAAGAGCCACCCCCTCTTCCTTAACTCCTGGCAACCACTAATCTGTTTCCCATTTTTATAATTTTGTCATTTCAAGAATGTCATGTAAATGGAGTAATGCAACGTATAACCTTTTCTGATTGGCTTTTTTCACTCAGCATAATTCTCTGGGAATTCATGCAGGTTGTAGTATCAATGGTCCAGCGCCTTTTGATTGTAGAGTAGTATTTCATGGTATGGATGTACTATGGTTTATTTAACCATTCACCCATTGAAGAACATCTGGTTTGTTTCTAATTTTTGGTTATTACAAGTAAATCTGCTAGAGACATTTGTGTATAAGTTTTTTTCTGTGGACGTAAGTCTTCCTTTCCTGGGATAAATGCCAAGGAATGCTATTGCGGGGTCATGTGGTAGTTGATGTTTTAGTTTTTTAATAAATTGCTAAACTGTTTTTATTGTGGATATACTATTTTTACGTTCCCGCCAGCAATGTATCAGTAATCCAGTTTCTCTGTATCCCTGGTAGCAGTTGATCTTAACAATTTTTTAATTTTAGACATTCTGATAAGTGTGTAGTGGCATCTCATTGTGGCTTTAATTTGCATTTTTCTAATGGCTGATGATGTTGAACATTTTTCATGTACTTTTTACCATCTGTATATCCACTCTGGTGAAATTTCTCTCATCTTTTGTCCAGTTTCTGTTGAGATTGTTTGTTTTTTAATGTTGAATTTTAAAAGTTCTTTATATATTCTAGATACTAGTTCTTTATTGTATATGTGATTTGAAATATTTTCCAGTTTGTGGCTTGTCTTTTCATCCTCTTTGTGGGATTTTTTGGCACAGGGCAAAGTTAATTTTGATAGGGTCCAATTTAACAGTTTTCCTTTTTATGGAAAAACTGATTTGGTGTCAAGTAAGAACTCTTTGCCTAGTCCTAGATCCCAAATATTTTCTTCTATTAAAAATATTACAGTTTTATATTATATCTAAGCCCGTTATCCATTTTGAGTTAATTTTTATATGAGTTATGAGACTTAGGTTGAGGTTCTTTTTTTTTTTTTTTAAGCTATTGATACCTACTTGCTCGAGCCCCTTTTGTTAAAAAGGCTATCTTTCCGCCACTGAGTTGCTTTTGCACCGTTGTGAAAAATCAGCTGTCCATATTTGTGTGGGTCTCTTTCTGTGTTATTTATTCTGTCCCATTCGTCTCTGTATCTGTCCCTCTGTAAATACCACAGAGTCATGATTATTGTAGATATATGTTAAGTCTTGTAATAAGGAAGACTGATCCCACCGACTTTGTTCTTCTTAAAAATGATTATAGCTATTCTACTTCCTTTGCCTTTCCATGTCAATTTTAGAATAACTGTTCTTATATACAAAAATTTTTGCTAGGATTTTGATAGAATTGCATTTGTATCAATCTGTTTCTTTTCTCTGAAGTAGCCAGGAACAATTTGGCATGCTTTTAATTCTCTTTTCTTCTACTACCTAACTTTTTGTGTTCATTTGAAATTTCAGTTTCGGACTGCTTAATTATTAATTTTTAACATTTAAAAATTATTGGAGCATCATATTTCAGTCAAGTATATCTTTAGTATAATGCTGATCTCTGTTGAGTAGAAGACTGGTGGTTTCTCCAAGCTGCCCACCATCAGCCATACCATATGTGTGTTGCTCTATGATTATATTCTAGCAGCAACAATGTTGTCAAATATATTATAATGGTTTACATTTTTATCTTAAACATTCAAATTCTTCCGTTCCCCCGATTTACTAGCCTAAATTTTCTTTGGCTCTGAGCTCCTTGCTAATTTGCAAGGCTATGATTAGGCCAATAGAAATCAGCACCCTGGATTCTTTTCTACCTTTGTATAGGAGTTTATGGTTTGTGATATACATGGGAGGATTTTGTGAAGCAAGAAGTTGGTAACGTTACATACCAGTAGATGGAGGTGGCATGCCTTGAACAGTGTCACTCCCATAGTAGCTATTCAAATATTTCTTGAATTAGATGAAAATTGATGACGTTGAACTCAAAGTGATTCCTCATTTAATTTTTTGATTATTCTAAATTTAGATAAATGGACCCCAGTTCAAAATATTGACTGGAACCCAACCAAAATAACTTCTGTCACAAGTGAAGTTATATCAAATGGGTATCTTGGTATGATTTGAGGAAAAGAATGATACAGATTACCTGAACTGTGATGAATTTTGTGAAGCAAAGTGCCAGTGAAAATAGTTTGACTTAATTATAGTATATTATATAAATTAATGTTTCTATTGAGTGGCAGAGCCAGAGATTTTGGGTCCTCATCTCATGATTAGAACCCACTCTCATCATGCTTGTCTTCATTCATTTTTATTGCAATCAGGCCTAACTAGGCAGGTATTCAGTAAATGTTTATTGAATTGCAATGTGAAATAACTTTAATCTACCAAATTTTATCACAAAATTTATGCATATTAATGGAGGAATAAAAGGTAGCATGTTTGTTTTTAAACCTTATTCCCACTTCCTCTACCTGTACTCTACCTGTACACTGTCTACCTTTACATTCCTCTGCTCTTAATGCTACTGCCCAAGTTTAGTCAAGACTCTTGGTCTTGACCAAATAATAGGAATACAGTTTATACCAACTTGAATAGTAAATGGAATTTTGGGGGTGCCAATAGGTGGAAAGGATGCTGAGATAACATACAGAATTGAAGGAAGTCTGTGGGAACCAGGGCCTTGGGGATTATAGAACAGGAATATCACTCCATTAGAACCCACTCTCATCATGCTTGTCTTCATTCGTTTTTATTGCAATCAGGCCTTTGTCAAAAGATCAAAATGGCTATCTACAACCCCAGTCTCATATTCTTCTGATACTGTGACCCAAGAGGCAAGATCATTTATCCTCCTATTCTAAATTGGGAGATTCATATGGATCAATCATTATGCCCAGAGAAAAGCGGGTACTATGATTTGTCTGGTTTGGAGCTCATGCCAATCCCAGTGGACAGGAGAGGATAAGAACATACCAAAGAAGATGCAGGGGAAAGCTTGTCCTAAGATCAAATCATTAACCATCCCTGTCCTTGCCAAGGCTCCATTGCCCCAGCCCTCTGATGACTTCCCACTTCAATTTAACTGCTTACTGTTCTCATAACAGCAATGGCAATTAAGGTTTGATGTAAAAGCATGAAGTAGTGTATAATTTCAGAGCAGTATTATTGTGAATGAGCTATTTGGCTGAAGTTAGACTACAAAGCTAAAATAATGCATTCATTTAACAGAATTTACTTAGTGCTTCTTATGGATAAGGTGTCATACAATTATAGTTTGTTAAACTAAGCATGGATATAAGGCACTGTGAAATTGTCAGATTTCATCAGAGAGCAAATTAATTTTATTCTCTTATAATTTTATTTTTAATTTGTATTATTTTATTTCCCTACCATAGTGCTAGATATTTAAAAATTAAATTATAGTTATTGGCATAAAATTTGAATGGCATGGAATTTTTAACAGTAGCTTTTCTGATATTTGATATTTACAAAGGGAAATATTTTTGTGTTTATGAAGAGCTTATTCTCATTACTGTCACTTGACCCTTTTTTGAAAACTTATTCGGTGATTATGAATCACTCAAAATACGGTCTATAGTTAAGAAGCTACCTTTTTCTAGTTATCTACCAAAATCAAATTTATTACTTTTTGTGTCATTATAGTCTATTGCATCTGCTGACATGGATTTCAACCAGTTGGAGGCATTCTTGACTGCTCAAACCAAAAAGCAAGGAGGGATCACATCTGATCAAGCTGCTGTCATTTCTAAATTCTGGAAGAGTCATAAGACGAAAATCCGAGAGAGTCTCATGAACCAGAGCCGCTGGGACAGCGGGCTTCGGGGCCTGAGCTGGAGAATTGACAGCAAATCACAATCAAGGCACTCAGCTCAAATACACACCCCTGTTGCCATCATGGAGCTGGAAATAGGGAAAAGTGGACAGGTGAGTTTAACTTCACTCAATTTCCCTCTGTAAACTATATTTTCCATTTCATATATACCATATATTCACATTGATTTTATGTACCGTGTTCCCCGAAAATAAGCCCCAGTTAAGATCATCAGCCAGACGGACGCATTTAGTACGTTATGACGATGTTACAGAAGAAGATGACATGACTGTATTTGAATAAATGTAGAGTGTTGTATATGAGAATAAATGTAGAGTGTTGTATATGAGAATAAGACATCCCCTGAAAATACGCCCTAATGTGTCTTTTGTAGCAAAAATTAATATAAGACCCGGTCTTATTTTCGGGGAAATACGGTAACAGTCTTCTTTGCAGAGATAATAATAATAGGAAAAGACCTTGTTTCCTAGAATCCCTTTTTAGAGATGGAATCATCTGAAAATCTGGGGACTCCTAATTGTGCATAGAGCCTGGAAACTAGCCTCAGGGTCCTGCAGTTATCACAGAAGTACAAAATGGATCAATAGAATTGTACAGTAGTTGGCCACTACTCCACTTTGGTTAGATCTCAGAATTCTTGGTATTTCATCAGAATCTCCAAGGCAATGATAGAGATGCTAAATAAAGACCAGAAATTGAGATTAAAGAACACAGAATAAAACTATCTCACCCAGTCATCTTTATAGACAGTCAGGTATAGGAGGCATTAAGTACAGTAATATATTGTTCCTAAAGCTCCTAAGTGCTTCATCTCTGTCCTTGAGCCCACAAATGATTTTTAATTCGATCTTGATTATTTACAAAACATGGCTGCTTTCCCTTGCAGTTTCCACAATCACTATAGTAGATCATTTTAGCATCTACATGGTTTTTCTTGAAGTCATTTGGTTTGTGCTCCAGATGACTGCCAGATCAAGACGTTTAATGACTTGGTGTATGTCTTTTGGGGGAAAAAAGCAGCAACTTGTAATCAGGAAGAGAAAACCCAGATCACTGAATTAGCTAACCAGATTTTTTTTTCAGATAAATAATGAAATAAGTGCTTCTGTTACATCCTATAATAGGAATATATTATTTCCTTCTAATGAAGAGAGCCTGCTTAGGTGGCCAGTTTCCTCATGTATTTCCTTCTTAAGTTTCTTAGAATTTTTCAGTGTAATTTTTCAAATTTTTCATAATGACTTTAATTTCAATTTAAAAGATAATCCTTTAAAAAAATTCTTCAAAATACGTTTGGAGGATCTTTTGTTCAGTTATTGTAAAATAGTGTTAATGGCCTTTATTGTCTTTGGTTTGTTTGACCCGAAAGTCTATTCTCTTACCCATTGTGTTACACCACCTCCCTCCTATTGTTCCTGGACCAAAAATATGACAGAGTAGCAAGGTGTGATAAGTACACTTAGATATTTTACCAACAATTTATGTAGGCTATTCATTTTTTAATCTAGCAATAGTGATTATTTCATTTTGTTTTTAAGTATTCGTCATTTGGGCAGGAATATGAAAACATACATATCTACTTCAAGACCTTTCTAGAAAGCTATTTTAGTATTACCTAATATTTTTTTTTTAACTGGGGTTTATAATAAAATGTGCCTAAGAAGGCAGGCTGATCTGGGAGTGCAAAATACAGGCAGAGGGAAGAGCAAAGGCAAGAAGTTGGCCTTGGGAAGAAATTTGGATTTTTATTCTAAGTATAATAGGAAACCATTGGAGGGTTTCAAATAGGAATGATGCAATGTGATTTATGTTCATATAGGATCATTTGATTCACGTGTGAAGGATGGATTATAATATAATCAAGAGAGAAGCCATGGTACTGAAATCCCAGGAAAAAAATCACTAAGATTGGAATTGTTTTTTTGCACATTAAGAGCAACTCTCTTTTATTTCTAAATCTCTGTGCGATGGTAGTTAAATAAAATGGATCTCAAGATTAAAAACAAAAAACTTCACCTTTCATTCTGTTAGCAAGGTTAGGTATCCAAAATGAGCAGAACCAAAATTAATACTCCACTTCAAAATGGGATTATGTTCAAAATGGGACTTTGGACAACCTCCATTCCACATTTCCACCTCTGTTCCACAATTATGAGAAGTCCCTCCTTTTAAAATTTTATTATAGCTTGTTTCAAAATCTGTTTGTCAAGCCTAGGTATAACTAATAAAACTCAGTATTGTGCCAAAAGAAGAAAAAGTAAAACCAGGAGAGCATTTAGAGGGAGCTATAGCTATTGTAGTGGTCCTGGGGAAACAATATGAGCAAGGAAGATGGAGATAATTTTAGTAGTCAAGTTGGACAGAAGTGAGCAGATTGAAGAAATGTGAATGGCACATGTTGATGAGTTGCTTTGAGATGAATTTGAAGAAATGTGCAAAATGAAAGAAAGGGAGGAATTTGATATATAACTTGGGGGTTTTTGCATATGAATATGATATTAGGTTGGTGCAAAAGTAATTGCGGTTTAAAAGGTTAAAAACTGCAGTTACTTTTGCACCAACCCAATAGTATAAATTGGTAATCCTAATCTTGACAGTTTTGTTGCTAAGTTGACCATCTACTATACAATTTGAGTTTTTTTGATAGCTATAGTTAGCCCTTCCACTTGGGGAAAAATAAAAGAAATTATTTGACATCTGGCAGGTAAGAAAATGCTGTTTGTGCTGAAATAATTTTATTTTTCAACTCCCAATTTATAAAGAGATGCATTTGAGATTATGGAGCTTAAATTTTTCCTAATTGGTTTTAAAAAAATCTTTCTTATGATGTGCCCTATTCTGTATGTGTATTATACTTCATAAAAAAAGAGTTAAAGAGGGAGAGAAAGATATGAGTGTCTTGCAAACTTGTTGACCCTGAGAACAGGGCTTTGGCACTGCTATAGTCCTCAGCTTTTGACTAGTACTTGCCAACACACAGCTCCTGCTGTTGGACTTCTTTCAGATTGTTGCTGTTCTGGCTCTCTGGTTCTAGTCTTGTGGACAGATGGGGTGCTTGAGAGGCAGCCAGGAAACCAAGCCTTGAGAGGACTTGGAAACCATTTTTGGATGTAAGTCCTTTGTGTTAAACTCAGGGCAGCAGTGTATCCTGCCCAGCAATGTTGAAACTGCTTGTGTTTGTCTAGTATTTGTGTACTGGCCTGTTGACTGTGGGCTTCATTCCACGTTTGCCACAGCTCTACTGCCAAGATGAATGTGGAAGGCCTCTGGTCCAAGCCCATTCTTAGCATTTGTTTTTTGTGTGTGTGTGTGGAAAGTGTACATAACACAAAATTTACCATTTAACCATTTTTCAAATGTACGATTCACTTGTAGTAAGTACATTCATAATGTTGTGTAAGCATCACCACTCTCTATTTCTAGAACTTTCTCATCATACCAAACAGGAACCCTATACCCATTAAGCAGTAACTCCCCATTCCCACCTCTCTCTGGTGCCTGGTAACTTGTATCTACTTTCTGTGTCTGTGAATTGGCCTATTCTAGATACCTCATGTAAGTGGAATCATACAATATTTACCCTATTGTGTCTGGTTTATTTTGCTTAGCATAATGTCTTAAGGTTCATCCATGTAATAGCATGTATCAGAATTTCATTCATTTTTAAGGCTAATATTCCATTGTATATGTGTGTGTGTGTGTGTGTGTGTGTGTGTACACATACATATATATCACATTTTATGTATCCATTAATATGTTGATGGACATTTGAGTTGTTGGCACCTCTTGACTATTGTGAATAATGTTACTGTGCACAGTTATATACAATTATCTGTTTGAGTCCCTGCTTTTAATTCTTTTGCGTGTGTACTTAGGAGTGGAATTGCTGGATCATATGGTAATTGTATATTTAGCTTTTTGAGAAACTGCCAAACTTTTCCACAATGTCTATGCCATTTTACATTCTTTCTGACAGTGCACAAGGGTTCCAATTTCCGCCCATTCTCATCAACATTTGTTATTTTCTGGGGTGTGTGTGTGTGTGTGTGTGTGTGTGTGTGTGTAAGTAAATTGCCATCCTACCATGTTTCTCTGAAAATAAGACCTAGCAGGACAATCAGCTCTAATGCGTCTTTTGGAGCAAAAATTAATATAAGACGCGGTGTTGTGTTGTGTTGTGTTGTGTTATACCCGGTCTTATATTATCGTAGAATAAGACCAGGTCTTACATTAATTTTTACTCCAAAAGACGCATTGGAGCTGATTGTCTGGCTAGGTCTTATTTTTGGGGAAACATGGTAATGGGTGTGAAGTGGTTTTGAGTTCAGTTTCTAATGATTAGTGATGTTGAGCATCTTTTCATATGCTTAACGGCCTTTTGTAAACCTTCTTTGAAGAAATGTCTATTCAAGTCCTTTGCCCATTTAAAAAATCTGGTTGTTGTTTTTGTTGTTATTGTTGAGTTGTAGAAGTTCTTTATATATTCTGGGTATCAATCTTTTATGAGATATATGATTTGCAGATATTCTCTTGCATTCCGTAGATTTTCTTTTCACTCTCTAGATAATAATTTAATGCACAAAAATCTTAATTTTGATGTGGTCCAATTCCTCTATTTCATTTGTTTCCTGTGCCATTGGTGTCATATCCAAGATATCATTGCCAAATCCAATGTTATGAAACTTCCTCCCTATGTTTTCCTCTAAGCATTTTCTAGTTTTAGCTCTTACATTTAGGTCTTTGATCCACTTTAATTTTTGTATATTGTGTAAGGCCAGTCTCACTTTTGTATGAATTTTTAAAAATGATTTTTCAATTTGGGAAACAAAGTAGGACTATTGAACTTGGAAGCTAAGTTTCAGGTATGTCATGTTTCTGAACTTTCTAAATAGCTGTGTGTGTAATTAATTAAGTAGGGCTCAGCAGTATCACTCAAGATGCAGGTGTCAATAATGATGAGTGGTAAGCACTAGGAACTAGCTCAGATAACTGACAAATAAGCTCAATTTCCTTTGTATTGCCAGGGTTATTAACCTAAGTAGATTAGAGGAAGTCAATAGCAGGGGAAGTATATGTGAATTTTAACAACTCACCTGTGGCTTTAATAAGTCTTGTGGATATGTGGAGAAGCATGAACAAAATTATGATAAAGCTAGTAAGTACGTAGCTAATTTAATGGTGACATCCAAACAGTATTGATCACAAAATGAGTTTAGCCTGTCATCCCATGATAACTCCTCCTCACACACTCTCTTAATCTAGGGAAAATAGCCTAGTCTTCTTCGAATATAATTTAAGGCTTCTATGCTCTATCATCTATTTATATTGTACAGTCCAACCAAGTGGGACTGTATTTTTCATACATTAATATCCTTTCCTGTTGCTACTTGAAATGTTCTTTATCTATCCCCATTTTCACTTGGTAAAATCCTCTCTCTTCTTCAAAGTCCATATTACTCAATACCTCTGTCATGAACTTTTCCTGGGTTATCTCAACTGATAATCTGAATTCTCAGGATATTTTGAACTTTTCTGTAGCGTTTGATACAACTTAGATTTAAAATGAAAAACACTTGAAAACACAAACTACCACAGTTCACCCATTATGAAACATAATTTAAATAGTCCTGTAGCTATTAAGGAAATCAAATTTCATAATTTTAAAACTCCCAAAAAGGTATCTCCAGATTTAGATGGTTGCACTAGAGAATTTTACCAAAAATTTAAAGAATAATCAGCACCAATTTTATATAATCACTTACAGAAAATAGGAGAGACTTCTCCCAGTTTATATGTAAAGCTGTACAACCCTGATTCCAAAACTAGACAGACAGAAGACACTTATGCACACACACACACACACACACACACACACACACCAAAGCAAAGCAAAAAACCCTTCAGATGAATATTTTTCATAAATATAACTGCAAAAATTCTTAAAGTATTAGCAAATAGAATTCAGCAATATGTAAAAATAGCTATACACCATGACCAAGTGAACTTGATTCCAGGTATACAAGGCTGATTCAACATTTGAAAATCAATCAATATAATCCACCATATCAATAGGCTAAACAAGAAAATCATATGATTATGTCAATTGATACAGAAAAAATATTTGATAAAATTCAACACTCATTCATATAAAAAATCTCCAAAAAATAGAAATAGAGGGGAATTTTCTCAACTTGGAAAAAGGTACGAATAAACACCTACTGGTAACAATATACTTAAGGTGAAAGACTGAATGCTGTCTCCAGATTGGGGACCAAGGCAAGGATGTCCATTCTCACCACTCTTATTCAACATGATGTGGAAGCTGAAGCCAGTGTTTAGAAAATAAAAGGTATACATATAGAATTGGAAAGAAGAAATAAAACTGTCCCTATATGAAGATGACATAATTAATCTATGTGGAAAGTCCCAAGAACTAATAAGTGAATTCAGCAAGATTACAGGATGTAAGCTAAACATAAAAAATCAATTGCATTTCTATATCTCAATGAGCACATGGACATAGGCATCAACATTAAAAATACAATACTGTTTACAATCACTCAAAAAAATGAAATACTTAAGTGTAAATTAAACGTATACAGGACTTGTATAAAGAAAATTACACAATGGTGGATGAAAAATCAGAAGTTATAAGTAAATGGAGAAATATACTATGTTCATGGATTAAAGATTCAACATAGTAAAGATATCAGTTCTCAAATTGATACACAGGTTTAATATAATTCTATCAAAATCTAATAAATTATTTTTTCGACATAGAGATCATTCTAAACTTTATATGGAAAGGCACTAGAATGTCTAAAACAATTCTAAAAATTAGGATAAAGCAGAAGGACTCAGTCTACCTTATTTCAAGATTTATTATAATTCTGTCGCAATCAAGACTATGGTATCAGCAGAGGGATGGACACATAGATCAATGGAACAGAATATAGACACCAAGTGGTATTGGAGCAATTAGACATTCATGCAGGGGATGGGGGGCGGGCGAAGAATATCAACCTAAGTCTCACACTTTATACAAAAATTAATTCTAAACGATTCATGGAATAAATATAATTGTAAAATTCTGAAACTTTTAGAAAAGAAACATGGAAAATCCTCAAGATCTAATGCTAGGCAAAGAGTTCTTAGACTTGACATCAAAAGCACGATCCATAAAAAGACAACTTGATAAATTGGACTTCATCAAAAATAAAACTTTGCTCTGTAAAAGACCCTGGTAAGAGGATAAAAAGACAAGCTACAGAGTGAGAAAATATTTGCAAACCATACATCTGACAAAGAGTTATAATCTAGCATATGAGTATAGAGAGAACTCTCAAAATAGAAAAAGAAAGCAATTAGAACATGGGCAAAATTAGTGAAAAGACATTTTATGGAAGACGATATGCATTTGGTAAATAACTTAAAAAATGTTCAACATCATTAACCATTAGGTAAAATACAAATTAAAATCACAATGAGATGTTACTAGACACCTATCAGAATAACTAAAATAAAAAATAGTGACACTGCTCAATGCTAGAAAGGATGTAAAGAAACTGGACCATTCTTAGATGGTAATTGTAAAAAATGGTATAGTCATTCTCTGAAAAATAGTTTGTCAGTTTCTTTTAAAAGTAAACATGCAAACACCACTTAGCAATTACACTCTTGGACATTTCCAGAGAAATTAAGGCTTAAATTGACACAAAAACCCTTGCATGAATGTTTGTAGCAGATTTATTCATAATTGCATAAAACTGGAAACAACCCAGACGTCCTTTCAAGAGGTGAAAGGACAGTTAAACAAATAGTTAAACTGTAGCGTATCCACACCAGAGAATACCATCCAACAATAAAAAGGAAGCAACTGTTGATACATACGACAACCTGGATGAATTCCAGAGAATTATACTGAGTGAGAAAAGCCAATCTCAAAAGGTTACATACTATATGATTCCATTTATATAGCATTCTTGACATGAAAAAGTTACATAAATGGAGAACAAATTAATGGTTGCCAGGGGTTAAGGAGGGAATAGGGGCAGGAGGGAAGTAGGTGTGGCTATAAAAATGGATATGAGGGATTCTTGTGGTGATGGAAATGTTTATCTCTTGACTGTATCAATGTCAATATCCTGGTTGTGATCTTGTACTATCGTTTTGCAAGATGTTACCATTGAGGGAAACTGGGTAAAGGGTATATGAGGTTTCTGTATTTCTTAAAATTGCATGTAAATCTATAATCTTAAAATAGTTTAATTTTAAAAAAAATTTAAGAATTAAAAAAAAGCACTTGTATTAGTGTTTAACTTAATTAATCATAAAAGGAGATTAGTGGGTTATGTACGTAGGAAGCCCAAATGTGGTTCCTGGTGTCAGGTATCTCTTGGCTCTCTCTGGCTCTGTTCATGTCATGCTGTAAACAAGCGTACTCCCTGTGGAGGTAAGAAAATGGCTATCAGGTCCACACCAGTAGAAAGAGGTGCTCGTCTCTTCCCAATTCATGTATATTGATTAAAAACTGATTTTTATTTTCCCTGCTTAGGTCACATGGAAAAGTCATGGTTTACAGGAATTAGGATAATTTAAGCTTGTATTATTTATCCAGCCCTTTGACCAGGGGCAAGGTCAGGTGTAGTTTGACAGCTGATACCACAGGGAATAGGTGCGGAGTGATTGTTCAAAGGAATTAGGTATGTTGGACAAACAAAACCAATACGTGTCCACTACAGTGGCTTGTTGGTTTATGCGTTCAAGAAGCCTACACTTTGTCATTAATACTTGTATCCCTTAAAGCCTCAAAATATTAAAGTAGGTGTTTGATAAATTTTGAATGACTTAATAAGGGAGAGAATCCATACGTTAGTTATCTACTGCTACATAACAAATTTCCCCTCCAAATTAGGGGTTTAAAACAACAAACACTTATTATCTCATGTAGGATTGGGATATGAATTTGGGAGCAGCTTAGTTAAGTGATTGTAGCTCAGGGTTCCCTCAAGTTGCACCAGATGTTGGCCAGGGCTGCAGCCATCCCGAGGCTGGACTGGAGCTGGAGGTCCTGTCTCCACGCTCACTCATGTGGCTGTTGGAAGAGGCCTCAGTTCCCTTCTGGTTGTTGGCCATAGAGTAACATAGCAACTGGTTACTTCCATAATGAGTGATCCAAGAGAGAAACAGCAAGCAGGAAGCCACCATGCAGTATGTGGCTTAGTCTCTGACTTGTACTCCATTACTTCTGCTTTAAAAAAATAAATATATATCAGTTTATTTTTGGTGAGAAATAATGAGGAATAGAGCAATATAACAAGTATGGAATTAATGAAGCTAGCTTTTGTTGGTTTGTCATATGTTTTAGTTTTTAATCCATTTAGTGAATATCAACTAGTGTTTAACATAAGAATAATTAATAGCTATTATTTATTTTATCCTTACCATGTTCCAGGCATTTTTCTAAATGTATTTTATGCATTGACTCATTCAGTCCTCTTATCAGCCCTCAGAAATAGGTATGATTTTTTTGGGGGGGTCTATAGATTAACTTTATTTTTGAGTAATTTTGGATTTATACAGAAGTTGCAAAGGTAGTACGAGTTCCCTTACACTCCTTATCCAGTTTTCCCTGTTAACATCTTACATTACTATGATATATTTGTAAAAATAAGTAACTAACATTGGTATAGTGTTACTAACTAAACTACAGATTTTATTTGTATTTCACCAGTTTTTTTTCATTAATGTTCCCTTTCTGTTCCAGGATCCAATCCAGGATACCACTAAATTGCTAACTGAACTAACTAAATTACATTTAGTTATCTATCACCCCAATCTCATCTGGTCTGTGACAGTCTCTTGTCTTTCCTTATTTTTCATGACCATAAGTCTTGAGGAGTACTGGGCCGATATCCTGTACTTGAAGAGTACTGAGCCGATATGCCCCCCAATCTGGGCTTATGTTGCATTTCTCACGGTTAGGCTGGGGTTAGGGGTTTTGAGAAAGAATGCAATAGAGGTGACGTGCCTTTCTTGTCACACCATGTTACGGGATAGATACAATCCAAATGACAGACTGTTGATGTTACCTTTCATCACTTGTTAAAGTAGCATTTATCAGGTTTCTCTGTTGTAAAGTTACTGTTTTTCCCTTTGCCTATTCTAGTCTTTGGAAGTTACTCTTTTGTTATTGTTCAAAACAAGTCAATAAGTCCAGCCCACACATAAGGGGAGGGATATTAGGCTCTCCTCCTTGAAGGAAGTGTCAAAGAATTTGTGAACATATTTTAAATTGGTATAGTACACTGTCTAGCCAAAATTATTGACATTATTCTCATATGCAAAATATATTCTCCTTCTCCCAATATTCTGCAAAAGTCTCTCCTTTATAACATCAGCTTATAGCCTAGCATGTCATCATCTAAATTAAGTCTAGGTTTGGATGAGGCTCCTTAGGTGTAGTTTCTTAATTTCAGCTCCTTGAGTGCATTACTTCTTTATCTGAAGACCTGTGAAACTAAAGAGGCAATTTATCTGCTCCTCACACCCAGAACACAATGGTTGGGCAGGAATAAGATTACTACTATTGAACTCTTGTTCAGAGAGGGGGGAAATGTTGGCACAAAGGTGTCATTACTTCATACCACTTCTGAAATTCAACTGGGCGCACAGGTTTATAGTTCCTTGATTAGAATTCAAAGTCTGGGAATAATTCTCCATGACTCTTAGCTCTGTCTCCCGGGTGTTTGGTTTTATACTCTTGAGTTACCTTTCCTTTTCTATGAAAGGTAGTCTGTATTTGCAGTTGTGTAGTTTCCTCTACCCACTTCCTGCCTGTAAATGTTTGAAAGTCCAAAGAACTCTTCATTTTGTACTGTTTCTGTTCCTTTCAGTCCAAATGGGCAGTGTTTCTGTCTATGTAATTCTCTTAAAAACTTTATGGATCTCCTATAAATCCTATTTGGGCTCAGTTCATTAGCTAAAAGCCACACTTAAAAGATCTCTGTGAGATAAGACATTTTCTGTCTTGGGATTCTGCTAAGGGACAATGGCTTTTAGCTTGTTAGACTGCTAGTGTTTGATTAAAAGATTCTCTAAGTCATACTTTTAAAATCTTTAGAAGGCCCTTTGTCTAACTAAATAGTACTCAGAGGCATCACCTTAGAGCTTTCTGAGGTTCTAACAAAGAATTTTACAGCTATGCTCTCAACCTTATCTTTTAGACCTTGTCTTCCTGGCCAGTGGCTTGGATTTGAACTTTGCTTAGAATTCATTTCCCACTTTAATATTTGCATCTGGAGAAACTGAGAATCTTCAAAACCAGTGAGTTCTGGCTCCTTTTTGTTGAATTGTTCTTGAGATGTTTATTAGGAATTTGGAAATTTGGGTCTGGGTTTCAGTGGTGTAAATTTGGCAAGAAGAGAAGTCTGAAAGTCATGAGCATTTGTTCAGTGGCCATTGAGTCAAGAGATTATTGAGGAGCAGAAGGAAGACCAAGAGTGGAAGTTTGAGAAATGTGGACTTTTAGTGGGCAAGTGAATAAAGACTCTGTGAGGGAGGCAAGGTTGGAGGGGGTCAGCAATGGATTAGAGAAATGAAGAGTATAGGATCAAAGAAGTACTGACAGTGGCACTGCCTCACTTACTTTACTTGCTGGGTTCAGTGGACAGTTTTCCAGTTTCCCTGTCATTTAAACTCTTTGAGTTGATATTAATACCTTTTATGTCATAAAACTTATGACATTAGGCTTTGTATTCAGCTGAAGGATGAAAACACTACAGAAGCAAAGTTGAAGAACATACCTATATAGCTTGCCCTCTGGCCATAAAGGGAAAGTGCAGAAATAATTCCTATAGTATATCTGAATTTTATATGCTTAATGTCATGCGTACTTTTTAAAAAAGTGGGTTGTCTTTTTTGTTCTTGAGTTTTAAGAGTTCTTTATGTATTCTTTGTAGTAAGCCCTTATCAGATATATGATTCACAATGTATTCTCCCATTCTATAGGATGTCTTTTTACTTTCTTGGTACTGTCCTTTGATATACAAAAGTCTTAAGTTTTTATGAAGCCCAGTTTATCTAGTTTTTTCTTTTGTTCCTCAATTTTTTATTTTATTTTATTTTATTGCTTTTATTATCAAATCTAAGACTCCACTGCCAAATTTGAGTCACAAAAAATTTACCCCTATGTAGTTCTTATATTTAGGTCATAGATTCACTTTGAGTTGATTTTTATATATGGGACGAGGTCGGGGTTGAATGAATTTTTCTACGTGATCTAACTTTCCTTTGTAGTCTTCTGATGCTTCACTTTGTATAACACAGTTTAACACTTAATTATATGTCCCTTTATAATTTGCAAGTTCTTCCACCATATAATTTTTTATTTCCCTGTCAAGTTTTTAAATTTTTGAGTATAGGAATTGTCTGGTATATATCTTACACTGAACACGTAGAAAATCCTCAGAATATGCTTGTGATTGATTGGCAGATAACTAAACACTGCCTAGAATGTGTGGATTTTGTGAATTTCTTCTTACGAAGAACTACTTCAAATTTGACTGTGCTAGAAACCATTGCTCATAGAAGTAAAAGTCATATATCCACCTTTCAAAGCCCTAAGTGTATTCTTTGAAATTGAGAATTGTTTGCTTTAGTGGAACCTAATATACTCCATAAACTTCCCTTGCTGCTCTTTTTCTATAGGTTTAGCCTCTTTAAAACAGGGCAGAAACAAAAGTATAATACTTAAATCTTACTTTTAAATTCCTGGGCCTTTTATGAGTTGTCTGTATTTAGTTAATTATTTTTCACTAACTTGAAGGAAAAAAGACATCAATATTACAGGACCTGAGTTACTTCCCTCTCTCTTTGGAAATAAGAATATCTGGTATAAGGAGTAATGTACTAGAGGTGAGTGAGAAAACCATAGTTCTTAGATGATTTCTGATGATAGGGTAGGCCTTAGTTATGCTTCTACTTACCTTTCTCCTCAGTGAATGAGCAAAGGTAAGTGTGGCATAGTTTTTGGAGTGAAAATGTTGAATTAGGAGAGCTTGGGAGAGGGAAGAACAGAAAAATATCTTCTTTAAAAGTTACTTCTTAAGAAGTGTTTTGCTTAGTAAGAATTCAAATATTTGCTTTTTTAAATTTTCCTGTTCTCAAGTTAATATATTCAGTTGCTAAATTTGAATTGTAAGTAGTCAGTTAGTAGATACAGTAGATATCACATAATAGGAAAGATACCCATAAAAGGTGTGAACACTCACCTCAGCAGTTTATGATGGAAACTGAAGTTAGAAAAATGTATCAAAAGAGATTATGAATTTAGAAGTTCAGCCTGTAGGGTTGGAAATATCATGTAGAAGATTGTGATTAAGTTTGGTCCCTTTGGTTTTCATTAATAGTCACACTCAAATTATGTCAAAGAATGGAGGATTTATTATAGGGGTGCGTGTGGACTGGCACGGAGCCTAGTTATCCCCAGGATTGCTCCAGGTCTCAGTCTCTCTTTGACCTTTTGTATCTCTCCTTTCCTCTGCTTTCTGCATCATCACTCTCAGACTCTGCCTGCACTGCACGCTCAGTCCATTCTCCTCTCTCTTTGGACTGGCTCTTCTTGCTTGCTCCATTATAGCTGCCAGATGTGTAATCCTCATGCCTTTTCTAGCCCTTTTCTCCATCACAACCTTTTAGTTTAACCTCTCACTGGTAACTGACAAACTCTCCTTCAATATTTAGTAAATATTTCCATATGTTCAGGGCTCAGCTCATCATTTTACATAATTGGGCCATATCTACCTCTACCAGAAAGTTGTTATAATATAAAACGCATAGCAGTTGCCATATAATGGCCATTCACCACATATTCATGTATGTTTCATGGATCACTGGTAAAGTTTCCTCAATGTATGTAACACCGGAAGTGTCTTTGCCTAAGGGGAAGCAGTAAAAACAAAAACAGTCTTATCATATGTTTTTGAATGCTAGACTGTTAGATTTTCCTTTTTTCTTAAATAAGAAAACCAAGTGATAGTCTATGTAGTTTGTACATGAGACCCATATCATATCCTTTTCATCATCACCTTTGTTCTCAAAACAGCCAAAAACTGTCATTGAGTGCCCGTTCTCTGTAAGGCATTATTTTACATGTTTCATTCTTTCAGTCTTTGCAGCAAGTAGGAAGCTTGGAACAAGATTCCAGCATTTGGTTTAGATTAAAATTTGTGTTAAGCTGCTTGCAGCTCCGCGCCACACAGCACAACCCTCTGCAGCACAGGGACTTCCACGGAGTGCCATTCACTACATGTTTAAATGCATCCCATTGTTTCGTACACTAATGCATTTCCTTTAAAAAAGATGGCACCTCTCCCAAAGTTTCCACACTATATCTCCCCACTCTTATTTAAATACATGATTTATTATTAGAATTCAAAGCTCAACTGAAGCTCAGGCAATTGAAATAAGTTTTCTTTTCTTTCTTTTTTTTTGACAAGTGACCGCTAAAGATTCTCAGTTCTGTATCTGTGATGTTGAGAGAGAACCAGAGCTTGTGTAGAATCAGGCTATTAAGATAGGATTGTTTCTCAGCATAAAAGCATAGGGATTTTTCTTCTTGAGTCAATAGTGGAAAATTAATACATAATCTTTTCAAGTTTAGTTAACAAAAATAAATCTATTTGCTATACCTGGTTGTTAAAATGGGTATCTTTCACAGTGTACAAGTTACATGATGCTTAGTATTTTAGGTCGTGCTTTGATGTCTATTATTTTATCAGATAATTACAACAATATTGTGAGATATGTAGTGTAGCTATTAGAATCCCTTTTTAACACATGAGAAGGCCTGGAGACAAAAAATTATTTGCTTAGGTTACATGGGTAATTTGTATCAGAGGCAAGATGAAAACAAAGTTAGATTCCAGTTTGCTATTCTTTTTGGAAGACCACTAGTCTTCAAATTATTTTGTTTTACAACCTCAGGATATACTCGTATGTATTTTGGGGCATAACTGCTACCGTGTTTCCCCGAAAATAAGACCGGGTCTTATATTAGTTTTTGCTCCAAAAGACACATTAGGGCTTATTTTCAGGGGATGTCATCCTGAAAAATCATGCTAGGTCCTATTTTCGGGGATACACAGTAGTTTACTGGATGTAATGCATTTGATAGTGAGGAAAGGAGTGGAGCTGATAATGGCTTCTTTGGAGCTGATGCAAGGGTTGTTCTTCTTTTGTTTTGGTTTTTTCCTGACCTCATATGATTTAAACTTTAACGTCCGCTTTCTGTAGATGCATTCTCTTATTCTTTGGTGGTTTTCTATATAAACTATCAATCATTTCCACTTTGGTTTTCTTCCAAGTTTAAGGTTTATTTTCAAAGGTAAATTAAGTTTGAGGTTTGCTTTCTCTTTGGCACTTGGGATTAATAAACTTGACCTGCCAGTTGATTATTGCTCAAACCCTGGAAAGTTTGTGCTGCTATTTTAAAAAATAATACTTCATTGTTTTATGAGCCTTGTGTGTACCTATGGCAATAGTCCTTTGTCAGAAGCACATAGACTATTATAATGATTTACTCAGGTGGGTGTGAACAGGCAGTTTATGCTGTACTTTGCTCACGTACATTTATTTATGCCTGTAAATCAAGTGTTGTTGTCTCTGCTTCTGCTTCAGATGTCAGACCATCAAACAGCATAGGCTGTTCACCGTTTACATTTCAGAAACTGCTCAGAAACTTTGAAATAATCCTTTACTTTTGCTAGCTTTTCCTCTATTTTAGTGTTCCTAGAGCCTTTGGCTGCTTTGGAGAAGTTTGGCTGACTTTTCTCGGCATTGCTCCCCACCCCGCCCTATTTACCTAGAATAGCTCATAACACACGAGTAAGATACCATCCATATAAGATTTTATTTAAATTTTATTTGAAGAAAGGAATCTATATTTAACTTTGGAAACACGACATAGCTAGTATTTTTATGTCAGACATGTAAATGAAGTGATAGTACTGCCAAATAAATGAAATACTCCTTCCCCTTCCTACAGTATCACACAATGCATGGGAGTAATTCAGTAATTAGTAAACCCTTTGTGGCTAAGCCCTTTGGAATGGTACATATGGGGTGTAACTTTACTTCCATCGGTATGTATTTGTGCCTATTGAAGGGGTTCAGAACAGGCCTCTCCAAGATGTCACTTTGGCATATGAATTATTTTGAGCTGAAGGCAGTTGAGACCCTGTGGGCTCATGAGAAACTTTTACTTCTCCCTTAGCTAATTTAAATTAGGGTCCTTGTCCATAAGAGTTACCACCAGGAATAATGTTTTATGAACTATGTATAGGGTAGGGCAAACTTCTAATTACTGAATATTTGCTCTTATTGTCCTGAGAATGACCTTCCTTCCCTCTAAAGCCCCAGGATACCTCATCTCATCCTTATTTCAGAGTGTCAGTGTCATATGTTCCTCACTTTCTCTTTTTGAACCTCTCACATATGAGGCGTCTGAGACTCTCTCATGTATGTGGGGTTCCCCTATGTACTTATATAATTAAATTTTGTTATTTTCTCGTTTGCCTAATCTCATGTAGGTTTAATTATTAGCCTAGCCGAAAGAACCTAGTCGGGTAGGGGAAAGTTTCTTTCTCCCCCACACTATAAAAATCTAAGATGTGGTAGCTGTGAGAGATACTATTTTATTAGTTACTACTTTTACTCATATTTGGATTAAAATTTAACATTATGGTTTTCCCATAAGGAGATGACCTTTGCTGGTGGTGTTTTACACTGTGTTCTTTGGAGTCATGATAATCCCTAGAAGCGCCTCAAAGTTTATCCTGGGGGAGGAAAGACGGAGCTTAGGTATACAGGACTCGGGCTTCAATATCTGCTTCAGTCAGAGCAGCTTCTATGTTACCTATTGAATTAGTGGAGTCCACAAAAGATTTAGTTTGAAAGAGGATTATGGGGCTAACATTGAAACCACCAGATAGTAGAAAGACCTAGAAGTTCTGGCTATCCCATCAACTAGTGTTAGGCAAGTCACTTAACATATCTTTCTCAGTTTTTCATATATAAGGTAGAACTAATTCTGTCTACCTCGTAGAGTCGTTTTCAGATAGTGGTTTTAAGAAGTAATGAATCAAAAAGCATAATAAAGATACTGCTAATAATTGTAGCAATGCTAAATAACAGAAATTCAAAATGGTTTTGAATTTTGTTGTAGACTTTATTATAATAAAGTCTTTTCCAATTTTTTTGTGATTTAGGGCATTGTTATTTCTTCTTTGTTTTTTTAAAAGTAAGATTTGTTGTCAGACTTCCTTAAAACTTGATTTCTCATGGAAGAAAATGACTATAAACATACCCATATTTACACATATACATATACAAATATATGTATTTGCATGTGTACATATCTTAAAAAATTTATATTGATTTCTTTCACAGTTTCTAAGAACATAAGTAGATAAATGAAGCTTAGCTTGGAGCAAACTTTAACTTTCCTGTATTTCCAAGAGAAAAGGTCCAGGATGTTTGTATTTATTTTTAGCCTTTGAAAGGTCAGAAAATTATGCCTGAAATTGGGTTGGCACATTTCTGAATCTGATGTTGTTCAGTTACTCTGCTTAGTTGTGTTGATGCCATTTCATTTCTTCTTTCCTTCAAGCAGAGAATACTGTTTCATGCTTTCTTTAGGAAGCCATCCCTAGCCTGTAAATTTATTTAAATTCTATAGCTTGTGAAATCACAGGTATAAGCATAAAGAATAGATCTCATTCAGAAAAGCCTCAATAATTGTGTTCTAGCATTAAAGAGAAAAGGCCTGTGCTCTTCTCTTTTACCTGATAGAGTATTAAAATGGCCTGTCTTTAAATGAATTATTAGGTTGGTGCAAAAGTAATTGTGGTTTTTGCAATGGTTTTTAACCTTTTAAACTGCAGTTACTTTTGCACCAACCTAATAATTAGCCAATTTGATGAAGAGAGAGGAAATGAGAATAGCACTAGAGGGGTAGGTGGTGCTGGTTTGTTATCCAGCTTTTGCACATCATGTGCATTTGAAATATTAGGGGAATTAAGGTGCTGCTTGTATCATACCACCAAAGTTGGTCTGCCCAAGGTACAATTTTGAGCATCGCCAGCCGGTTCTGATAGGTAATTGTGGACATACAGGAAAGCACAGTCCAGTCTGACAAATAATATACCTGCCTATGGAGTATTAAGTGTGAGATATGCCAGAAAGGTAGTATTTCCTATCTTCTGGAAGTTAACAAAATTAAATATCTAAAAAGAGATCTTCTTTTTCCTTATTTAAAACTATTTCTGCTATACAAAAAATTCTTTAGAACCAGGAATTCCATAAGAATGAGGAACTTTTGACTGTTAGGTATTTTCTGGCACAGTAACATGTTTTATTGACCTAAAAGCCCTCTTGGGAAAAATTTTTAAATTCCACAGTAGTTATAATAACCATTTGTTGAGTACCTCTTATGTGCCAGTTCTTAAAATAATATTTTAAGGAACATAAATAAGGAAAAAGGTTCAGAGATGTTAAACAGTGTACTCAAGGTCGTACAACTCAAGTAGGAGGGTTAGAGGGTTGAGCACAATTTTCCCTGGCTGTAAAACTCATTCCCTCCCACCCCCAACCATGTTCTCTCAGTGAGGAATCATTAATGAAATATATCTCTTACTTTTCAGAGTATAATTTTCTTTTAAAACAACTTATGTCAAGTGGATCCTACTTTACTTTTATTTTTCATGTTGAAATTAGACATAATATACCTAAAAATTAAAATCCAAAAGACTAAATTAAAGTATTTCAGGAAGATAGTTAAGGTTGGAATCTTTGGAATTATATATCACTAGCACTGGTTTGCCTTGGGAAGGGTTTTAGTACACTCCTGTCAGCTTGGTTTTTGTTTGTTTTATGTTCTTTAGTACAGGATTTTTCCTTCACCATTGATCACCATTTTCCTCTTCACACTGCTGTACTCTCTACACCTAGGAGATTATGGGGAATCTTTTCGGTCCACCGCACCAGAAACTTTGTTCGTCCTCCAGCTATCCATGACTAATGTAGGGATGCAGTATTACATTTAGTCAGTAGGTGCCATCATCAAACATATGATGTGCTTCAACCTGAACCTTCTTTAATTCATGGCTTTATTTTATTTTTTATTATTTTTTAAGATTTTTATTTAAAAATATAGCTAACATACAACATTATCAGTTTCCGGTGTACAGCATAGTTGTTGAACATTTATGTACCTAAACAAGCGATCACCATAAGTCCAGCAAACAGCTGACACCAAATCACGCTATCACAGTATTATTGACAATATTCTTTGTACTGTACATTACATCCCCATGACTTATGTGTTTTGTACCTGGAAATTTGAACCTCTTATTACCCTTTACTGCTTTAATTTTATTTTAAATGAATCCATTTTTAATCTCAATAAAAAATTTAGGATCCCTGATTTGTTTATAATGAAAAATACTTCTAATTTTCTTTGATAAATTGCATTTGTAAAGTTAATTTGTGTTTTCTTCTGCCTGTTTTATTAATAAAAGAAGTTGGATAATAACTGAGCTGTTTTTATTTATTTTATGTGCTGGCGCTGTGTGGTGCCACTGGTACAAACAACCCTTTGATGAAGAGGAGCTATCAAGCCAGTTATTGTTTTTACCTGCCAAGGTATTTACGAGAAATTGAAATACCTCATCTTATTTTTAAGGCCAAACAATACTTCAAACCTATTTTTCTGTGAAGATTTAGACACTTGAGAAGATTATTAAGTATCCCCTAACTTTGCACTAAGGAACACTGAGTGTACAGTCTTTCACCCACTAAACACACATTGTTTCATTCAAAGAGGCTAAGCCCTGTCACCGTCTTGAGATTTGTGTGAGTCAGAGCCTTTGGAAATACCAGCTAAGCCAGTGACACCGGTATACCTTTAGGCAAAGGGAATAGCTTGTATCTTGGCCAATTGGAGATTAATACAGTTCACTGAAGACGCCTTTGCTTAATAACGGCTGGGTGGTCTAAGGGTGTCTCTTTAAATCCTTAGACTTGAGTTCACTGCCTTATTTCATATTTCTTTGTTAGCTGCCCTCTCTTCAGTTCTTTATATTTTTACTGTCTTAAAACCAAATCTCCTTGGAATTATTATTATTTTTTTTTTTTAAAGATTTTATTGGGGAAGGGGAACAGGACTTTACTGGGGAACAGTGTACACTTTCAGGACTTTTCTCCAAGTCAAGTTGTTGTCCTTTCAATCTTAGTTGTGGAGGGTTCTGTTCAGCTTCAAGTTGTTGTTCTGTCTTAGTTGTGGAGGGCACAGCTCAGCTCCAGGTCCAGTTGCTGTGGCTAGTTGCAGGGGGCACAGCCCACCATCCCTTGCGGGAGTCGAACCGGCAACCTTGTGGTTGAGAGGATGCACTCCAACCAACTGAGCCATCCGGGAGCTCAGCGGCATCCGGGAGGCAGCTCAGCTCAAGGTGCCATGTTCAATCTTACTTGCAGGTGGCGCTGTCCACCATCCCTTGCGGGACTCGAGGAATTGAACTGGCAACCTTGTGGTTGGGAGCCCACTGGCCCATGTGGGAATCGAACCAGCAGCCTTCGGAGTTAGGAGCACGGAGCTCTAACCACCTGAGCCACTGGGCTGGCCCCTGGAATTATTTTTTAATCTCACAAGAAAAAGTTTTTAGATATTTTTTGTTGTTTCTAGACAATTTTAGTAGTATCCCATATGCAGATATTATGTCCCTGTTTGCTCTGTCCTTACCTCTAAATTTGAGTTGACTTGAACTTCTGGGAGTTAGGTCCAACTCAGTCTACCTACCAATGATTGGAAACAGTGGCAGAATAGACTTTTCTGTAGTGTTCTCCATCCTGCGGAATACAAGCTGTTCAGGATATCCTAAGGTCTGAAATACAATGAACCTGAAACAAAGATGGCAAACTGATATAAGAGAGAATGTGAAGGAGTACTGTGTATTCTTCTTCTTATGAATAGCAAGGAGGAAGCTTAGGTACTTACCCTGAGAAACTTAACCCAACCAGTTCCTTTTCATCCTTTATGTCTCCAGTGTCCCTTGATTATGGAGATTTTTCCTTGACTTCCCTGTCAGGGTTAGTTCCCCCTATTATACTATCTTCCATATATACTCCTTCCTTTCCCATTTTATCATGCCTATCCCATTTATAGTTGTTTGTCTAGCTTGTCTCCTGTCTGTCTCACCAGACTTCATGGACCTCGAACAGTAGGAATTATGCTCTTCTTATTTGTTGCTGAATCACAGGTGCTTTTGACAGTGTCAGGTATAATGATGCCAAATGCAAACTTGTGTTCATGAGCAGATGAATGGTCAGATTAACGAGAGGCTAGTAATTCTGGGTGAGGACTTGCCAGACTTATTCTCCCCAAAATTTAATTCCCTAAATTAAGAACTCTCCCCTAAAATCTTTGAACTACTTTGTCTAAGTAGATATTGAGAGAAGAACATTAAAGACGAATATGGAGTAAGCTGTTCTAAGGAAAGTCGTTTAAAATTGTACAAGGTGGGTGGTACCCTATTTTTTAATAACCCCAGGCAGGTTGAGCTGTTTGTTTCTAAATTTATTGTGCTGGGTTTTGGGAAGATGTGTATTTTATTTTTCTACTTTCTGGTTAGACGCTACATCATTTCTTTTTCTAATTTTTTATTGGAGAATATTGGGGAACAGTGTGTTCCTCCAGGACCCATCAGCTCCAAGTCAAGTCGCTGTTTTCAGTCTAGTTGTGGAGGGCGCAGCTCAGCTCCAAGTCCAGTTGTTGTTGTTTTCTTCAACCTAGTCATGGAGGGCGCAGCTCACTGGCCCATGTGGGAATTGAACCTGTGACTTTGCTGCCATGAGCACTGCGCTCCAACCAACTGAGCCAACTGGCCGCCCCTTTATCATTTTTTTCTTGGATACTCATGTCAGCTTATGATTTTTGTCTGTGCATTCATTGGTTTGATCTATAAAAGGGATTACAGATTTACAGGTTTTCACCATAGTGGCTAGCAGTGTGTGTACCTTGGTGTGGGTAGAGACTGAAAGATGGGAAAGAAGATAATTATTTGAATGACCCTTTAAACCATGCCTTAAATAATAAGTGTTGTTGTTTATAATAGTCCTGTATCACTCAACTGTGGCATTTAGGAATATGTGCTATATCATTTGTAGAATATTTTTGTTTTTCTAGGGAGGAGGGGGCATCAAAACATTTCCACAGAAAAAGCATGCTCCTCAAATAGTCAAGTTTTGTTTTTTGCTGTTTTTATGGCCTTCCTGCTACTAACCTCTGGGTGTTCATTTTCCCTTTTGGCTTTCCTCTTGTTTGTATTAAGTATACCAATAATTAAATCCCACAACCTTTGCAAATTTTGGCAGCAAATGTATAATCCATTTGTTTATCCTTTTCCTTCATTGTGATTAACCAATGCTAGATTTTAATTTATAGACTTACTTAAATTTGTGGTTTGTGTAACAGACCTTTCATTTTGTCCAATTAGTCTTTGTTACATTAGGTAGAGGAGAGAGGTTATTTTAAAGGGAGCGGGCTTTATTGTATTTCTGATAGCCTTCTAATCTACTGCCTGGTTGATCTCTTCTTTTGCTTTTTGTTGATTTCAGTTTTCTGTTTTGATCCTTTTTACTGATTTCTATGTTGGCTTCACTTTTTAAAACTACCATTTAAATTGGATATTAGGCACAGAATTTAGAATTGTGAAAGTAACTCTTTAATATACGAGTAATATGTTGTTTGTATTAGTGCCTTTCCTCCAAAGTGCTTCCTGATTTTATAAGTGTCTTATTCGAGTTCTTGGCATCTTTGCAAAATAGATTTAAAAGGACTGAAATTACTGTTTCTTTTTTTTAATATTCTTTTTATCAAAGGTTAAACCAAGCATTGTAGACTAGCAGCCAGGTCAAAGAAAAGTAAAAAGAAGGACATAACAGGACTTCAGGAACCAGAGTTCCATTACTTTTCCTATCACCTACCAAAGAAACAGTTTGGTGAGTGGGCTTCTGTTCTTTTATATGTAGGATTTCCAAGGAACAAGCCCTTGGCCATGAAAAGAATGACCTATTTTTTTCTTGTATAAACTATTACAGGCCTTCTGTCACCATGTTCATATTAATTAAATCTGTGATACAGACATTGGGGAACTGGGATTATTAGTATTGTTTATAGAGAAGAAATTGAGTCCTGGGTAAGTCATACAGTTTCATTCTATTTCAGCTATCCTTTAGCTAGTGCTAGATGTTTTTAATTGTGTTCTACGTAGACATGCTACACAGAACTTGGTCTGGATAAGAAGACAAGACAGGCACTTATGTATGTGTGACAATTAAGTTCACGAACTCTTCCTAGAAGTAGTGCTACATACCTCATTGTTGAATATCACTATGGTCACCTTCGAAGTACTCCCGTTGGGAAGCTATGCACTGACGCCAGCGCCTAGTCCACCCTTCAAAGCAATTTTGGGACTTTTTCTGGAATGGCCATCAGAGCTATCATAGTATTACCTTGATGTCCTGAATGTCATCAAAATGTCTTCCTTTCAGTATTTCCGTTATCTTCAGGTAAAGAAAGAAGTCATTGGTGGCCGGATCAGGTGAGTAGGAAGGGTTTTCCAATACAGTTATTTATTTACTGGTTAAAAACTCCCTCACAGACAGTGCCATGTGAGCTGTGCTTTGTTGGGATGTGAGAGCCATGAATTGTTGGCAAAAAGTTCAGGTTGTCTAACTTTTTTCACGCAGCCTTTTCAGCACTTCCAAATAGTAAACTTGGTTAACTGCTTGTCCAGGTGGTACAAATTCATAATGAATAATCCCTCTGATATCAAAAAAGGTTAGCAACATTGTTTCAACAAGTTCACAAACTTAATTGTCAGACCTCATCTGCAGTGCATTCTGACCAATAAAGTTTATGATAATGTGACCTGAAGAACTGGCAAAATGCTAGAATGCTAGACAACTCAAAGCTAAGAGAATGAGGCTAGTGTAAAAAAAAAAAAAAAAGTTCATGAAATGGTGATTTGGGTTGGACTTAAAAAGAAGGTAGGATTTATCCAGAGCCCCTCAGCTTTTAACAGAGTTGGGTTTGTTGTTCATGTGGTATTCATTATATGCTACCATTTTATACCTGAAAATTAAAATTAGTGTAGAACTCACCATGAAACATTCATTGAAGAAGTTAAGCAAATAGAAGAGCTTATGAATCCTTATGCCTATTATCTCTTGGCTTGATCCTCCAAACACACTTCATTTTCTTTGCATTGAATCTTGGCAACATGATTCAAAGAATTTAGCAAATGTCAGTTTTGAGGAAAGAAATTTGATAGATTTCTTTTTTTTCTCTCTCTCCAATTCATGATTTACAAAGCCTTCACATTGTTGAGATGTTCAGCTCTACAGTAGCTACAGTACTGGACTAGGTGAGTAGGTGAACTAATACATGGCTTATGAAGATGGGACTAGGCAAGTATAGTTCTTATGAAGCAAATAAAGTGTTTGGTTTCTCTGTGTTATCTTTGGATGAGCTTAGAGGTGGTTATTCCTACCACCACCCTCAACTGTGGAAATAAGCCAGAGTTCCTTGCTTGAGATAGACATTAAGAAACATTCATTTAGTTTTACTGGACACGAAAAAGTATTCAGCAGAGTTGGAATTTACAGTCCCTACTTCCATGTTGTCTATAATCTTGTTGAGGAGACAGAAATAAAGAACATAACTTAAGTCTGTGTACTGTTAGTACTTTACAGTTTATAAGTACTTTTTTCACATAGTCTATTTTATGAGATTCTCAGAATTACCATGCCAACTGCCCAGTTGACAGTCTAGAAGCTACTGATTTTTAAGTTGATTTGGATGAGGAACTAAATTTCACCACTTACTTGAATTGCTAAATTGTATGGTATGGAGAATACATATTAATGATCATGTAGGAATGAGAGAAACCATTGTCTCTTGATAGACTAGAAGGTGCACAGACTCTTTGAAATGATATGGTAAAGTTTATATGTAAATGCATTTTTCTAGGAAGAGGGTTCATAGTTTTCATCAGATTTTTTTTCCTTTTTTAAAAAATTGATGCCATTTATTTCATCAAATTTTGAAAATGAATCTATGGCTCCAAAAAAAGCTTAAAAACCGCTTGTCTAGAGTACTTGGAGAACACTTAGGGGATGAGTTCTGAACAAAAAGTCAAGAGAAGAGAGAGTAATGTGGACACAAGGTGATAGTACCTAAAATTTCTTCTATCTTCTCCAAACAGTAGTGCCCAGAGCTGTTAAATCTTCAGCACAGATTCCTGATGGGGGTTATTTTCTTTCTCATGTGAATTTTCCATGTCAGTGTTCCCACTTCCTTCACATTGTTATCCCTTGTGTTCTGAGAGTTATAATTGGCTTGGATATAGTGGATACTGGTTACATCATAGGTCTTAGTAATTAATTTTTAGATAGGATTTAACTAGTAGATTTTTTTCTAGTTAAAGTAGGTAAGAGAAATACATTTAAGAAATGACAACACACATAGTAGAAATCATAGTAGTTTTTAACCTGGAAAATTGAATGCTAAGGGTATAGTATTTATATAGGTTATATATAAGTTAGCTCATTTAACAAACATTGCCGAACACTTATCATGGACCAGAAACTGCTGAGAATACAATAGCCAGGAGAAAACAACAACAACCAGCACTAGCTCCTGCTCTCATGGAGCTTTCAAAACAAATTTCACAAATGTGTCTGTCTATAACTTACAACTCACTTATACTCTTAGATATTTCTTGTTGGGAACAGTTACACTCTTAGATGTTTCTTTTTGGGAAAATCCCAAATAAGATTATTGACTTACATTAACAGGACCCCTTTCTGATGGCTGTTCTCTTCCTAGATCAGTGGTTCTCATCAGGGCTTGCAGGGGATGGGTTGTCCCCAGAGGACATTTGGCAATGTCAGGAAACATTAGTGGTGTGTTTCAGCTGGGGAGATGCTACTGACATCTAGCAGGTAACGGCCAGGGATGCTGCTAAGCCTCCTGTGAGGCACAGGATAGACTATAACAAAGAAGTATCCAGCCCAAACTGTCAGTAGTGCCAAATTGAGACGCCCTGCCCTAGATGGACATCTGAGAGTAACTAAACAAAGTTGTTAAACAGGCCTTAAGATAGAGGTGGGGCTTACTCAAGCATTCCAGTAGTACAGTATTATACCACTTTATGGTTCTAGTATTTCCTCATTAGTGTGTTTCCAACTTTATTAAAAGAAAAGATGCTCTGGTGTACTCACGTCCTGCTTTTGATTCATTTTAATGGATGTGATTAATGTAATAGGGGATGGTGGCTTGGGTTTCAAGTTTGGAACTATTTTATAAATATTACCCAAAATGTAGTGGTATTATTAATATATTCTTATCATTATTACCTCTTATTGTCAGTATTTACTGAATTGCGTGAATACATCTAACAGATAAAGCCAAAAACATGATGATTATAGCCTAACATATAGGAAGGGCTGAGAAATAAATCAATATAGGTGTTTATTCCTAGATGAATACTGTAGAAGAGTGCTTCACTAGCTTAATGTGCGTGTGAAACACCTGGAAATACTGTTAAAATTTAGGCTCAGTACATCTGAGGTGAGGACTGAGTTGCCATCCAACTTCTGGTGGCAAGGCTAGGTGAAGTATTAGATAACACAAAATAAGTATGCTTTAAATATCACTATTCTCCAACCAAAGAGAAGATTAATTTTTAAAAGGCTTTTCCTGCTTTTTAATTTTGTAATTTAAATTTTTAGATATTAAAGTGATAAAAATTAATGTTGGAGAAAATTTGAAAAAATAGACAAAGGGGAAATCTCTAGTACTAATCTCTAGCACCCCAATGAATTTGCTAGTATTGTGTATATTTTCTTTCAGTTATTTTATCCTAAGTGCCTTTAAAAATATATCTATAAACAAGTTTTATGAAAAAAGGAAGAAAAAAATTCCCTTTAATTTTTTTCTCACTTTCATTGTCTTCTCTACTACTGTATTTTGTTGTTCAGCTTTGAATAATTCAGTTGGGGTGGGGCAGATTTATCACTTAGCAAGAGGCCTGAGGAGACGAATAAAGGATCACATGCCTTGCTGTAGAGACTTATGTCTGTGACGGTTAAAAATATATTTCTCATAACTGAGAAAACTGAAGCTGAGAAAAGTCTGTCCCTTAGATTTTTCTTTTTCCTTGGAGATACGTAACAGATATTCTGGAACTTGATCTCGTCAAGGAACATGCCATTGCTATTTGAAATTGAACTTCTTTTTCTTAAGGAAATAATCCTTCTTTTTTATCATTGGTAGCTCCGTGACAAATGTGAGATTAAAGTACAAATGCACCTTCATGTATTCAGTTACTGAAAAATTTGTGGATGAGTTGAATATTTCCAATAGTGAATCGTTTTTTGTTTTTTTTTCATTTTATTGGGGGAGGGGAACAGGACTTTATTGGGGAACAGTGTGTACTTCCAGGCCTTTTTTCCAAGTCAAGTTGTTGTCCTTTCAATCTTAGTTGTGGAGGGTGCTGTTCAGCTTCAAGTTGTTGTCCTTTCAGTCTTAGTTGTGGAGGGCACAGCTCAGCTCCAGGTCCAGTTACTGTTGCTAGTTGCAGGGGGCACAGCCCACCGTCCTTTGAGGGAGTTGAACCGGAGGACGCACTCCAACCAACTGAACCATCTGGGAGCTCAGCGGCAGCTCAGCTCAAGGTGCCATGTTCCATCTTAGTTGCAGGGGGCGGAGCCCACCATCCCTTGCGGGACTCAAGGAAACGAACTGGCAACTTTGTGGTTGAGAGCCCACTGGCCCATGTGGGAATCGAACCGGCAGCCTTCGGAGTTAGGAGCATGGAGCGCTAACCGCCTGAGCCACCGGGCCGGCCCTGTGATAGTGAATCTTATATGTACACTTCTTTGATCTCAACTCACAATTTGTAGAAAGCATCAATTTTTAAAAATTATATAGAGTAATTTTTATAGAGTTTTAAGGAATTTTACTGCTATGCTTATTGTGTCTTAATTATCAGTATAAGTCAATCGTCTGTGACATTGAAATCTTTCAAGACTCGATACTTACTTTAAATTGACAAATTTCTGAGAGTGATTATATATAGTGTATCCCATTGGTTGTTTAGGCATTATGCTGTTGAGAGCGATTCTTTTACAAATTTCCTTAGGTGTGGCTCTTTAAGAAATGAATTTTTAAGTCTCCTATGTATCATGGTATCATAAAAGGTACCATTTGGGCCTTCTGGAATTGATTGAGAGCCACGTTGTAAGTAGTCCAAAGGTTTTTTAAAGCCATATGTACATAAAGCATATTAAATGTTCATAAGGCATATTAATGGTTTCGTAAGTTCATGTACTCTTTCAAGTCATCAATGTGAGTAGGCTTCATAGTAACTATCAGCATTCTATGAATATGCCCAAGACAGTTCATTCACTCAGTTGACTTCACTTCTTAATTATCTTATTTAAAAGACTCTTATTTATGCTATGCAAACAACCCTCAGACCTGCCTCATTTTATTGGAGGAATAGTAATTAAAAGTTCCTTATCTCTTTTGTTAGAGAATGTATCATCCTCTCTTTCAGTTTGTTTTGGTGGGATGACTCCACACTCACTCAAAAGGAATCTTTTTACCATCCTATTTTTCTTTACTTATTTTATTAGTTAGGATTAAGTTCAGCTGCCAGTCACAGAGATCCAAATTAGCAAAAGTTTTAAAAAGATCATTTATTTCTCTTTTATATGAAAGTCCAGACATAGGCTGTGTTCCACACAGCCGTTGGAGTCCCAGACTTTTCCATCAGATTACTCCATTGTCCCTTGGATGTGAGCCTTGCCCTTATGGCCCAAGATGAGGCTATTATATCCACATCTCAGACAACAGGATGCAGGAAAGTGTCAAAGAAGCAAGGAGCAAAAGGTACATATCTCCTGTCCTTGAAGGAAGATTCTTTGAAGCTGCCACAGAGTTTTTTCACTTATTCCCCATTGGTTAGAACTTAGTTACTTGGCCATATTTAGCTGCAAGAGAGGGAGCAACATGTTTTTATTCTGGAACATGTTTTTATTCCTTTTATTCAGAATAAAAGGAAGAAGTGATGACGTATATTGAGGAATTGATGGCAATCTGTCACATCATGATTTCTGTTTCATCCACTGTCACTGAGTAGAATAAATTTCAACAGTTTTATCCCAATTTTATCATAGTGTCTTTGGGATATTATTGATAAGAACTTTGGTGAGGGTAGACTAAGATTGGGGAAAAAAAAACAACTGACAGGATCTATGGGTCAGTATATTCACATAGCACTCATGTGTTTTGAATTTCCATGTATCAGTTCAGAGTTTATTTTCTTACTAGTCACTGCAGTTTCTGTACCATTTGGGTCAATGGGACACCTAACTGTAGGTCATGTTTACAGAAGATCCTTCCAGTTTTCAAAGAGTCCACGGCATGAAACCTAGACTGATGGAAAAGTATCATTCTCAATATGTTTTATAAGTCTGATGCCTTCCTAACCACCTTAGAAAGGTGTGTGCTCCTGAAGGCGTCAGCATATTAAAATGAGTCACAAAATAAAGAGAGGAAGATGAATGTGGGAGCAGTTACAGGAAAAAAATGACACAAATGGTGTTAATAGAAAAGTTCCCCTAGTAATGCAGGGCATGTAAGGCAGGATACTATCCATAGAAACAGAACATAGAACCATGAGAAGTTGGGATCCCTGGAAAAGAAATGAACACTAAGACCATTTATGGATAACAATTTGAACACATATTTGAGCGGTAGCTACTTATCTTGATTTTATTTTTTTAAGATTTTATTGTGGAAGGGGAACAGGACTTTATTGGGGAACAGTGTGTACTTCTAGGACTTTTTCCAAGTCAAGTTGTTGTCTTTTCAATCTTAGTTGTGGAGGGTGCAGATGAGCTCCAGGTCCATTTGCTGTTGTTAGTTGCAGGGGGCGCAGCCCACCATCCCTTGAGGGAGTCAAAACGGCAACCTTTGTGCTTAAGAGGTCGTTCTCCAACCAACTGAGCCATCAGGGAGCTCAGTGGCAGCTCAGCTCAAGGTGTCGTGTTCAATCTTAGTTGCAGGGAGCGGAGCCCACCATCCCTTGTGGGAGTCGAGGAGTCAAACCGGCAACCTTGTGGTTGAGAGCCCACTGGCCCATGTGGGAATCGAACTGGCAGCCTTTGGCGTTAGGAGCATGGAACTCCAACCGCTTGAACCACCAGGCTGGCCCTTGGTTGTTTTTTTTTTTTTTAAGATTTTATTGGGGAAAGGGAACAGGACTTTATTGGGGAACAGTGTGCACTTTCAGGACTTTTCTCCAAGTCAAGTTGTTGTCCTTTCAGTCTTAGTTGTGGAGGGTGCAGATGAGCTCCAGGTCCATTTGCTGTTGTTAGTTGCAGGGGGCGCAGCCCATCATCCCTTGCGGGAGTCGAACAGGCAACCTTGTGGTTGAGAGGACATGCTCCAACCAACTGAGCCATCCGGGAGCTCAGCGGCAGCTCAGCTCAAGGTGCCATGTTCAATTTTAGTTGCAGGGGGCGCTGCCCACCATCCCTTGCGGGAGTCAAGGAATTGAACTGGCAACCTTGTGGTTGAGAGCCCGCGCTCCAACCAAGAACTGAGCCATCCAGGAGGCAGCTCAGCTCAAGGTGGCAGCTCAGCTCAAGGTGCCATGTTCAATCTTAGTTGCAGGGGGCAGAGCCCACCATCCCTTGCGGGACTCGAGGAATTGAACTGGCAACCTTGTGGTTGAGAGCCCACTGGCCCATGTGGGAATCGAACCTTCAGCCTTCAGAGTTAGGAGCACGGAGCTCTAACCGCCTGAGCCACCAGGCCGGCCCCCTTGGTTTGTTTTAAGTGTCAAATTTTTATTAATAGAATTTTGCACAATGAAAAGAAATGAGGTGATGCTTTCCCAGTGGGTGGAGAAACAATATTCTGAACTTTTAATGATCTGAATGCATTTTTGAGGCTAATGAACTGAGTCTAAAGTTGGGACTTTAAGAAAAATAGAATAAAGAGGGCCAGTTCCTTCTTTTCAGTTCTCCAAATGAGCTCAATGAGTTCCTGTGGGATAGATTGATCTCAGCATTTGAATTTCAGGGATGAATGAAATGGTTGGCTTGGCCATAATGCAGTCCAGCAGGACATCTGGAAACACATTTGACCCAATTTCAAGGAACAGTGGGCATGTCCATGGACATCACGTCACACCCTTTACCCTAGAGAAGAGGGCTTTTTGTGAATTAGGTACTACGTTTGGCATATTTTTTTAATGTACATAGAGTATATACTGCTGAATATTTCATTTCTGTTTTTGTCCACTTAAAATGAGGCCTGGAAAACCAAGAATTTAGTGTTCTCTATTGGATGTTTTAGAAATAATTCTTTATTTCAGATATTTTAGAAATTATTGCGGATGTTTCGAAATAATTCTAAAGCAAGCTGAAAGATGTATTTCCAACTCATGGAGCACTTTTCAAATACCTCACAGTAGTTTAAAAATAACTTGTGTGCAGAAGTTTAAAAGAATTTAAGTAACTTTCCCAAGAAAATGTAGAATTTTTTATACTAAAGAATAAATGAAAGAAAACATTATAAATCTAAAATACAAGAAATTAATGGACATGCTAGTCAAATTCTAAGAAATGTAACTCTATGTGTCACAGTGGGGTAAAAGAATGTAAACCTGTTTTTAGGTCTCCATACCACACAGTGTCTACTCTACGTGGCTACTCTAAGTGTCTGCTCTACTCTTGGCTGCCCATCTGCTTTGATTTTTTTTTAAGTAATTTCCCCATGATATTTTATTACAAAAAGTTTCAAACATAGAAAAGTTGGAAGAATTATACTGGCAACATTTGTATACCCACTATGTATATTCTGCGATTAACGTTTTGCTGTTTTTGCTTTATCACTATTTCTCCGTCCACCAGCCTATTTTTTAGAATATATTTCAAAAGAAAGTTTCAGGCATCAGCACACACCTCCCCTAAATTCTTCTACATGCATTTCATTAGCTAGATTTGTTTATGATTTTAGGTAAAATTTGCATACACTGAAGTGCTCAATATTAAGTGTTTCATGAGTTCTAAAAAATGAATACACTTGCGTAATCAAATCCTTGTCAAGATATAGAACATTTCATCACCCCAGAAAGTTCCTTCTGGCCTCTTCCTAGTCAGTCCCAGCCCCCAGAAGCAACCACTATTGTGATTTTTTTAAAAATTACAGATTAGTTTATCTAGTGTAATCTTAATTTAAATGGAATCACAGTATGCATTATGTGAAAGTTTCTCTCACTCAGCATTTTTGAGATTTATCCATATTGTTGCATATATCAATAGTTCATTCCTTTTTTTTTGTTCAGCAATATTCTGTTGTATAAATACACCATAGCTTATTTATCCATTCTTCTATTGATGGCCACCTAGATTATTTGCAGTTTTTGGCTATGAGACATATAATAGCAGCCACTATAATATAATATACATACACATGTATATGTACTATATGTGTGTGATCTTACAATGTTAAACTACATGGTATTCCTGGGATAAACCCATTAGCTCAAGATTTATTATATTTTTAATATATTATTGGGTTTGATTTTCTAATGTTCCATTAAATTTTTTGTGTTAATATTTATGAAGAATTTTGTTTAAAGCTATTAATTTCTCTTTGAGCCCTATTTTAAAATTTAACGTTTTGTATAAAATACTAGACTCTTTCAACCATAGAATTCTGTTTATGTCCCATCTTTTATGTAATTGTTGCCATAGCTTTATACCTTCATGTGCGAAAAACCCCATATTTCAATATTATAACAATTTAAATAATTGTATGTATTTCTAAGAAATTCATGAGAATATGTCACAGCTCTATATATTTAACCATATTTTACTACTTCTGCTTTTTGTTTAAAGATCTGTTTCTCCATCTGGTTTTGTTTCTTATCAGTTTGAAGAATTTCCTTTAGCATTTCTTGTTGTGCAGGTATGTTGGCGTTGAGTTTGCTTATTTTTTGTTTATCTGAAAATATCTTTGTTTCATCTTTAATCTTGATGAATATTTTTGCTGAATATGAAATTCTGTGTTTTTCTTTCAGAACTTTACATATATTATTCTACTGTTTTTAGGTCTCCATTGTTTCCAATGTAATGTCAGTTGTCACGTACACTCTACTATAATGTGCCAATTTTCATTGGGTGTTTTCAAAATTTTCTGTTTGCCGTTCAGCAATTTGAATATGATATGTATAGGTATGGATTTCTTCGTATTTATCCTTTGGGATTTATTTGGGTTTTTTTGAATTTGTACATTAATATCTTCTACCAAATTTGAGAAACTTTTGGCTATTATTTTTTCAGGCACTTTTTCTGCCTCCTTTCCCTTCCAATCTGCTGTTTTGCCCGTTTATTGAACTTTTTATTGTTTTTTTTTTTCAGTTTTAGAATTTCAGTGTGGTAATTGTATAGTTTCTATTTCTCTGCTGAGATACCCCTATCTGTGCATTGTTTGAAACATTTTTTTCTTTACATCTTTAAACATATAGGTATCATTGTAGCTATATCTGCTAATTCCAGTCAGTGTGTCCTTTCAGGTTTAGTCTCTCTCCATTGTCCTTTCTTTTGAGTATGTGTTACATTTTCCTGTTTCTTCATATGTCTAATAATTTTATATTTTGTAATGGACATTATGAATAATGCATTATAGATACTATGGATTCTATTATGATCCTCTGAGGAATGTTGATTTTTGTTTTCGGGTAATTAACTTGTCTGAATCCAACACCAGACTCTCTCCTCTGCAGTGGGTAGCAGCTGAAACGTCTGTTCACATCTTTTAACCTTATCTTGGCTGCTTAGAATCTGTCCTGTGTGTGCAGAATTTACTCGTCAGTCAGAAATTTCAGTAGAGTTTTTATATAGAATGTAGGTTTTCTTACTTGTCCTTTTTTTTTTTTTTTTAATGGATTTTCCCCTCAATTTTTTAATGTTATGGTAGCCTCAAATTCTGTCCTTTTGGTTCTTCAATCCAGAAAATGCAGGTTTTGGATTTTAGCTGCCACCCAGCACTCACTGGAGCTTGCTCTCTGTAAAAAGCTGTTTAAAATTTTAAAAGAGGGCAGGGGGGTAGCGAACTCTCTTAGCCAGCACCATTCCTAGATGTTGACTTCCCAGCAATTTCTGTCTGCTACTGTTTTCATTGCTTTCAGAGAGTTTTTTTTCATTTTGTTTTGTCCAGTTTTTTTCTTTTTTTAATTTATTGGGATGACAATTGTTAGTAAAATTACATAGATTTCAGGTGTACAATTCTGTATTACATCATCTATAAATCCCATTGTGTGTTCACCACCCAGAGTCAGTTCTCCTTCCATCACCATATATTTGATCCCCCTTACCCTCATCTCCCACCCCTCACCCCCCTTACCTTCTGTTGTCCAGTGTTTATCATTCTCACCTATGGGATGATAGGTTAAATACAAGCTACTCCACCATTAGTGGAAGTAGAAAATTTTCGTTTGGTTTAAAGAAAAGTAAAAGCTACCTAAAGCTGTTTTTGGAAAAGAGCGTGGGCAAAGTGGCCTCCTAGCAGTGACTTTTAGGGTTCTTCTCCTTGGCCATTCTAGACACCAGGGACATAATCTTAATTGATATTCTATATCCATTATTAAAAATTGGAAATAAGAAAACAGCATGACGGGAAAAACCTGAGTGTGAGTGAGGCGTCAAGAGACCTGAGCTATAACAGTAGCTCTTGCATTTACCAGTTGTTTTTCTGATTCCATTTATGATTAATTTAATTTTTTATTTCCTTAAAGACTTGAGAAACAAATGTCTCTGTTCAATTATATTTTAAGTTTTATCAGTATCCTCATATGGCTTTACCTAGACCTCCTAGTATTATGGGATGTGTTTTTTAAATGCTATATGTAACTAATGTTAGTATTCGAAACATCTTTTTGAGTGTATATAATTTGAGTTTTGAGAATATAAAAATAACATAGCTCAATGGAAAAATAAAAGGTAGTACTCAATGGAAAATGGAGACTACTCCTTGAATAAGGAAGAAAGTAGAATAGTGCATGCTAGGTGCTTATAGTCTCAGCATTCCAGACGCACACTGGGACACTCTATTAATATTGGGAAAATATCTATATATATTTAACTCAATTTCTAGACTTAAACTACTTGATTCTCATTAAAGGTCAACAGAAAAAGATATTGCAGTTCGTTTTTCTGGCCCTGTGGAGCCTATTTATGGGACTTATTAAGGTCTTCAATTTTTATACTAAGAGGGCACTGCTGATAACACATCTGCTATTGTACTATTATGTTATCATCACCTAGTAGTAAAAGAATATATTGCCCACCAACTGTACTCAATTTACAAGTACAGAGCAACAAGCAACAAAGGCATACCTGTTCAACCAGCTATTGTTGAGTAAAGATAAATTTATTAAACACATCACACCTGGACCATCCCTGGATAATAAAGTTACTCTAATTGAGATCTGTACTTTGAGTTGTTTTTCCAATAGCAAGCATGTACTTATATAGATCTCTTCTACATCTTGCGTCTGGTGGCATGTGTTTGTGAGCAAAAATGCCTAGCTAATAAAATGTTTTAGAAACCTAACAGATTTCAAATTTACATGGTTCTTTATATTCTGCTTTTCATCGTGCTGGGTTTTTTTTTCCCTTCTAATTTTAAAACTGAAATTCTCTGGACTCAAAAGATTGTTTGAAATACTAACATTGGTTCCACCTAACATTATAAAAACATTTCTTTCAAAAGATTGAAGGAAGCAAGGGATGAGGAATTTAAATCCTAAATATTTTTTATTTGTGATGAAATAATAAGTGTGGGGTTGGCCCTACTGAAGAGTTCTGATAGGTTCATAATGTTGAGTTGGAAGGCCACTGAAGACCACCTTGGAGCAGAATACAGACATTTGAATAAATTGTTTACTGTGACAACATTGGGTTGCTATGGAGATAATGGTCTCTAAATAATGTGTCCCCATTTACTTAGAGTGCCGTGCTAACTAAAGGATAACGATGAATTGCTCTGGTTTTTGTCTTTCAAGAACGTGAAGAGTCTGAGATTTTACCCTACTTCCAAGCTAACAAATTAGTCTGCCACAGTTTTATGAATGCTGGCCAACTCCTGGGTCAGAGACAATGGGCTTTATTCCTCACGTTGTAGTAGTAGTATTCAGAGTATCAGCATTTGCACCATTCGCCCAAGCCCCAGTTCTATCAGAGGTCCAGGCGACGCCACCAAATGCCCTGGGTACGTTAAAGGAGAAGAGCCCTGGACAGAGACATAATCCTTATTATACTAAACTGTGAACAAACCCGTCCTTTGCTCCGAATTGTGACAGTCTATCTTCCAAAGCTGCTTGCTATACTAACATTTTTTGAAAAAGATAGTCTGAAATAAAGGCAGTCAGTGCTTTGGCTCATAAAATATCTGGAAATGTGAGAGACCTATGGGAAATTGTCTCCTAATGTTTTCTTTTAAATTTTTTCTTTTAAGCAATATTAGATGGATCAACATATGCATGACAAATCCCATGAATAAGCATTTTTTCTTTACCTTTCAAAACATCATTCGACCAATGCCTTGTGTCTATATACCACATTTAAAGCCTATTCACATCTGTTTCTATGTTCTCTTCACAATCTCTCTATGAAGTTAGTAGAGCAAGTGAAGCCAGCCAGCATTTAACAGATGAGAAATTGAGCCCCAACTTATTAGCTGCAAAAATTTCCTGACTGCTAATCATAGATTCTTTACTAAACCTAGTAATGAAAGTCTTCACAATCGTGGCATGTTTCTTGGTCATTTAGTCTATTTGAAGTTTGGCATAAAAATCAAATTTTTGTAGAAACAAACCAAATATCTCTCATTTTTATACTGAGAGATGTTAAATCCTCCTAGCACATAGGAGGTGCTCAATAAATATTTCTTAAATGATTGAATGAGCAAGACAGCTTTTCTTATAGTGAAGTCAAATTATCAAGTTCTGGAGCACAGGACTTAAAGCAATGTTGCCACATTAATTACTCAATTTTTTAGGGCCAAGAATTTCGTCTGCATGCTTGCTAGAATTTTCTACACACAAATCAAGAATCTCTTTTGTATAAATTTTGACATCAGTGTGGGCATTTTTAGCATTTTTCTTTGAAATTAGAACAGCCACTTGAATTTAGTGATTATATATTCATTCCTAGAAATTCTATTTTACTCTTTTTCAAACTTGTCTGGTCATTTAAAATAATATATTGTTCTTCATTCTGTTTCTTATGATTCCATTATGTGAAGTTCTTGAAGGTCTAAATTCTGCAGTTTGTTTCTGCTTACTCTCACTCATGGTAGCTGTATTAGGGTCCTCCAGAGAAACAGAACCAATAGGCTTATATATAGATTTATAGGTAAGAGGAAATTTATTGTAGGAATTCACTCTTGCACTTAAGGAAGCCTATAAATCCTATGATCTGCCATCTGCAAGCTGGAGAACCAGGAAATCCGGTGTTAGAATTCAGTCCAAGTCAGAAGGCCCAAGAATCAGATGAGCCAATGGTATAATTTCCAATCCAGGGCCAAAGGCTTGAAGAGCCAGGAGCTCAAGTGCGGAAGATGGATGATCCAACTCAAGAAGAGAGAGAATTCACCCTTCCTCCTCCTCTTTGTACTATTTGGACCTCAGTGGATTGGATGATGCCTGCCCACACTGTTGAAAGCAGATCTTTACTTAGTCAACTGATCCAAATGCTAATCTTTCTGAAACACCTTCACAAACACACCCAGAAATAATGTTTTACCAGCTATCTGGGCATCCCTTAGCCCAGCCAAGTTGACACATAAAATTAACCATCACAGTGGCTTTTCCCCCCGTGTTTTATAAATTCGGATTGAGATCTCTTGTGATCTCTTTGTTTCCTTTTCTTATGGAAAGTGGATTTTTGCCTTGTTTACCCTTTTGCTGAGGAGAAAGAGCTCTAAAGATTGCAGCTTTATTCAGGAATCTCGATTCCCTCCCTGCCTTGTATGGACCTAAGTATTGTGTGATCATTTAAATCCACTGATTTTCAGCTCTCTGTTTGTTTTTGGCCCCCTAGCTTTTTGTGAGCTTAGCTATTTATTTAAAAGTCTGTGTTTTATATTTGTCCAACATTTCTAAATGTCTGTTAAAGGAGATTTTAGGTCATTAAGGGACATTGTCCACTATGTTCTCAGAAACTCAAGTCTCCAGTTACTTTAACTCATATGGTATTATTAAAGTTATTCTCTACTGGATGGATGCAAATATATAATTCAAAGGAACACAATCAGCCGTATTATATCAGTATTTGTCATTGTTAAAATATATGCTGTTTTTACATGGCAAGTGAGTAATGAAGCTTGAAATACTATCAGTGGGATGCAGAGATTCAGAATATATTAATCAAAACTAATTACAACTCCAGGCCACCATGACCCAGAAAATTACAGTAGTGATATTTTGTATGCACTGACTTTAAAAACAACCTGAAATTTAATTGTTATTTTCATTTCAAGTGCTCTTTCAAGAATAGTATCATTCAGTTAATGAAGATGTGGTGCTTATTATACTTGTTAATTTGTTTTTAATAAAAGTCCTCTGAGTAAAACTTTTGATAGATTTTAGCTCAAGGCAAAAATTAACCTAGATGTTTCTGTATAATTCAGAAGAGGAGGAACCATTTAACTGGAAAAACACTGTGATGATTTGAATTTTGTATGCAGCTTAATTATTAAATTAGAATTAGAAGCGCTGTGAAAGAAAATTAAAGAAAAAGAGAGAAATAACAATGGGAAGTAGCTAGTCACCATGGAAGGAGTATGTGTCAGACCCTGTGGGTTCGTGTGGTGGTTGGGCCTTTTCCATTTACCACTTTAGAAGAACATTGAAATTAACAGTGATAGCACATGACCAATTTACTTCAACGGAGATACAAATGTCCTTCATGGAGAAAAGGTAGTTTTTTTCAAGCAATGGGAGCTAAGAAACATTTGGAACTGAAAGTGACTCCCAGAAGTTACTGCAAAGATACTGGTTACCTCTAAGGGGCAGATTAGAGAATGCAATTGGGAAGAGGGTTGCAGGGGCTTCATCAGCTGGGTGATTGGGCACTGAGTGTTTTATTATTCTTTAAGCCCTACATATATGTTGCATATATTCCTAAATATATGACTAAATTATTAAGAAATACAAATAAAAGTTAACTTCGAAAAGATACTAAATACTTTTTTTTTCTTTTTGAATATGTGAGTACCACTGTCAAAATGAGTCAGTCCAACTTTATTAAATTTTTCTTTGGCTAGAGCTATATATTTGGGATTTAAGAAAACTTGGTTTTGTGTAACAAAGGGAAGATATTTTATATTCTGGCTTTATTTTTTACTTTTTCTAGTGTTGACATCAAGTTTTAACATGATATTAACCCTTTGTGTTTTAGGACTCTGCAGGAAAAGGACAGATGCAGATAACGGAGATTTAAAGGTTTCATTGAGATTGCCAAAGTAATTTAACAATCTGATAGTAAGTGGTATGAGAAGAGAGCCCTCAATGATTAAGGCCAGGCAGTTTATTTGACTTGAAGAAATAATTAGAGGTCAGGTAGTGGCAGGAGTAGAAACTCAGGTGGGAGGCCTGCCATATAAAGGGGGAAGGGGATGCTAGGAGTTTTCGGAAGGGCAAAGACTTAAAATTGAATGAAAATAAGTAATAATACATGTTGTCGGTGCTTGAAGGACAAACCCTCACTGGTTGGATTTCTGGCAGACTTGTGACAAGAAGTTTTTAAGGGATAATAAATGTTAGTTTTCTGTTTTGCTTTAAGAAAGGGATAATTTCCAGTTTGACTTTGTCTTCTCAGTGTAACATTTCTCACCTCTTTTGCTAAGATTCTCACACTTGTGGCTGAAACACAAGCTGTTGAGTTCAGAATATAAGGAAATATTGGCCCCTGATTACTCCTGAGATTAGAATTCTCTCTGGCACCAACAATAAGATTTATCAAAATGTGTTAATGGTGTTAAATCTTACACGTAAAGGATATGCTCTTGCAATACTGCAATATTTAATTCTGATGCTAACCACCAAGAGTTCTCACAGACCTCACAGTTAAAGGCTTAGTCCCCAACAGACTACCCTCACTTCAGATTCTGGTTGCAAGTTCTGGGGTCCCAGAACACTCACACTTCTGATCAACTGGATACAAATATGGGGGTTCTTAAAACCACCCCTCAGGTTTGATAATTAGCTAGAACAATTCACAGAACTCAGGAAAGCACTGTACTTATGATTACAGTTTAATTATAAAGGATACAAATCAGGACCAGCCAAATGAAAAAAACACATAGGTTGAAGTCTTAGGAGGGTTTCAAATACAGAGCTTCTCCCCGTGGAGTCAGGATGCATCACCCTTCTAGCACACTGATGTGTTCATTAAACAGGAAGCTCCACTGAGCTACTGTGTCCTGAGTTTTTATTGGGGTTGCATTACCTAACCATAATTGATTATATCATTGATCACATGATTAACTCAGTCTCCAGCTTTCCTTCCCTCGCCAGAGGTTGGGCTAATGTTAAGTGGCTCAAAGCCAACCCTCTGATCTCGTGGTCGGGCTTTCCTGCTTGCCCTGCCCCCATCCTGAATCATCTCTAGCATAAGCTATCTATGGGTCCACAATGAGTCACCCCATTAGCACAAACTATCAGGGTCCACCATGAAAAACAAAGACATTCCTATCACTGAGGAAATCCCAAAGATTTAGATGCTTTTTCCCTGGAACCAGATACTAAGACCAGTCAAATTCTGTATTATCCAACACTCTGGACCCAGAGAGTTAAACAGTATTCAAGGCCTTTGCTTTTTATGTCTGGCATTTTCTCTGAACAGCAGTATCTAACTTACCTTTCCTATTTTGTCCATTATAATTTTCTTAGCACAGGGAAATCTAAGAACCAACTGGTGAAACCACAAGCATTGCCTTCCGCTCACCAAGTCTTTGACGCTTCTAACTAGGGAATATGTTTATGTTTGCGCTTCTTCCTTCCCTCAAGCCATTAAGGCATAGATTGTAAATTGATGACTTACAGGTTTTAGCTGGCAGATGTTTTATTTGGTGCATACTTTTAAAAGAAATTTAAATTACATGCCAATGTTTTAAGAAACTGGAGAGTTTATGTTAATGTGAATTTTCTGGCTTGTCTTAAAATCAGAACATCACTGGGCCTGTGTTCCTATTTAGCAATACTTGGCTGAAGTAAAATAATGGCCATCCCCTTTAACAGGCAATTTATAAATCTCTACAGTTTTTCACAATCTTTACCACCCATCCTCCTATCCGCATCCCACAACTTGATCTTTAAGGACTCGCTTGAGTTAAAAAGAAAGAAAAAGCCCATTTATAATATATCAGCCTCTGGCTAGGCCCCTTTATTTATGCCATCTCAATTAATTCTGGATGTAATCAGGTAAGGTAAGCATTGTAACTTCATTTTGTAGTTGAACAAAATGAAACTGGCTAAATGAATTTCCCAAGGCTTCGTAATATATGGAAAAATAAGAATTCAGATTCCATTCTTTATTGGTTATAGTTCTGCTCACCTGGCCCCATACCTCTGCCTCCCAGCCCCTTCTTAAAGGCAGGTTACTCTTCTGTATATCCCCATACACATTAGCCCAATGCCTAGCAACCGTAGGTGGTCCACAAATGTTCATTGATTTCAATTGGATTAATTTGGGCAGGATTGAAATATTTGACAACTAAGTGGATATTAGCCACAAGGAAAACGAAGATGTTAAAGGGGGCCATGGGGTTTAAGGTTGGTGACTGGAAGGACTGTGATGCTCTTTGGAGAAATAGCGAACACAGGGGGAAGAGCAAATTTGAGAGAGAAGACAGCTAATGTATTTTCAGTAATTTCTGTGTGTCCAGCACTGTGCTCAGGTCTTTACATGCATTATTTTATTTAGGTTTCACAGTGATCCTTTGCTGAAAGAACTACTCTTCTCTGCATTTTATAGGCTCAGAGAATTTAAATAATTTAGCCATTGTCTCATAGCTAGTAAATGGTGGAACTCGCATTTCAACCCAAGATTATGTGACATCAGAGTTCATTTTGGGGGGACATACTAGGTTAAAGGTACTAGCTATATGGCTTTGTGGCGATGTCTAGCATATAGCTGGAAATACAGAAACTGTGCTCAGTAGATATGTCAGGGCAGACATGATTAATCTGAAAGTAATCTGCAGAGAGTTGATTGTCAGAGTGATGAGTTGGTTCACATTTACTCAGGGAGGGAGTAAGAAACATAAGAGATTTAAAGCCAGAAAATTGAAGAACATTTGTTTATTGAGAGGAAGAAGTAAAGATTCTTTTTACCTTTGAAGAATAAAAATAATTTTGTGTGTTTTATTTGTTAATAATTCTTATGAGACAAGTTCATTTTTCTGTTGTTTAAACACTAGCTGGTGGTACATACTTAATTTGTTTAGGGTAGGGAAAAATACTACTCATTGTCCCAATTTTGTAATAAAATTACAAAATTAATTTGATTTTGTCAAGTATACTTGGTAGAGTTAATCTTATAAAAGGAACAAGTAATGAATTTTAAACAGAGAGATGACTTCAGGATTAACCAAATTAATCTCCTCTTTTTTATTTTGAGAAGTGATTGATAGAGGGTATAAACCTCAATTGAAGATACTTTTCTCTCAAATAGGGATTTTCTGATATTTTTATTGACAAACTGGTGTTGAACTACCAAACAGAGTTGACATGTCACGGGTAATTTGCATAGCCTCCTACACATATCCTTATTATTTTGCTTTACCTTTTGAATAGGATCTGTTTGTTTATGTGTCTGTGTCATCTAGGAGATTGCAAGTTTTTTATACTGGTGCTTTTGTTTTTATAAGAGAGTCCTAAAAGTAGAGATTCTGTTTCAAAGGATACGTGTATTTTAACTTTTAATAGCTATTGCTGGATCGCTTTTCAAAAGGTTATAGTAATTCACATTTCTGCCAGCAACACATAAGATTGCTCCTTTGCCATACATCCTTATCATACCTTAATGTTATCACTCTTTAATTTTTCTTAACTTGGATTTTAAAAAATTATACCCCGTTGTTGCTTTACTCTTCATTTCCTTGTCCACGAGTGAGGTTGAGTCTGTTATCAACGTGTCCATTAGCCATTTATCTGGATTTCCTCTTATTAACTGCCTATGCACAGCCTGTGCCTGTTTTTTCTATTGGGTTGCTTATGATTTCTTTATCAACTGATAAAAGCTTTTTATATTATAGGTATTTTAAATCTAGTATGTATTATAGTTTATTGCTGTTTTACTTTGTTAATGATGTTTTTTTTTCAGAAAGATTTTAAATTTCTGTATATTCAGGTTATGTCAGTCTCTTTATGCTTTTAGGTGTCCTGATTTTTATTAAATCTCCTTTAGAAATATTCTCCTGTTTCGGATTTTTCTGTTTATTGACATTATCATTAAATCTGTAATCCATTTGGTATCTTTTTATATATAGTGTAGGTTGGGGGTCTAATTTCCCTTTTCTCAAGTATCATTTAAATATTTTACACTTATCATTGGACCTCAAAATCATCCTTGTATCCAGTAGTTTAATACAATTTATCACTGCAGAGAAGATTAAGAATTGGATATAGGACTCCTTCCCCCTCCCCCGCAAAGTGACCAAATTCCAAAAATTTGTTCCATATATTTTTGATTTGTGATGCTGAATTTTTTATTTCTCTGTGATGCTAAACAACAGAACAAAGACTTTTTTTTCAGTTCTGAATGCACATATACTTTGCAATTGCCTGAACCAAGTTAAATGAATGTTCTCATATTGCATTGTTTTGTGTCCCTTTAATTTAGAGCAGGGCTGGCCATTTCTTTCTGTAAAGATCTGAAAGTAAACACTGTAGGCTTTGTGGACTATATGGTCTCTGTCACAACCACTCAGTTCTGCTGTGGTAGTATGAAAGCAGCCATAGACAACACGAAAAATAATGAGCCTGGCTCTTTTCCAATAAAACTTTAATTAGAAAAACAAGAACAAAAACAGGCAAGCCACATTTGGCCTATGGGCTGAAGTTTGCCAATTTCTCATCTAGAGCGGTGTATTACCGCCTTTCCTTTTGTCTTCTTTTCTTTTCTTTGAAGAATCTAAGCCAGTGTTCTTGTAGAATGTCTCACTTTCTGGATAGATAACTACTGTTTCATGTGTCATTTGACTTGCTCTTTTTGTTCCTGTAAAATCAAAGTTAAGTCTAGAGATTTGATTCGATCCAGATTAATCATTTTGGCAAGTTCATATGTGAATTTTTAAACAGAAGTTTTGCTCAAGAGGAGGAAGGAGAGACAATTTTTAGGATATGAGCTTTGTGGATGACACCCAGGCTCGTAAGGGATCCAGCATCAGAGAAAGGTACGGCCAGAACAGAGAGTGGCAGAAAACACTCCCAGGAACTGGAAACACAGCGGCCTTTGGTTTTCATGAAGCCATTCCGATGTATCGACCATTTATTAATGGACACACCGCACTCAAAGTATTCAGTCTAACTGGATACTGAAATTGTGGCTTTTAAAAAATTAAATACCTCTTTATTTTTTCCTAAATCAGTTAAACCTTTGAATGGTGTCTGGATTTATTTTGTTTTTTCTTTATAGAATCAGCTCTAAACACAACTCCTATGGTCACAAGTCAGGAGAGCACATGGCTTATTATTCAGTGACTTCCTAATTCATTATTAAAATATTCAATTTTATGACATCTCAAAAAGGCTTATTTGATCTTTTTTGTAATTAGATGAAAATATGCCACCATCGGTTGTTTTCTAAATGGTCTTCTGTTCTTTAGATGGCAACCATTCTTTTTATGCACATCTTATCAGTATTCTTTTAATGATCTATGTAGGGTCTATGGCTGTTGTAACTGGCCTACATCTAGATTAGACAAGTGAACATTTTGATCTAAAGTATTTCTTTTACTTTGTAGACTCTTCTAAGCACAAACTTTAGGTAAACCTGAGGTAGGAAACCTGACATCAGAATAATTCCACTGATCATTGATAATTAAAGCCTTTCATCTTTGCAGTTCAGAGAGATACAGGAAAATTATTTCATAGTTCTCAAATGACTCTGAAGTGGGCAGGCAAACACTATTACCCTAATTTACAGATGTAGTTTGTGGTCTTTAAAAGGCAAGAGAGCTGCTTCACATAAGTTAAAAGCAAAAGTAGAGATGAATTTCAAAAACTGTTTCTTAATCTTTCTAGATCATCGTAAGTCCACAATTGCTCTTTTTAGAACTACATGGATTATTATAATGCAGTTTGAAATTCTTCTAGTCAAAAGATAAAAACATGAAACGAAAATTTCAATCTGTTTTGTTTAGTGAATTTTATGATCAACTAAACATTTCTATTGGGTGCTTAATTTATAGTTAATGATGATGACCCTTCTTATCCAAACGCTTTACTAGTTTACACAGAACAATGGATACAATATTGTTTATCACCTAAATGTCCTTGGTGTGAATAACAGTTTGTTCTTAAAGGTTCTCCAGGACTAGACAGTATACCTAGCGTTCAACACCAGTTTGAGGTGCAGACTATTAATATTAACTTTTGGATAGAGACATTTCACACATGAATGCGTATTCTTCTTACTTAAAACATATTTGTTCCTCTCATTTCCTTCAGTTAATGGCATTTTATAAACCAGGCTGGAAATATCAGGATCTTCATTACTTTTCTCTCCCTCACCTCTGATCTATTTGGTTATCTACTGTGTATGTCTGCAGTATTTTGTGTACCCATCCATCTATCCATTCGTTCCCATGGCTATTGCCATAGATCAAGTCCTCTTTTCCTGGGCTCTGATCTTTTGCCTTTCTAGTCCTTCACACTGCTGCTTCCTGAAATAAATACTTGACCATTTAGCTCCTCTCAAATGGCTTCCATCACTTGAAGTCCTAATGCCTTGTTATGAAATCTCACCTTGACTGTGTTCCACCTTGACTCTCCTTCCATCAAACTAAAGTTTTAAATTTTATACAATCTTTGTACTATTTTTGTACTTTTGCTGTTACCTCTGCTCTGACATAGCCCTTCCTCTATTTCTTCCTGTAAAAAATCCTAGTACAGATGCCATTTCCTTCATGAAATTCTTTAATTCCTCCAGGCAGACTTACTATCCCCCATGTATATACATTCATAATACCTGGACTAAACCTTTTCTACTACACGTTTGACATTTTGTTTCAAATTGTAGCTTATTGTGTATATACATCTCATCTGTACTACCATGAGCTTTTTTCTGGGTGGAAACTATATAGAACACAGTCACACTGGAATAACTTTGCATATAGTAGTCTTTGCTTTCAACTTTTACATGAATTCGATAATTCATTGAGTAGATCAATTGAGCAATTTCAGTAATTGATTAATCTTCATACTACCCCTAAAAATTACTAGAAAGAATAATTTTGTTTCACAGATGGTAAAAGCTCAGGAAAAAGTTGCTATCTATGTACCTGTTTCCTGAAATCAGCAATATATAATACGAGTACATAGAAAGCTTTATATCATCTATAGTAAACCATTCTAAACAATGAAAAGTTTAAAGTTGTACCTATTCTATTATACCTGTATTCTTTTCTCTGAAATTGTTTTAGGACATTAATACAGGCTAACAGGATTCTAAACATCCCTAGTTTGTTCTATTCTTATATCCTTCCCACCAGCCACTCATTCATCATTTAGAAGTACCTGCTATGTGCCAGGCACGATTCTAGGTGCTAGAGATACAACTGTAAACAATTAAAGTCTGTCTTCTAGGTGCAAGAAACAGCAATGTAAAGAAAGCAAATATATGCAGTATAGTACTAGATTAAGAATTGTACAAAGTGCTAACAAAACAAAATCTATTTCTATATAATTGTTAGGATCTGGGCTAAATTTCTTGCTTTGACTTTAAATTTCTATTTAAATCCTGGCTTGTCTATTACATTCCTTGCCTATTCTAATTTTGTTTCGGGGTTTGAATTTTGAGTTTCAGTTTACATAGTGATACATAAATATTAAATCTAAATAGAATTTATTCAACTTAAATATAATTTTTGAAGTGAATGTGTTATTCATGCTAAATAATATGTAAGTTCTTAGAAAAATCATATGAGCATCAAATTATTTTAAATTTCAATAACTTTCACATTAGGAGATTATGTTTTTAAAAACTAATGAAAAACTTTAGAAAACTTCAGAAAACAATCATTTTTCACTTGTGTGAAACTAAGCCTTTGTACATGGTAGTTTGCTTCCATCAAGGTGCACACATGTGCACTCATACTCACGCATCATTTTAGTCAAATGAACAATTTGTTTCCAGTTAATCTTACGTGTTTGCTTATCTTAAACAGCCATCAGGTCTCGACTTGGCTTTAAAAGTTCTCTGTGCTCTACCTAGGGTAGAAGAGCTTATTCTGCTCTTCCTGAGCTATAGCAAGAGGACATACAAATGGCCAACAGACATGAAAAGATGCTCAACATCAGTGTGGGGACAGAGCCCCAAAGAGCAATTTCCAGGCTCTCGGCCTCATATGGAGGGGTGCTGGCTCAGGTGGTAGATGGCCGTCAACTGTGGCTGGTTGGCCGTCCGCTGTAACCATTGAGCCATTGGCCACTAATATAACTGCTGCGGCTACGGAGGAGAGTTGAGGAGAGTAGAGGAGCAGAGTCGAGGAGAGTGGAGGAGAGTCGTCGGTCAGTTGGCAGAAAAGTGGACAGCAGGTCGCACGTCCTGTGAACCCAGCCTCCAGTGAGACCATAGTGGTACGACTTCCCTACCTATGGCTCCGTGGGTGTTCCTTTTGGGCCTGGCCACATCCTGCATTCTTATATGGGGAGTGGGACCAGAGACCCCGCAGGCCGCCCCGCACGACACCTGTGTTCTTGTGCAGGGAGCGGGAGCTGAGACCCCGTCTGTCACCCTGCACGACATCATCAGGGAAATGCAAATCAAAACCACAATCAAATATCACCTCACTCCTGTCAAAATGGCTGTCATGAGTAAATCGACAAATAGCAGGTGTTGGTGAGGATGTAGAGAAAAGAGAACTCTTGTGCAGTGTTGGTGGGACTGTAAATTGGTGTGGTCACTGTGGAAAACAGTATGGAGGTGCCTCAAAAAATTAAAATTAGAACTACCATATAACTCAGCAATTTCACTTCTGGCATTTATCTGAAAAAATCCAAAAACACTGATTTGAAAAAATACATGTACCCCATGTTCATTGCAGCATTATTTACAATAGCTAAGATATGGAAGCAACCTAAGTGTCCAATAGGCAAATGGATAATGAAGTGGTGTATATGCAATGGAATATTACTCATCCATAAAAAAGAGGGAAATCTTACCGTTTGCAACAACATAGATGGACCTAGAGGTGCTAAATGAAATAAGTCAGACAGCAAAAGACAAATACCATATGATTTCGCTTATATGTGGAATCTAAAAAAACAAACGAACAAACAAAACAGAAGCAGACTCCTAGATACAGAAAATAAACTGATTGTTGTCAGATTGGAAGGGGTTGGGGAGGTAGGTGAAAAAGGTGAAAGATTTAAGTACAAATCGCCAGTTATAAAAATAGTCACGGGGATGTAAAGTACAACATAGGGAATATAAGTCAACAATATTGTAATAACTGTGTATGGTGTCAGATGGGTGCTAGACTTATCAGGGGGATCACTTCATAAGTTATATAAATGCCTAGTCACTATATTGTACACATGAAACTAATATAGTATGGTCTGTCAATTGTAATTGAAAAATAAATTTAAAAAAGAGTCTGTCATTGCCTACCCTGCCCTGCCAATTGACCTAAGAGAAGCTATTTTCCCTACTGGTCTCAGCTAATTAGATCAAAGGGAAGCCCATCCATAGGCTAAACAGGTGTATGTGACATGATTTGGTATGACAGTCTCTGCTGAGACAGAGATAATTGTTTTGGGGTAAAATAGATTCTTCTCAGTATTTTCATTTCGTTGATGTAGGAAGGCAGCCAGTTGGTGATAAGCCCTGTGAGAGATCACATGGGGCTTGTGTTAGGGTAGTACTTATTGGCCGTCTGTTTACTGCAGAAGTTTTCTAGAAAGGAGAATAGAGCTGATAAGCAGAAGTAGAGACACTGTGGGATGTGTGCATGCATGTGCAAAACAGGTTGTACACGTGTAAGAAAGATACGTACTTGAGAGAATATTAACAATTCCTGATGGTTTCCTAGGCGCTGGGGAGCTCAGACTGGCTTCCTCACCATCCTATAGACCTACCATGGTCATCCCCAACTCATTTGCTTAAGTTGTTCTCCCTACTTTTGACCTTTCTCTCCTCTTCAGGTCATCCTGAATATTACTACCAGGTTAGTGTTCCTTAAAATCTGCTCTGATCATGTCATTTATCTGGCCAAAAATCATTAATGATTCCCTCACTGCCTTTGTAAAAAAGCTTAAGTTCTTTAGCAATGTGTGTATGGCCTTTTTCAACTCTACCTTGTAGGATATTTTCTCTAAAAGAACAAAAGTCCATTTAATTTGGTATTTTAGTATCATAGGTTGTGATGAAAGTCACTAGCTCTATTTTCTTGGCTGTGTGTTCCCAGGAATTTTACTGAGTATCAACTAGACTGGAAGCCCAGAATCATTTGTTGCAGAATAAAACAGAAATGGTTCTGAAAGTTGAAACATGAGCTGCTGGAGGCTTGTCTATACCTGGTGAACGTGGACTGGTGTGTGTTCTGGGGTCCAGCCTCCCTCCATCCAGTTTCTTGCCGGCTGACAGGCAGTCTGATGGTGAACCTGACAATGTGCCAAACTGTCCAGTAACCTTTTCTTTGGGTTTTAAATCCTAAATGTTTTTATTAATCAGAAAGAAACAGCCCTTTGGAGATCATTTAATTTTTGCTTTGAAAGCCTTGACCACCAGTGCCAACAGTTTTGACTCACAGTGTGGTTGGTTAAACTGACATCCATTTGGGAATTTTTCAGAACTTTAAGTTTCATGGGTCAGCATTGAGCCTTAGCCTCTATTTTGGAAAAAATGGGAAGAACCGCAACATATAATTCTTGTCAAGGTATGAAATACAATTATCTCCCTCATAATGACTCTCCATTGTCTATAGACTATCTTTTAAAGGTTATAAAAATTGTAACCTTTACTGTAGAATTCAATGTTTTTCATACTTTTCTCCCATCTGTGTCCGATTCCTTTTCTAAAGGAATTCTCTTTTTCAGCCAAACTGGTCTATTCATTCTCCTCCCTCCCCATAACATGCCAGGCATATTTCTACCTCATTGTCTTCTCACATAATGTTTGCCCAGCCAGAAATGTCCTCTTTCCTATCTCTAGCTTGCAAGGCCCAGCTTAATATTTACTTCCCCATATTAGAATAATGATAAATTATATATTAGCATCAAGGAATACTTTTAAAATAAATGACTCACCTTTTCACTGGCAGAAGAAATCTGCACTATAAATTGATAGTAGCCCCAGGTAACTGCGGGCATTTTGCAAATAAAATAAAATTTCAGAGGTGTCATACAAAAAAATGTGGTTTCTGGACTCTTGAAATAATAAAGATCAGTCAAAACTGAGTCCACTTTTCTACAAACAATAGGCTGGAGCTGAGAAACGAATATTCCTCTGGAGGATTTGTGTACTCACTGCTTCTGTCCCACCACTCCTCACGTTCTCTCCAGGCTGCTTTGGCTCTCTATTGGGCCCTCCTGCTCCACGGGCATTTGAACTTAAGCTGGTGGCGATAGAGATAGCCACGGAAAGTGAAAGGACAGTCTTTCAAGGAGAAAAGAGAGATTATCACATCAAGGTCCTTGGTAATATATGTCTCAATAGCTAAGAAAGGGGACTTTATACTTACTTGTACCTCCTAATTGATAATAATCAGCGAGAATAACTTATAAAGAACATTTAATCATAGGTTAGGATTCCAAGAAATGAAATACCTTTCAGGAAGTAATTTTCTGACCTTGGCTCAGAGTGGGAGTAATCACTAAGATAGTCTGTTTTGAGTGTTGACATCACTTTTTAGGATCCACTTTTCTCCAAAGAGTGAGCCCTTTGGGACAATACAATGGAAGCAAAGGTTTCAAAACAGCTAATATACAGGAGCAGGGATTCATTTTGATCTTAAATATAGTTATTCCTGTTTCTTCCTACAAACATTTTGATTAGGCATTAATGGTTGGTATTTGTCCAATGTTGTAAATATTTTCAGGTTCCTTTATTATATTGCCTCATTTAAGGGTTTCCTAAAATAAAAAACACACTACAAAGTGGGATAGAATAGATGAAGAAAGTCAGGCTCTGGGAGTTTAAGTAAATTACCCAAATGCATGTGAATATTAAGTGATAGAATTGGAAGTGGATCCCAGATCTTCAGATTTCTGGTCTTGTGCTCTGTAATTTTATACTGTCTAGGTCTTTATTATCTTCCTGCAAATGATCTCATCCTGCTTTTGTATGTGTTACCAAAGGAGAGAGGCAATGACGCTAAGTCCATAGCAAGGACACAATAATGTGAGAATTGAATTTTGGAACTGGGTCAGCTTCTGTCTACAATTTATTCAGTCTTCTTCCCCTCTTTGAATAAACTCCTGGGAGGTGGCTAACAGTTTTCTCATGATGTCAAAATTTTGATCTACTGAAATTGCCTTTTAAATTGTTTTAATAAATTCTCTCTCTTTTTTCCCCCCATTAGAATGTGAGCTCCGTAAGGGCAGAGACTATCTTGTTTACAGCTTAATCCTCAGTGTCTAGAACTGTACCTGTCAGATATAAAATACTCCTAGGTCTTTGATGCCTAATTCACTGACTTAGTGTTTTATGGTCCTCACATTGAAAACAAGCTGCCCCAAAATCAAATGTTGGTTGCTTTTCTGACGTCCACTTTCTCCTTTAGATCTGACTGGGTGGTTAGCCCTGTAAAGGAGTGTTGACATTGACTCAGAGCTGCTTGGAGTTGAAACAATTATGTTTACGTGGTGCAAGTCTCTGAGTCAGATGGCAGCTAAGTGTGTCTTTGTTTACCTTTTTTCTCAATGCTGCTTGTAGTCATCAATATTTTCAAGTCTCTTTAGTTCAGAGGTGCCATATGTCAAGGTCTGTCTGTATCATGAAGTGGGAAAGGTCGTGAAGCATTGCTTTAGTAGCATGTAGTCAGAGTCTGAGATTCTGGACTTCACTAAGAAGTCTTCTACAGGATAAGAGTTCTGTGATAATGTAGGTGAGGGAAATACATAGACATGTTTGAACCAGTGTATCAGCAAGTCTATTATTTCCAAGAACAGAAAGCATAAAAATCCAGATGCTAAAAGATTAATGAAAGTTTATTGCTTAGTCCTGAGACATTTCCAGTTTCTTCACGATTGAACCTGGCCTTTTCTGATTCCTAATATTTGAATCCATTGTGCGGTCTTGTTGAAATAAAGACCCCTATTAAGAAGGGGAAAGAGGGCAAGTAGTGTGCCGGATCCTTGCAGGGAGAAAAAGACTGTTGAAAGAACACAAAGCTCTCAAGCTGTTAAGTAATACTATAAAAACATGCAGGAATTGATTTACTGTTTCGGGCTTGTCATAGCCTGAAGCAGCTGGTGCTGTTCCCCAGTGTGAGAACTTTTTTGTTTCTCCTGGACAGTGTCAGTCTCCATGAGTCTTTCACATGACTATTTGTCACTTAGAAGAGCCAAGTGCCTGTATTGAAGAAAACATAACTGGTAGTTAAAGTGTTTAGCAGAGCTTCTTATGAAGTGTCATATGTAACAGGGTAGAAAGACTGACTAACATTTATTAAATCTGTTTTGCACTAGACATGGTGTAGGGTGCTTGGCATTATTTTTCCATTCTCTAGATTTAGAAACCAAGACTCATTGAATGACTTTCCCAAGGTCACACAGTTAATAATAGTGTAGCCAGATCTAAATCCAAATTGTCTAACTCTCAAAACAATGATTTTTTTCACTCCTGCTCTGGTTGCCACGGGAAGTGATGGATTGGGCTCACTTCTTGATCTTCCTATAAAGGGAAACTGACTATAAAATGGCAGAATTTGCATACCCCTTTCAAACCCTAACCTTCAAAATTGAACTTTTAAGCATAATACTGAGATTTTATAAGTGCTTCAGTGGAGTGAGCTGAGAAGTGTTTTTTCTCCCCATATTAAAGATGTTTGCAAAAGTATATGCAGTAATTCTTCCATATCCACATTTTGCTTTCCACAGTTTCAGTTACCCAAAGTCAACCGCAGTCCTAAAATATTAAATTTCCTCAACCATCGACATCATCTGCTCCTGACATCCAACTGTCGACATCGTCATAGCCCGAGCTTGATGATCCAAGGTCACCCGAAGCAGATGATTCTCCTTCTGACATATCATCAGAAGGTCAATAGTAGCTTAACACTAGGTCACAATGCCTACGTCATTCACCTCACTTCCTCTCATCACATAGGTATTTTATCACCTCTCATCGTCACAAAAAGAAGGGTGAGTACAGTACAGTAAGATATTTTGAGAGAGAGAGACCACAGTCACATTAACTTCCATTCAAGTGAAGAGGTTCAGAACAGGCCTCCCCAGATACGCTGCTTTGGCATGTGGATCATTTTGAGCTAAAGGCAATTGAGACCCTGTGGGCCCAAGAGAAACTTTTACTTCTCCTGTAAAGTATTTAAATTGGGGGCCTTGCCCATAATAAAAGTTATTGCCAGAAAAAACTTTTTATGACCTACGGGGCAGGCAAACTTCTAATTACTGAGCATCTGCTGTTATCATCCTGTAAATGACTTCCCCTCTGAAGCTCCAAGGTGCCTTTCCTAAACCTTAGCTCTGACTCTCATATAGACCTCATTTTCTCTTTCTGTCTCAAACCTTTCCTGTATGTGGAGTCTCTGACTCTCGTGTATGTAGTTAAATTTGTTTATTTTCTCTTGTTAATCTAATCTGTCTCATGTAGATTTAATTAGACTAGCCCGAAGAACCTAGAAGGGGTAGAGGAAAGTTTTGTTCCTACTCCACAACAGTATATTGTTACAATTGGTCTGTTTTATTATTAGTTATTGTTGTTAATCTCTTACTGTGCTTAATTTATAAATTAAACTTTATCGTAGGATGCTATGTGTAGAAAACATAATATATGTAGGGTTCGGTACTACCGGTATCTGCGGTTTTAGGCACCCACTGGGGGGTCTTGGACATATCCCCCACACAGATAAAGGAGGACTATTGTATGACTTTCTGGAAATTTCCAATTCAGCCATTATGTCCTAAGGAACAGAGGCAAATAGTGACCTTCAGGGTATAGCATCTTCATTGTCATCTATTTAGATTTAACCTCCAGTTGATAATTTCCATTTCTAAAACAGTTCATTTTAATCTAAGTATTTCTTGGAGGCAGACTCAGACATAGGGTCTTTACCCTGTAAATGACAAAATTAATGGATAGTCTGTCTTAATGTTCATGTTATAGTATTTTTACTCTTCATTGATGAAGATGAAATAAAGGCTTTGCATTAGAATTTTCTATTCAGACTACAGATGTGAACCTTCCTTTCAGCATAGTGATGAAAACATAATTATCCATTTACTTTGCTGGAGGCCCCTCCTCACAGTTTGAAATTCTGGACACAGGCATTTTCTTGGTTTTTTGTTTTTTACTTCTAGGGATTGTTTGACTTTCATTTGAAGTTCTAATTGACAATGGGGAAAACAGAAAAATAGTGGACTATTTGAGTTACTACCATAGGAAAACCCAAATTAAGTTAGATTCCAAATCTCAAAAATAGGTTTGTACTTCTGTACTTAGAAGAATTGTTACAGCTACTATAATCCTTTTTTGTTTTGTTTTCATCTAACATAGAGGATTGATTTAACATAAACAGAATAATTTTATTGGTATTTTCTAAGAGAAGATAGGGAACATTAAAAAGCAAAATTCAGCCAAGTAAATTTGAAGATCTAATTGACTTTAATTAAGCAATTCATGAATCAGACAGCATCCCATCTACCAACTAGAAGAGCGCCCTGAGGATTGTACAAAACAGAAGACTTTTATAGGAAGAAGGGTGGGGTAAGAGAGCTGTTGACAAAAGGAAAGAAAGGATTATTTTCTGCCTGGACATCTTTTCTTTGGGGGAAGAGAATGGGAAGTATTTTTTTTATTATGCAGATTGTCTGTTCTTTCTATTGGTGGAGGGGTAGAGAGGGTCCATGTGACAGATTACCCCTTAGTGCTTGACCCAAAAATTCCATACTGGTTGATTAAGATTGTTTCTGGGAGAGGTTGAAGCTGCAATTAGATCAGGTATTAAATCTAGGTTTGATATCATGGGCTTTTAGCAGGAGTGACAACATTTTGGTCCTGTGGTTTTTTTTCTTTAACAGGAGGATAAGAGTATCATATTAGGGTGGCCAGGTGTCTCAGGTGGTTGGAGCACTGTGCTCATAACACCAAGGTTGCCGGTTCGATTCCCACATGGATCATGAGCTGTGTCCTCTAAAACTAGACTGAGAACAGCGGCTTGATTTGGAGTTGGGGTGGAGAGGGAGGAGAGGGGAAAACACACACAAAAAAAGTATACTAAAACAATAGATTGGAAATGCTGTGCATACCAGCTCCTTTGCCCTCTTATGGGTAAGGCAATTATGCAAATGAAGTATGAACACAACTTAAACTATGGACTTCCTGATTTTTCAGTGTTGTTGAATATTTTATTTCTCAATTTGACTATAAGAAAATTTTCTGATTTGGGTATTTTCCTCTTCTTTCTTAGGATTGACAGTGATGGGTTGACAGTAAGGATAGAGTTTGCACCTGAGCCCCTGACTCTGCTTTCAGAGTACTGATTAGCAGTCCCCTAAACAGGTTCACAGTTTTGGCAGCTCTAGCCCGGAGTCTTCTTTGCGTTTGGTGCTTTTGGCATACTCTTCAAATCCACTGCACTGGCCAGTGTCACAGTGAGAGCTCAGCAGGAAAGAACAAGCTCACTGTAGCGCCTCTGGTATTTTTCTGCTAGCCAATATGTGTGTACTTCTTGGGCTAGTAAGGCAGCAGCAGGACATCTGGAGGCAGCCATTAGGAGACATCCAGGAAGTGAGATGCTGCTGCCAGTTTCAGGCTGGCAGTGATGTCACGTTTGCCAGACTAGATTGTTAGAGGCAGTGCGTGGTGTCAGAGTTAGGTACTTCTTTTTCCCTTTGGGAAAGTAAATAGAGATGCTGCTTAACCAACCACTATTATTTTAATGTTGCTGGGTATGAAATGCTGTGGTTAAATCAGAGGGGTGTAAAATACAATTTTAGCCACTCCCAAAAAACTGTGTTAAATTGCTTTAGATGCATTATCTCATTAAATCTTCACAGCAACTTTACCAGTTAAATCTTTTAAAATGACTACTCCACAGATTAGGAAACTGAAACCTAGCCAGCCACACAGCTAGGAAGTGGTGGGGTTTTGATTTAGATTTGAGTTTAAGTTTATATGACTTCAAAGCCCTTGTACACTAATTACCAGAGACAGTAACTTGTAAATAGATAGGCATGTGCACACACATAGAACCTAATCATGAGGAAACCTCAGATAAACCCACATTATCGTTCTATAAAATAACTAGCTTATATTCTTTAAAAATGTCGAAATCAAGAAACACAAGAAAGGCTGACAGAAATTATTCCAGATTAAAGGAGACGAAAGGTACTTTACATCTAAATGCAATCAGTGTGTGATTGTGGATTTGATTTGGGAGCAGGAAAAAATTTTTATAAAGAACATTATTGGGTCATTTGGTAAAATTTAAATGGAGAGACTGGATTAGACACTAATGTTTATCAATATTACATAACCATGACTATGTAAGATAATATCCTTGTCTTTAGAAAATGCACACTAAAGTTTTTAAGGATAAAAGGGAATGACATCCCCTATTTACTCTCAAGTGGTTGTTTAAGAGAGAAAGAGAATGACAAGGCAAATGTGGCAAAATGTAAACAACTGAACAACTGGTGAATGTGGGGAAAGAATATAGGAATCAGATTTTTGCCTTCATGTGTGTTTGTGTGTGTGTACTTGAAACTATGTAACAAAATATTTTAAATGCCTTATATTCTACAAATGTGGCTAAAATTCTTCAAAAACCAGCAAAACCCAACTGAAGCACCTCAGCGGGCAGTTAAGGACCATATTCTATTCATGCTTCCTCCATTAGCAAAGAATTGGCCAAACCAAGTTGAGGAGATAAACATAGACTGCAGTTTCACAGAGGAAATATATGTCATTCTGTCAAGATGATTTTTTTATACCTCTAAGGGGACATACCTCACTTTTCTTCAAAATGGTTGTTTTCACTGATATTTTTGTCCTTTTTTTTTTAAGCCTCAGTTCACATTTCTGGTTTATTGACATAATCTTGGATAGAGTGATAAATGTGTTGTTTTTCAAAAAAGGATAAACTACGAAGTAGAGGAAGCTTTATTTTTACTAATTATTTGTTTGCTTGTTTTATTTATAACAGTGTACATGCTGCCTGCACTCTCTTTAGATTTTCAGTCAGGCCTTAATTATGTGTGACTGAACTATTCTATTTTGGGCACGAGTATTAAGAGCTCTCTTTCCCTTCACTCCATCTAGTCCTGTTTACCCAGGACTTGGCTAGAGAATGGATGTGGGCCAAATATAAAGGACGTTACAGGTTTAAACCCACAGTTTAATATCTTTATCTTTTTACATTCCAAAGGTTCATATAAATTATAAATGCAGATGTGATTTTTCTCAAGTTGAACAATTTGATGTTCTTGGGTTAGACACCAAGGCAGCATTGGGAATTCCTTCTGATTATAGATGGCGAGAATCCCAGGTTTCAGCAAGTATTTTGGTTCTGCTGACTGGGATTTGGAGTAAAAGGAGGAGTCTCATTCAAGGAGCTCCACACATTAGTCCATAGAACAACAAAGGTAAACCTTGCCTCCAACTCTCCTGGTGATGGAGACAAGTAGCTTATACATATAAAAGTGAATCTTCCCTGCTTCTCCCTCCCCACCCTACTCCCCAAATACACAGAAAGAGAGAGGGAATAAAAGGCCATTTTGCCTCAGAATAAGAACTTTATAATAACGTTTCTCTGCCTGGGTCACATGCACATATTAACTTAGCTGTGCTGTTGCCTCATTACACTTAAAAGAAAGCTAGAAATCTTTCACGTGCCACCAGGATATATTCATTCCCTATCCAGATGTTGTTATGGCCCACTTTAGGTGGACTAGGTTATCATACTGTCAACACTCAGCTTTCCTTTGAGTCTTATGTTAACTGAATCATAGGATAACTTTCACCTGTAGGTACTTTGCAGCTATTACTGATGCTGTTGAAGTTACATATGAATGTGAGTCAGGATTGTGAAATGGTTGAATGCTCAGACTGCAGCCAGACAGACCTGGGTTTAAAACTGCCTCTGCGACTTATCCCATGTGGCCTTACACAAGCTGGTCATCATTCCTCACTTTCCTCACACGTAAAATGGGATAAAATTATCCTCACCAATGTAAATTGATGCATATAAAGCACTAGTGTACTGCCTGGCATTTTGTTTGTGTCAGTAAATGTTATCATTGCTATTGTCATTATTGTAATTTCTGTATCCCCTTGAATTTGCTTATGTCTTCAGTTTTGTCACACTTCTCCGACAATTTCTCCTACTCCTATCTTCCAGATTCACTTATTTTTAATTGTGGCATTTTATTTTTTGGCACTTCATTTTACCCCAGAGTCCAGAGATGATCCGTTCATCCCCCTCAAACTTTCATATTCCCTCCTCTGCATTCAAAGTCCACTGAAAGAGTGGTGACCAAATAAGAAAGCCTATTTCTTCTCCAGTTAGCACCTGACTACCTGCTCTGTCGCTTGCAAAGGAGTGAACTTTTAACTTCTCATTTCTAGATTTGTGGGCAATTATAAGTAAATGAGGCCTTCCTTTCTTTTCCTACATAAATTGGATTAGAAGTGTATCAAAACCCATACAATCCATTGCATTATCTGACAAAGTCTTCCTGCCAGATATAGCTGAAAAGATCTGTTTTGCATCAGATGAACAAGGTCTGTCACTTCTACAGAGTTCAAAGAAGCTTAACGCTGTCTTGGAACAGGACTGTTACTGAGTTTTCTGGAGATTTTGTGAGGACAACTGACAACAGGAATTAAGTGCTTTAAAAAAGTTAAAAAGCCTCCACTCCCACAAATTCTAATTATATTAAAAAATAAATTATGGGAAATGAAATTTTAATCAGTTAACTAGAAACTCAAGGGAGAAGAAAGACATTCGTTATCTAGGAAGTTTCAGACCTACCACGGATGATAAGTTACTGCTAAACAAAGCTAAGGCAACTAACTTCAACTTTACAAGTAGGACATACATGTTTTATATAAAGTGGCAAAAAGAAACAATTTTTCCCCCTTCTTCTGCCTCCCCACCCACCACTCTGGTTCAAGCCGTTGTTTCTCAGTCTAGTTGTGTAGGACACAGCTCCCTGGCCCATGCTGGTATTATGAGCCTTGCACTCCCCCCGGCTGAGGCAGTCAGTTGCCAGTTGGCTGCTCAGAACAGCTCATGGCAGCTCTCCCTGGCTGTCGGCCACTCAGAGCACATGGTAGCCCGCAGCAGCCCAGCTCCAGGGAGAGCTGTTGTTCACAAGCTGTAGAGGGCGCAGCTTACTGGCCCATGTGGGAATTAAACCAGCGATGTCGGTGCACAGCGCTCCAACCGCCTGAGCCACCGGGCCAGCCCAGAATTTTAAAATAAAATAACATCAGATCTTAATTATTCAGTGTCCTATTATCTGTGTTTCTGTTGCTTCACTTCCTGATCCTTTTTGGGTCCATCTTTTAAATAGTTCCACAAAATAGAAAAAGAAAGTGAAGTTTAAACTGGTTAATCTGACTAAATCATAGCAACTCTGCAAGAAGTTTTACAGAAAAGGAGATTTCTAGTTAGCAGGGCTGTTCCAAGGATCAGATGAGGTCATGCATGTGAAAGTGCTTTCTAAACTGTAAAGCACCACATTGATGTGAGGTATGGTTATTGCATATAAACAAAGGCCCAACACCTTAAATGATGTCAGAATTCAACCCTATATATAATAATAAAGATACAGTCTCCTCTCTTCTGCCACCTCCAGAAGTTTGCAACAAGTTATTTGAGCTAGAGAGACTGGTGGCTACAAATCCTTTCTCCTCCCGTCATCCCCATATTCTCTGGTAGAATGGTGTGCCAGACCCTGAGTCAGTCACCCGAGCTAGACTTTGGGACATAGTTGGCAAGCAAAGTACTTAATAGGCTCTGATAGGCTCTGAGAGTGAGGATTAGGAGATTTCCCCCCCCCCCCCCTCCCCGTTTCCAATCCCTTTCCTGGCAGCTGTTATCTGGCAGCCTCCATAGATTAAATGACATTTCAACATCAAGTTCAGTGAGGATAAGGCCAGCTATAGCTTCTGCCAAACTGGGCTGGCAGACCTGAGCAGTTACCAGATAGCTTTCATATATGTGTGTTTTTCTTGTTTCTGGACTATTAGAAATTCTTTTCTGTATGCTTCGAACAGCAAGCCTAGAATCATGTGTGAGATCATCATCAACCAACCATAAACACTTATCAGATGCTTGATAAACACAGGACCCTCCAAGCATTGGGAATTGTATGCACTGAATTGTGTTCCTTGCAAATTCATATGTTAAAGTCCCAACCCATAGTACCTCAGAGTGTAGCTGTATTTGGAGTTTATTGGAAGCCCAATGCAATTAGTCCCTTTTCCTCATAACCTCAGCAAAAAGAAAAAAAAGTATTTAAAATTTTTTCTCCCCAAATTATCATTTTCTGAATTTGAAAGTCCTATCCTTGGTCATTTCCACCTTTGCCCTCTTTACATATTTGCTTCCTCAAGAGAAGGGCTAAGGGAAATGCTGCTTTGTCACTGTGCCTATTTCCGCTTAGCTGTGCTATCATTGACTTAAACCACGTTGAGAAAGCTGGGAATAGAGAGAGTGGTACTATTGGCAGATCAAGTTGGTGATCCCTCTAGTTGGAGAAAATCTGCAGTTCCAGAATTGGTTTGATTAGTAGTGCTTGTCTTCCTCCCCTGGCAAAGACTTTGTCTCATTGTGGAACTCCTTTTTACTGGATGTATTAAGATGTTTCCCAGAAACTCATAGACACAGACAAATAGTTTAGTGGTTACCAGAGGGTAAGGGGGGTGGGGGGTGGGAGATGAGGGTAAGGGGGATCAAATATGTGGTGATGGAAGGAGAACTGACTCTGGGTGGTGAACACACAATGGGATTTATAGATGACATAATACAGAATTGTACACCTGAAATCTATGTAATTTTACTAACAATTGTCACCCCAATAAATTAAAAAAAAAAAAAAAAAGATGTTTCCCCCATCTTAATCTGTAGATTATCAAGAACCCTTAGAAAGTGAGTGCCATTGCATACTTTGTTCCTGCCTGACCAGTGGTCAGGATGAGATTTTTGTTTTTAATCTTCTCGGTTCCTGTCATGTAAATATATTGTAGTTTGTTTGTCAAAGTTGTTTGCAAATGAGTTTGCTCTGGAATGTACCTCATCAGGAATGACAGGAGCCCCAACTTGAACTTCAAACTAAAATTAGCAACACGCTCAAGTGCTAAAGAGTTTTATCATTTAGTTTCTCTAAGATTAAAGTGAAATTTCTCCCTCCTTCAATGTGATTTGCCTTTTCAGCTGTTCAGCAGTTGTCCCTCTGGTTCTTTGTCCATTTTCTCATGAGAACTACTTCTCTTAGCCAGAAGCTGGTATGATTTCCTATGGATCAAACCAGAACATCTAAAAATAGTTTTCTACCCAAATAATTTTTCAGCCAAAGTTTTTCAAAATACAGGAAATCTTAACAGCTAAAACTGAAATCCTGCTGAAAATGAGAAGTCGTAAAATGAACTGGAGCACAGTTTTGTACAACATAGAACTCAACCAGTGATCTAATTGTATTGAGCTTTTAGTGTTTCTATAACTTGGCTCCATTTTATTTTCTTTTGTTAGGTGTTTCTAAAATAGCTTTGTAAATGTCCTGGTGTTTATGTAAATCAGTATAAAATCAGGTATTTTAAATTAGTTCCCATTCTACTCTGTTACATGTACTACATTAATTGGGTTTGAAAGTGTCCAAACTCAGAGTGAGATGTGTCAGCGGGCAATGGTTTGAATCAAAGAACTGGGAATTCTGGTCTTCACATAGCTGGTTCTAGTGTTATTTTTTTCTGGTGGTAAAATAAAAATTGATGGTACGTCTACCCTTTGCTATCCACAGACTGGTAATTGGGAGCAGAATATATGTCAGGCTGCTTTGAAATCTCTGGGGGAGAAAGAATAGTGCTAGTCTTGGTTTAGCAGTACATCATTCAGCCAGTGGAAGAACCACTCACTCTTGCAAGGTCATAACTATTTCCTTCCTTTCAGAAACAAGTCAGGGTTGCCTGTGCCAAAATTCATGTTCCTTTGACTACACATTGGCCAGACAGGCATGTCTAGTTTTTTTCTACATGATGGCTCTAACTCTTTTTCTAGTTAAGAAATCTTAAACCAAAAGAATCTCAGGGTCTTGTTCTTGGCATTCTCCCACTTTCTCTTTTAGAAATTCAAACTTTGAATGGACAGTGTTCTTGGAATCTCGTTGCCTTGTTGGCTCACAGGCCCTGAGCCTGCAGATAAAAGTGAAAACACAGCAGCAGAAGGATGTATGAGGTGTGATCAAAAACGAGAGTGAATGTTTAAATAAAAAAATTATTACAGTGAAAGGCACAATGCCATTAATCCCCCTCAAAATATTCCCCCTTGCTTCAAACACACTTATCCCATCATTCTTGCCACTTTCCGAAGCAGTTCTGGAAGTCCTCGTTCGTGAGTGTATTTAGTTGCACTGTCATGGCTGCCTTGATGTCCTGAATCGATTCAAAATGTTTACCTTTCATGGTCATTTTGACTTTGGGGAAGAACCAGAAGTCACACAGTGCCAGATACAGTGAATAAAGTGGATGAGGACACACCGTAATGTATTTATTTGACAGAAATTGTCGTACCAAAAGCAATGTGTCGCATGGAGCCTTTCCCCATTGAGATCACAAAATACAGTGAATGCCACTGCCGCGTGCCATCCAACAGAAAGTCGGATTTTCAATACAGGAAGTGGTGCATCGAACCTTAGTAAGAGTGTGTGACAAGTTTCAACTTGTTTGGTGCAGTCAGTCAGGTGTGAGCTATGGTTCAGAGAAGGTGTGTTTTTAAGTGTGTTATAAATCATCCTCCATCATGACAACGTTCCATGTCACACATCACTTTTGGTATACAGCAATTTCTGTAAAATAAAAACATTACGGTGTGTCCTTATCCACCTTATTCACCCTATCTGACACCGTATGACTCCTGGCTCTTCCCCAAAGTCAAAATGATCCAGGACCTTGAGGCAGCCATGACAGCGCAACTAAAGACACTCACAAACGAGGACTTACAGAACTGCTTCAGAACGTGCAAGAACAATGGGATAAGTACGTTCCAAGCAAGGGGGAGTATTTTGAGGGAAATTAATGGCAATGTGTCTTTTATTGTAATACATTTTGTTTTTTAGTTAAACATTCACCATATGTATTGTTTGATCACACCTTGTATTGGTGTTTGTGTAAATTCAACCTTTGGTTTTCAGTGAGATTATCTTGCTAATGCTCCCTTAGTAAGATTATGTAGGTTTTCCTGGTGCCTAGCAACTTCAGTGATCCAGGTGATTAGAAAGGCATGGAGAGTATGGATCTGGGATCTGAGTAGCTTAAGGTCTTCACCTATGGATCTGTGCATCTGGTATGGATTATGGGTAAGGAGAAGGATTTGCCTTTGGTACTTTCCTAGTTCTTTTATAGTTTCTGTCCTATCTATACCTCATAGTGTAGTGGTAGATATCCTGTGTTTTAAGGCAGGTTTCTTGGGTTCATTCTTCCTGAAAGAAAATAAATCTCCTGATTCAAGTAATAAAAAGGTGTTGATGACTTTTTGTGTTACCTCTCCTGGGAGTATTTATCTTTTAAAAGATATCTAGGCTGAGAACAGTAGACCTGGTTACTAAAGGAAGGGAAATATTTGGAATAAGAAGATCTTTTTTATTTAAATTGCACCATATGGTATGACTTTCAAAAGTAGTTATGTGAAGTCACGATTAAAGTTTTTTCCCGATAGCTGTAATCTACTTTTCTGTAAAACTTCTTGCAGAGTTGCTATGATTTAGTCAGATTAACCAGTTTAAATTTCATTTTCTTTTTCCATTTTGTGGAACTGTTTAAAAGATGGACCCAAAAAGGAAGAGGAAATGAAGCAACAGAGACACAGATAATAGGACTCTGAATAATTAAGATCTGACGTTATTTTATTTTAAAATTTTGCCACTTTATGTAAAACATGTATGTGCTACTTGTAAAGTTGAAGTTAGTTGTCTTAGCTTTGTTTAGCAGTAACTTACCATCAGTGGTAGGTCTGAAGCTTCCTAGATAACCAATGTCTCTCTCCCCCCTTGAGTTTCTAGTTAACTGATTAAAAGTTAATTTCATCATATTTTTTAATATGATTAGAATTTGTGGGAGGCTTTTTAACGTTTTTAAAGCACTTAATTCCTGTTATCAGGTTGTCTTCACAAAATCTCCAGAAAACTCAGTAGTTGTTGTTCAGTAATGGTTAATGCTTTTATCCTGCACTGGTAGTGCCCTGTACTTTTCTAGGAGATTTTGGGAATATGGATAAACCCTTCCTCTAGAAGCTGCTCTGGCTCTGAAAGCAACTAGTATTTGCTGAGCCGTTGCTTTTTCATTTATTAGAGTGAATCCGTCTAGTTTTTGGAGACTCTGTCACAGTCCCACATAGCTCTTAGCACATAACGGAGACCAGTTCAATTTTGGGGTCATTTTAATTTACTTGTTTGGTCATTAAGTTGCAATCTTAGAGCTCCAAAAGCATCTGATTTCAGTCTTTTTCATCCTCATAGGATAATTTGCTTTGTGATTTACAGTATAATATTTTTTCCCTTTTAGAAAATTGGGTTAGCATGTTCTTTACACAGTAAATGCAGGACTTGTCGGCTATTATATTTGAAATGAGAATTTCCTCACAATAAAAAGGTGACGTGAGTATCATTGGTTGTAATATGTTGCTAAATTTTTTTGCTGAAAGATTTTGAAAAGATTATAAATCACAAGTTTTCTTTTTTAAAGTATTGTTTAAACTACAGCATAAGCTATCCATTGCTTTAGATATAGCACATAAGAACAGGTTACAGATAGAGATAAGGCCACGTTTCTGGAATCAAGACATTTGATGCAAATTCTTAATGAAATCTCATCTTCCACAGTTGTTACTACTGTTCTTTTTCTTCTTTAGTACAAAGTACTACTATACAAGATTTTGGTATCAAATGATAAAAGAAAAAAACAAATATTGTTTCTGGTTCATCCTGTTATTTACACTTGTGGGGGCAGCCTTCTTGTCAACTTAAGCATGATGAAAATCCTTGCTCTGCTCATCTTTGGAGTTGGATTGGGTGATTATATACTTTGGCAGTCTGAAGAGACTCATCTTTATGTTTATACTGAAGTAGTAATTGAGGCCAGAGAGTAAAGTGAGAAATGAAGAAATAATACCCCCACATAGAAAATATTGGACATGGCAGAGGAGGAGTTGGGAGTTAGGGAATAAATATCTTGACCTCTCTCTCCTCTTTCCTGAACCCAACTGTAAGCCAGAAAAAAATGGAGTGACACAATCTTAGAGAACATCTTCACAAAGTGTGGAACAAGCCAGAGAAGGTTAGAAATTAGATATGAAAGGACAAGTGGAAAATAATCAGCACAGTTTTCAGGGAACTATAAAATTTTAATTTGGGGTTAATGGTTCCTTAGGAAGCAACTTGGAAGATCCGTTGCCACAGAGAAGCTATTTTGAGGTCTCCTAAAGGAGTTCGGGAACATTATCAATGATAATTCTGAGAAACCCACAGGAAGTATGGGAATGAGTAGTGAACACAGGTTTACTTATGAAGATGTTTTGAACTTCCCCAGTGGGTAGGGTTCAAAGCTATTGGGTATCTTATTTATTATATAATCACTCTTCAAGAAGCCATTGCCAGTTTTGACCTTTGCCATGTGTTCTTGTTTTCTCTCCTGTTGTTAAATACAGAAGAATGGCAGAGCTGTAGGTCAGGGTTAATGTAAGTTTATGAAAGGACAGCCCAAACAGAGGGATAAGTATGGCTAAAGTTTTTGTTCAGTCAAGAGTACCTTTGTGTCAATAAATAAAACCAAATAAAAATTTGGGGAATAAGCCTTGTGAAATGTGGCCAGCTGTATATGACCTTCTTGAATCACTATCAATTAGTGGGATCGGATCCTAAGGCACCTTTTCCCACTCTTACTCTTCATTCCCCAACTTCAGCATTTTTTAAAGAAACCACAACATGTTAGAACTTGCCAAAGTTGTAACGCTCAATCTGTCCAATAAATTGAGGATAAAGCTTTGTGGAAATTTTGCATGGAAAATAATAATAATAATAATAATATAGGAAATAGGTTATGAGATTTCTTTTTTGTTTTATGTTGAATTTATTCTAAATGGTTCCACTTAGGTATTTAATAGGTCATAGTCCTTTTTTATATTCTGTTTTAAGCTTTTTGTCCCTGTGGTATTGTTACGCCAAAGAATTGTTCAGGGTATGCTTATGGGTGTAGATAAGGCAGTTATTTAAATGGACATCCTATAGAAAGAGGTTACTTAGTATAAAGACGGAGAAAACTAAACACTTGCTTGATAACAGCCTTCAATTGCTATATAAACTAATAATCAGTTATGCTCTCTGTACCTGCTAGGAAATGAGTTTAAACTAAAGCATTAAAGATTTAGGCTTGACAAGTTAAGAATTTCTTGAAGAATATTCGAGTGGTTACCTGGGGAAGGGTCCTTAACAACCTGTGAGATGTTCTTCTCTGGAAGTCAGTAAAGCTAGCGTGGTTTTTTGTTGTTGTTGGTTTGGAGAGGGTGGCCTCTCAAGGATCTCTTCTTAGGATTTTATGACTTTTTAGCTTTTGCACTTGGAGGGAATATTTGAATCTTTTGCCAGTGCTTTCTTTTCTAGTTTAAAATAGTTATTTAAATCCTTGAGCTTAAGACACTGCTGTACTCCCCATGATCACAAAGCACATACATACTCTCAGTGATGTGCTCGCTTATTCATCTGCTAACCACTTTCTGACTCTACCCTATGCTGTATCTACGCTCTACTGAAGAGAAGCAGGTTCTAATTCTTTTTTTTTTTAAAGATTTTATTGGGGAAAAGTATGTACTTCCAGGACTTTTTTCCAAGTCAAGTTGTTGTCCTTTCAGTCTTAGTTGTGGAGGGCGCAGCTCAGCTCCAGGTCCAGTTGCTGTTGCTAGTTGCAGGGGGCACAGCCCACCATCCCTTGTGGGATTTGAACCGGCAACCTTGTGGTTGAGAGGGCCTGCTCCAACCAACTGAGCCATCTGGGAGCTCAGCAGCAGCTCAACTCAAGGTGCCGTGCTCAATTTCAGTTGCAGGGGGCGCAGCCCACCATCCCTTGCGGGACTCGAGGAACTGAACTGGCAACCTTGTGGTTGAGAGGATGCGCTCCAACCAACTGAGCCATTGGGGAGGCAGCTCAGCTCAAGGTGCCATGTTCAATCTTAGTTGCAGGGGCCGCTGCCCACCATCCCTTGCCGGACTCAAGGAATTGAACTGGCAACCTTGTGGTTGAGAGCCCACTGGCCCATGTGGGAATCTAACGGGCAGCCTTCAGAGTTAGGAGCACAGAGCTCGAACCGCCTGAGCCACCAGGCTGGCCCAGGTTCTAATTCTTGACTTAGATACTTAAATACAGGAATTTGTCTTATTGTCTCTCATTATTATGATCAGTTAGGCCCAGGTCAGGGTGGATGACTTTGAAAAACAAAATGAGATGTTTCAGATTGTACTTTCTGTGCCTGACTAAATAAGCATGACCTGCATTTCTAAAGATATTTTCAAGTGCATTAGATGCACTTTATAGGGTACTCCAACCAAATGTGAAATCTGAAAAAAAAAAAAGCCCCAGTGTAAAGACTCTTAAATTCCTGATAAAATATTGATCGCATAACTAGATGAAGCTAGGCATTGATAATACAGTTTCATGTAGACAGTTTTTTCAAGAGTTAGATGTGGTTATACTCATATGTGTCTTTCTAAGACTGTTAGTGTGCATTGTTTCAAGGGATGAGAGATGAAGGTTGGGAGTGGATAGAAAATATTTGTTTAACTTTTGACTCTCTTTATCTAGCCTGCAATTTCTCTTTAGTATTTGATTTCCTTTAAAAATAAACCAAGCTTCATTAATACTTACGAGGTCCAATCAAAGATAATGTGAGTACTAAAACCTACAACAAACTAACGACCCCTACTCAGAAAAGATCCTGGGTATTTATTAATAAACTCTGCTCAAGTATTCTTATCTCTATGAGCATTGTGTTTGATAATCTCTTCCCATATAAGTGGAAAACCAGGTGATTATCTTTGTAACAGACTTTCTTTCACTGAGGTGAGTGGTGGATTACATCATCTTTTTCTTCCAGTTTCCTGAATATATATGTTAGACTCTGGTAATTACTAGTTTCTAGACCATTTATTCAAAGGCTGAATGTTGAAAAATGCTTTAAAGTTAAGCTAAAGAGCTCGATAAGACTGATTGAAGAATAAGAAGCTTTCAAATCTGAGACCTGTTCTTAATTTAGCCAACTGCACTGCCTAATTTGCCATAAATTTGCTCTTCTTTCTAAAAGGAGATAACCTCTCTTGTAGCTCAAACACAGGAAGCTTCTTTCTTGTTTTAAATTGGTTTTTGCTTTTGACTAAATGAAAACCTGGCAGTTTCTAAGCACACATGTAAGACTATACCCCTCATCTATCCAAATACATGTTCGAGGAGAAAGGTCCCTGTAGTCAGGGAAAGCTGCTTCCCTCCCTTTGGGAGACTCTCATCTGAGAGGCCCCTTCTTTCTCTCTGCACTTGTTTTTCCGGGGGGATAGTCGGTGCCATCCGGACAGACTCAGCACAGCAGCTTAGCAACAGCAAAGGTACCTTTTCAAAGTCACCTCCTGAAGGTTCTTCTAGCTGATGACAGAGTGACTCCCTCCCTCTGAAGAGGCTTGTGGTGGTCTTTTACCTGCCACTTTGCGGATGGGAGTGGGAAATGCCGTAGTATTTATAGAGAGGAAAATATAAAGAAAAAAAGCATTGATCTGGTGGCTCTGCCATCAACAGAGGGACAACAGGTATGTCATTTAACATGCCTGGTCCCTCCGTTTCTCTATCTAAAAAACAAGGCAGTTGGATTATATGATTTCTAATAATTCATACTGCTCTAAAAATGACATGATTGTGGTCCTTAAGGATCTTGAATATAGTCACTCTTGGATATATAATTTGCCCTTGTCTCTTAAGACAGTGTGCACCTAGGATTTGTTTAGTGCACATGAAATTTCGGTCGCCATTCTTGAAAAGCCTCCTTCTTAGCTCAATCAATCAATCCTAGATTGATTGATTGATCATCCTAACAATGATTGTAGGGAATATGTTTGAGGGAAATCTTGGGAGAGCTGGCTTGCAGCAAGTGGAAAGGCCCAAGAAATGTTTAAGGCTGTTTCAAGATCTGGTTATCTTTCAGTTATCTGGTTGTTGTTTCCTAAGTCACTTGGTCACAGCTTGTAACAATCTCTAGTATAACTGGTAAATCCAAGTTAGCCCAATTCCCAGGCTGACACAGAGCCAATCCAAACCCTCCTTCCATTGTCATCCTCCAGTGTGCTGTGGAGATAGTATGGACTTTGGAGTCAACCAGAGCTGGGAGTTCACAGTGTGACTGCCATTTTCTGATTTTGTATTACAGGTTAACCTCTCTGTTCCCCAGGGCCACCGTCTGTAAAACAACAATACTTAAGTATTTACCTTAAAGATTATTATGGGATCAAAGGTGTTGACAGACGAGATCCTCGAATACCTCTTTAACATTTATGAAACACCTCATAGAAGTTGTTTCATTTAGGCTATTGTGTTGGATTTGCTTTGCTAGGTCAACTATCATTTAGGTGTAGAGGCTTGAGTCAGGCCTGCTGGGTCTTTGGGGCTGGGTCACACCAGATCCAGAGCGTTGGCTATCTTGAGGGTCTCTTCTAAAACATCCTTTTATGTTTTCCAGGAATCTGAATTTCTGTGTTTGGAATTTGATGAGGCCCAGGTCAACCAAGTCCTGAAGAAGCTCTCGGAGGTAGAAGAAAGTATCAGTGCACTGATGCAGCCGACCTAACTGAAGATGGAGTTGTCGAAGCAAAGGTGTTCAGATCCCTCACCACTGACTTGTTTTTTCTTTTTTAAATATTATGAACCCATTAGTATTAAATCCTCAAATTCAAATCTTGCCTGCCTCTGCTTGCTGGGATTTATTTCTTCCTTTCACTCTTACAGTTGTTCTGCTGCAGAGGTTCTTATACTTCAGCAGGCAGAGGCACTTGTAAAAGCATTTTTTTAAAAGGAGGCTTCCAGGACCCTATCCCAAGAGACTTGGATTCAGTAGGACTGGGCCGGGGTTAACTTCAGAAACCCTTGCTGTGGTGGTTTGTTCCTGGGTGGGATTTTAGGAATTTATACATGATAAATTATGCAAGAATTAGAAAAGAGGGAAGAAAACATTTTGCTTGTGCAAATAAATACAAGGCTGACTAAATGTCTGCCTAAATAACATAGGAGAGATTTACTGATCCTACTTAGTCAATAAAACCAGAGATGCTTCTGGAACTGATTCAGGTATTTGGCTTAGTTCTGCCCAAAGGGGGAGGGGGGGTTGGGGAACGGGGCGGGGAGAATGGTGGTCTGATTTGATCTGAGCTACTGAGAAACATGGGCTTTTCTGGAACCTAGAACTAAACTGGCCTCATCATAAAGTGATTCTCTTTGCTTACCTCAGGTCAGGATTGTGGAAAGAGAAAAATGTCCACTGAAGTGATATGAGGTTTTTTACCTCAGAAAATTTTACTTGAGTCATCAAATAAAACCCTCTTCAAGAAAATTTCTTCAAAAAAACTAGTATAAAAACTAGATCCTAGTAGAGAAGTTATATAAAATGCCAAAATTATTCTTAGAGGAGGAAGCTGTCAACCAGTATATTGAGGCTATGGTCTTTGTCAAACAGGTTTTATTATCTGATATTGATAATATTTAGAAACCTCATTTGCCTTCGGGATGTAATATGTTCAAAAAATTGTAGTTCTTTTAGTCTGTGGTTACATCATATGTCAGTTCTAATGAGTTTATTCCAGGGCAGGAATAAGTCCTCTTCTGTTAAGCATTTTCTCCTAAAACAGTTTGGAGACATTTTAGGAGCTCCTCCAACACCCAAGCTGGCTCCTCCCTGATTAAATCCCTCCTAGCCGTTAGCAAACAATGACCAGAAGGTTTTAAATGGAGTCCCAGTGGACCCTTCAGAAAACATCTTGAAATAGTAGTACAGTAGTGTATTTTGGCCAGAGAACTATTAAAACTTGCATTCTGTTCCCAGGGCTACTGTCATATGATCCAAAGAATTTAGATAATGTCTCCTGCTGTAAAATGGAGGTAAAGAATATCTCATCAGATAGTGAGATTCCAGATGCATTGGAAGGAAGAACTGTAGCTACCACGTTAGGATTAACTCACATATCCAGTGAAAGTTTGTGGAAGCCTAAAGGAACAGTCCGTGGGCCCTCAGGGAGAGGAAATCATTGTCATGGTTTGAAGTTCTGTTTAGGTTATTCTATGAAAATAATGGCCACAAAAGTGGACATGGGCTTTTTTATTATATTCCCAAACTCGAGGTTGTTGGAAAAACTGTTAACATATACTGAGTTTTTTATCATCATTATCATCATCATAAAAGAAACTGGTTGCCAAAGGTTAACATTAAGCACTTTTAAATGCAAGTGGTTTTGGACAGGATTTGTTTGTGTGTGTTTTGTATTTACTGGTGATTTTTAAAATTTCTGATTACCAAAGGAGTATATGTTTATTGTATCTATTATGAAAATGCAGAACACACTAAGAACGGTTAAATGACCCATCAACCTAATATGTAGAGATAACAGAAAGAAGACTAGAACTGGAAGAAGAGTTGACTTTCCGTGAATAAATTCCTGGAAGTGGAGTACACTGTTTTTAAGACTTTCCTAAATGCTGCCAAATTGCCCTCCAGAAAGGTTATTGTCAGTGTATATTCCCTCTAAGAAAGTATGAGAATAAATCACTCCACTTCTTGCCTAATTGGATATTATCTGTTTTGTATTTACTGGGGACTAACTTTGTTTTGTAAATGTTTGCAAGAGACACTTACTTAAACCAGGACATCTCCCTGGGGAAAGGACCAGGGAAGAAGAAAACTGGCATAAGGGTTCCAGCAGACCCCACTAGGTTTCCTACCTCTGTAATCCTAGGTTAAAACCACTTTATTTTGGGGCAAAATAAAAATAATCCACAGCCTGAATTGGGCCTTATAGAAAGTGTACCTTCTTGAGCAATAAGCACTTGTCTATTTAGAAACAGCGCAGGCAAGCCAAAAGGTGCTTTCGGAATAAAGTCAGAAAGAAAACATCAGTAGTTTCGTGTTGATAAGGAGCAAAGGACTCGGCCTTTTCCTCAAGACTGGCTTTTCTTGGAAGCCCTGGTTCTTAGCAGCTTCATCAACGAAGGCTTCATTTCTACCATTACAGCCTCCCCTTTCCTTTGTATAACCTCTCTTTCCCCCAGTCTTATTTTAATGATGATTCAAAAAGAATAACAGCATTTTAAAATGTAGTTTAACTTATTCTCCCCCAAGTGCAAGAAGGCAGTGAAAAGCAAAAGATGACAGGCACCTAGTATCTGAACTTTTAAATAGCTGACATTGTGTCAAGCTATTAGTTACTGGAATGCTTTTTTTAGAACTGAGTGAAAATTTGGAAAACAGAATATAAATAGAAATTAAAGGAAAATAAATGTTAAACAGAATGTTAGAAAATATTTTTTTTGAAGTACACAATAAATATCAAGGCTAGTGAATGGACAAGGATATAGAAGGAAGCCTTCTAGAGTCAGCTCAGAAATAAGTGGATTATTTTCCTAAAAGAACAGGATGTTGGAAGGGATGGGCCTTTATGGGACCATTGCCACCTTTTAATTATTAGCTATCCAATTTTCCAACCAATGTTTTGACATACTTTAAATGGTGATTTAGCCAGCAGAAGAAAAATCCCAAATAGAACATAATTAGTTTGAGCTTAGTTCTGGTTACAAAGTATATAGTTTTTAACCTCGAAATTTGAGAAATAGCAATTTTTATCTAAATGCAGTCAATTCTCCTTTATCTGGGGTTGGCCATAATTGTTTCTCATAGCATCACAACTGTATGCAGCACTGAGCTAGGCTTTGTTACAAAGGAATCTGCCTGTGCCTGCTTCCTGTCAGATAATGGTGCCAACTCACATAACTTGCAAGTTCACAACATATATTATCAGAGTAAAATACTAAACCTATACATGAGCAGCTAGCAAAATATGGCTATTTACATCACTTACTCACCAAGGACTGTAGTTAGATCTGCTCTTGGCTAGTTTTCTATTTCCTGCTGGTGTTAGGGTTTCAAGTTCTGTTGATTCTCAGGATGCAGAGGTGGGGGGAAATGGAAATGGGAATAATATGGATTTGATAGCACAAGTAAAGTAAGAGATTAATTAAACTATTAGTTTAAAAGAAATTTAGGCTGAAAGATGAAAGTAGTTAAAATCCTTAATGCTGTTGTTATACTGTTTTATATTAAAGAAATAAAGTTGGCGGTTTTATGTGATTCATATTCTGGCTGTTTTTAGAACCATGGCAGAGATTTGGCACCTGACCTCAGAATGACTGATTTGGAGGCTTTTGGTAGAAGCTATTTTATCATTTTGTCAAAACGGGGAACTAGCTGGCCAGACAGGGCAGAGGACTTGTCCATTGCCATGGTCAGAAAGAAACCTCAGGATACTGTCTTTCAGTTCTGTATTCTACTTGCCAGACCCTCCAGAAGAATAATATGTGCTTGTAAAAAAAAAAAAAATCTCTGTCCTTGCTCGTGTTTAGATGATGACAATTCCTATAGTGATGACTTTGTATGCAGATGTGACCTTGGAAGGCGTGGGGTCCATTTTCACTTGTAAGCTGCATCCACAGTAGACCTGTTTGCGGAGGCTGCTGATACTCTCTGAGCCCAGTGCTGCTTCTGAGGGCCTTGGTCTCACTCTCCACTCAGTGCCGCCTATCTCTGGGTACCAAGTGCAAGGTAAGTCTGCTGCCGCAGGGAGCTTCCTGGCTGTCCACAGGACAGCAGCAGTTTATCGTTATCCTAGCTGGACAACCATGACCCAAGCTTGCTAAATACTGGCCACTGATTCATTGTTCACAATGCCTGTAGTAAACTCCGGAGCCGCTGCTTCCTCACTAGTATGGTTTTCTCAGCATGGTCTACCCACAGTGCTATAGAACAGAGATCAGATTGTTGTTGTTTTTTACATTTTAATTATGAAAGTAATACATGCTCATTGAAAATTATTAATAATTATTTAATTTTTAAATCATTACAGAATTATGTGGAGTAAAAATGAGTCTCCCATGCCTTCTGCTTTTTAAACTATCTCTCTTCAGAAGTAGTTGCTGTTAACAGTTTGGTGTGTTTCCTGCCTGACACTTTCTGTTACACAAAAATAAGGGTGTGTGTGTGTGTGTGTGTGTGTGTGTGTGTGTGTATTTATATAGTTACATATAGTTACAGATAGTTACATGTTCAGGTATACTTTCAAAACATCATTTTAGTGGTTTTTAAACTTTGGATGACACTTTTTGTCTTAAAGCATCCAGTAAAAGCTATGGATCCTCTTTCCCAGAAAAAAACAAAACAAACATATTCTCCCAGAAGGCAATCCGTGACCACCTCTACCCACTCCTTATGGAACCAGGAGCAACCTAGGAAATACCAACACTTTATAATGGATTTGGAGGGTATTATTGTTCATAGCAGAAACCTAATGAACCACAATACTCAGGGTACTCTTAGCTGAATTTTCTGGTCAGCAGAGTCTATCACAAAATCTTTTTTATCACAACATCTTGGATTAAAAACTTTATAGAAAATCTAAGTTCACTTCCTTATGTGACAATCCAAGGATCCCTGAAACTCCAACCTCATCTCTTTGTGCCTGTTGAACTTTCACAACTGCCATCGCAGCATTTTAGTACACCTCCATGTCTGCGCATCTATCTCCCCCAGGGCTGTGAACTTATTAAGCAGTAGGGATTTTATCTCAGCATCTTTGTATCCTTTCTCCTCCCCCTGCCTGCAAAGGTCAGGGCTGTAAAAGAGATGAGCATCAGGTATGATGATTGCGTTGAATATTAATTAAATCCAAGGTTTCCATTTAGTGAGAAAAAAGAAAACATTAGATCTATCTGGATTTGAATCACAACTGTCCCCAGGGTCTGACTATGTGACCTCAGGCATGTTTAACCTTCTCATCTGAAAATGGGGATGATAAATTTAATTCACAGGATTAGGTACTATGGCGTAAACAGGATTTAGCAGATAGTCTAAAAGGCATCTGTTAGAGACCCCAAGGGCTCTTCAACCTAGATCAAAGCCTAATTCTTACTAGTTTTGCAACCTTGGGCAATTTATTTAACATCTCTGTGCCTTAGTTTCTTCAGTTGTAAAAAGAAAAATAAGGTGATAATATATAGTACATACCTCACTAGGGATATTAGGGGAATAAAATGAGTTAACCTGTGAAAGTAGTATATGCACAGAGTCAGCCATGTAACAATTCTTGTCATTATCATCATTATTACTATTGTTAGAAACAGTCTCCTTAGGAAGCTGAAACCAGTAACCATGAAGCAGTTTGCAAGCAATACAAGTCAGTAACCAAACTGAGTGCTACATTGAATGGTGCAAACTGGAAATGCTGTGAAAGTTTCAACAAAGAGAAAGGGCAGAGCAGGCAGGAGTCATCAGGAAAGGTTTTAAGTCAAAGCTTTCTTTTTCTTTTCTTTCAGTTTTTTTTAAAATAATTTATTTTCCAATTACAGTTGATATGCAATATTGTATTAATTTGCACAACATACACTAGCACAACATAGTGATTAGACAATTATATACCTTACAAAGTGATCACCCCAATAAATAAGTCTAGTACCCATCTGACACCATACATAGTTGTTACAGTATTTTAAGCCAAAGCTTTTAAAATCAGATGAACTTGTGAAGGATAGAGGGGTATGTCTTTGGATCTGGACTGGAAAGGGAACACATTTCCAATAATGGCTGGGGTCACACCTCTTCATGGAAGGGCCCTCTCTTTTCTCTTTGCATATTTACAAACCCAGATCATATCCGGCTCATCCTCTGGGACTCAGGTCCTTGGTGATGAGTTGTTATAAATGGAGAGCTGAGAAAAGTTGTGTTCCCATGGAAGACAAACAAAGCTAAACATAGCCGGAGGAAGAGAACCTATGACTGCTGACAGACGTGGAACTGCGCAACTGAACAAACCCCAAGGCTCCCTCCCTCCCTGGGGAGTTGAGGCCAGAAGCAGTTCATGTAGCATCCCTGACAGAGCTGTGGGCTTGATTGGGAAGGAAGATATGGTTTACTGTTCTGTCAAGGATAGCTTATCTATCTCCTGGAGAGAAGAATCTCTAGGAGCTAGAGTATGGAAAGGAAAGGGACAGTGAGGAGAATATTTGAAACGAACTTTTGTCTTGTTAGCCCATGACACTCATGGTCACACCCTCCAAACAGTTTGCCGAAAGGAATAAGGACTCTTAAGGAAAACAAAAAAATCCCCTCCTATTTTTTTCCTCAAAGCAGAGTTCAGGTGTGGAAGACTTAAAGGGAATGAAGGTTGTTACTCTATGTACAACTAAACTTTGCCAAAGGGTTTCTATTTGCTATCAACCAATATCAGCCAAAGAATGGCACAAAAAGGCAGGCGGGCCATGAAACATTGAGTCTTCCCTGAAGCCCGAGTCTGACCTGGATTAGCTGGCCAGGGTGGGAGCTAGAAGTAAGGTGCCAAATCCTCTGGGCACAGAGGGACCACCTGGCTTTGGATCTCGTAGACCAAGGCGATGCCTTTCCTCAGATCCCCTCTGAGCTCAAAGAAAGCAACTCCCTTCATAAGTTACTGTATGATCCATTAAACCATAAGTTGTAGCCATTTGTTGAATAGTATACCACCATTTCAAATATGGCTTGTAGAAAATTTAGAGAATAATCTTTTTCCCCCGCTGTCAGGAAGTAAATTCAGTAAAAAATAATAAGTAAATAATAACTAGGTCAATCATTTGGGTCCAGGAGCATCTAGTGGGAGACTAACTTATCAAATCCACACCCATTTCCCTTGGTGAGACAGGTAGAAAAGCTGATCCTTCTCTTCATCAATGTGTATGCTTGTGATTTTAATTAATGGAGAATGCAAAAGTTTAACAAACAGTTCCCTTCCCTCTCCCTATACACAGTTATTAAAAAGTTAAGGGAGTTTGATTCTGAAGGTCCCCAAAGAGCTGGAGAAATCTCACTAGGGACCTGACCCTGAGAGAATCAGCGTGCAGCCCCTGTGGGCAAGCAGCCCGGGCACCATTGCTGAAGGGGCAAGACCCAGCAAGTCCCTGTTGCCTTGCATTAGCCCCCAGGAGACACGTGGTTGCTGAGTAACCACAGTGGAGCCCTTCTTTGTAGATCAAACGGCACACCTAGTTTTGCACCTGGAAGTTTAGCCAATTAACTATGTGCATGGTTTGCTAAGGAGCTGGTTTGGGGAGACAAGTAGTGATTAAATTCTTGTCCTTCTATTCTTTTATCTTCTCCTTGTTTTGGAGGACTGAGGATTGCTGATGATGTTCCATTTTGCATCCTTATATCGCCAGGTGCTAAATCACCCAGTTAGTCAGAATTAAGCACGTGCTTCCAGCTAAGCCCAAGCTTTTTGAGAGATTTAAAATTTTTCAAATATCAAAAGCATCACCATAGTCATAGGAAATTACCATATTGTTTTATGTATTTCTGTAACATACATGCAATCACGCTATATGTATTGTCCTGCAAATTGCTTTTTCCGTTAATATGTCTTAAGACTTTTCCAAATTAGTACGGCAGAGACCAACCACCCACCAAATTGGTACAGAGAATACTTCGAAGTGGGAACATCTGAGCTATAGAAGATACTGAAAGAAATCTCATCTGAACTTCCTTTATCTGATCATAAAAAGCTTTACTAGAGCCAGTGGCTAGCACTCTCCCCCCTCACTCCCTCATGTCTCAGTCAGGGAAGCACTGATCTTAGGCACTGGGACATTCCAAAAAAATTGTGGAAACAAGACTCACCAGAACCTTCCATCCTATGAATCCCCAAACTCCTCTCTCCCTTATTAACCTGGTATATAAACCTCTAGCTATTTCAGGAGCTTTCTAGGGTACTATAGGGAGTACTGTATAGGACGGTCCTGTGTGCATATTATTTTTTTCTCCTGTTAATCTGTGTATTGTCAGTTCCCCCTCCCCCTAGTCGGACCTAAGTTGGTAAAGAAGTTTTTCCTTCCAATAGTTTATAGAAAAAAAAGTACTTCATTTCAACTGCTGCATAGTATTCCATGGACACCTAATTTTGGTGTTTGTTTGTTTGTTTTAATTTCTATCAGTGGATTCTTAGGTTGTTTCCAATTGTTCCCCTTTGCTGACAATGCTGCAGTGAACATCCTTACACATGCCTCCCTGTAAAAATGTACAAATACATATTAGGAAACAGGAATTGCTCTATCATGGGTTACATGCTTTTTAGATTCTAGTCTCTGGCAGATAGACTGTGGAGTGCAATAAATGTTTAACAACCAGTCTTCCAAAATTGGGCGGGGGCTGATCTGTTGCATTTGCCCGTGTTCTTTGTGTGAGTTCTCCCACCGTGGTTGATTTCAAACTACTAATGTGACCTTGAATTTGGAGTTGAAGAGATACACACAACTGTCTCTTGCAAGCTGAGATGAACTAGCTCCAGCACAGTTCCTCGAATCCCTTTAACTCAGGATGCAAATAGATATTGGCAAATAGTCCTCTAAGATAGCCCAATCAACTTAAACTTTCACAAGCAGTGTATAAAAGGATCTATATGAAAGTATCTTGATACTATCAAACTTTTTGCCAATATAATGAGTCAAAAATGGTATCTCCTTTTGTCCTGCATTTTTCCAATCATCAGTGAGGTTGCACATGTTTTTGTTTTTATTTCCTCTTCTGTGAAATGGTCCGTAGCCTTTGCCTGTTTTTCTTTTGAGTTGTTTGTCTTTTTTCTTATTGATCTTTAGAAGCCCTTGATGTAGTCTGGAAACATTGTCCACCAAGGAATTTTCAATGAGAATGACATTAGAGGACTAGTCCCAAATTTTACTGAGCACCTCCTATATGAACATACCCATTAAGGACTGGGTCTAAAAGAGAAAAGTATACCTGTGTACATCAAACTGTGTGTACTTATTAACATTGTGGTAGGGTCAGTTGAACACACACATGCATATCAGTAACATTAATAAAAAGTATTGTGGAAAAATAAATAAGTTGTATTTTGGCTCAGTCAGCCTATTTGTCTTTTTTTTCCCACAAGCATCTTATCCATCTTCACTTCTGTTGGGGTCGCTTAGAGCACTGGACCTTCTTTTTTTTTTTTTTTTTTTTTTAAGGGAATACATACACCAGCACTTCCTGTTCTCACTGAAGCCACTTGTGAGTCTTTCTCTGAGCCTTATACCTCATCTACTTTTCACTTTTGGCCCTAATCTTTAGGAAGAGTGCTTTTCTCTCTAAAAACAACTGGCTGTTACCAGCTTGCTGTCCTCTGGATGAATTAGGAATTCACTGTTTTTCTCTGGGGTGGACTGTTCCCAGAATCCCTCAAATGCAGATGGCCTGTTCCTACAAAGGCAGGGCTGTGTACGAAGAAACATAATAGAGATGTCTTAGATGGGAGTGGTTATCTGCAAAATGCAATTTTAACTGCTTTTAATTTGCTGCTCAGATTTCATATCTGAACCAGACTGATTCTCTGGTGGACATACAATGTGATATATAGATGATGTATTACAGAATTGTACACTTGAAACCTATGTAATTGTATTAATCATTGTCACCCCAATAAATTTTAATTAAAAAAAAAAAAGAAAAAGATGCTGAAACAGCACCAGGTAGTAATACAGATGTTTGGGAGGGTAACTACTGAATCCCCCAGTTCCCTGGCATTCTTGCCTTTCCTCTTTACGCCCACTACCAGGCCTCAGTGAATTCTGAAAGAATATCTGGCTTTAGTGAATTCTGAAAGAATATCTTGATTTTCTGAATTACCTCAAGCTGAAAACAGTAGCTTCAGCAATGTGTTAGAGCAGCAAGTAGTTCTTAAACAGGGATGGATATCAGAGTGCTCTGGGAAGTGTCTCTTAAACATGACAAGCCTGCTGCATGTCTGGGAGGAGGGCAGGTGGTGTATTTCACAAAAGTTCCAGAATGATTCTGGTGTGCCCTCATGATGAGGCAGTACTACTCTAGTGCCATTCCATGACAAGATTGGTAGAGAAATGCAGAGTAAATGTTTAGAAACATTTACAGCAACTTCACAGAGTATGTCTGTTGAATGTAATAATAAGTTTGGCCTTGTATTGTGCGTCTTTTTATTTTGCATTTTACAAAATTATGTTTCTTACTGGGGTGGTCAGATGGCTCAGTTGGTTAGAGCACGAGCTCTTAACAATAAGGTTGCCGGTTCGATTCCCACATGGGATAGTGGTCTGCGCCCCCTGCAACTAAGATTGAAAATGGCTACCGGACTTGGAGCTGAGCTGCACTCTCCACAATTAGATTGAAGGACGAATTGACTTGGAGCTGATGGGCCCTGGAGAAACACACTGTTCCCCAATATTAACCCAATAAAAAGCTTAACAATTTATGTACCTTACAAAATTATCAGGCTGTGATGGATTGGAAATCTAAAAAATTAGTCCTTTGTCAGTTTTAGAAGCACTGTCCTAGGATAGGTTAGCTGTGTTCAAGTCAGACAGGCACAACTAAAAATTCTCTGGTTTGGTAGCTTTGTGATCATAGATAAGTCTCAAATGACCTCTCCAGCTGGGTCCTTAAGAGGATTAGAGATAATGTATCTAAGGCACCTAGCACAGTGCCTGATATTAATGTAAGCCCATCAGGAACTTTCTTCCAATTAGTTGTTGAATACATGGAACAGAATCATGGAACTTGGTGAGTGAATTTTTTTATTCAGGCTCATGCATGATATTCTAACCAACTGAGAGTGTACGACATGACAGATTTGAGTGGCTTCTATAAGCTGTTCCACCATGAGTAAGAGCACTTAGTGGCCGTGGCACTTCCAGGCCAGCCTCTGGTTAGCAGACCTCCCCTCAACCTCTGCTTCCTGCCTCCTCTTTCATATTCCCCTTTCCCAGAGAACAGTCCTATTCTCTGTTCCTTCCCCCAGAGATCCCAACTGGCTTTTTATTTCTTAAAAGCAGTTATTTTCTGTTCCTGATGGAGGGTAAGAAGGGTGGGGGATGGAAATTTCTGTCCTGTGATCTGTCCTATTCAAGCATTAAAAATAACCAGACCATTCATACTGAGCCAATTAACTAACCTCCTGCTTGCATCACTTCTGTGTCTTTATTTGCGCTGAAGGAGTATCTGTCCCTTCCTTTGACTTACGTTACAAAAAGCCCCTTTCTCTTACCTACTTTGGTAAGTACCATCACCATTATTACTGGACGCAGTGCTGTGTGATAGGTAAATGCAGTTGCTTTGGACTGAATTATGGCTCTGCTACTTGTTAGTTGTGTGGCTTAGGGAAAATGTAACTTAAAAAAAATGATCATAATTACTATTAGAAGCAATATTAGCAGGGGTGTTTATTCTAGTGGATAATGGATTCAAGCTCTTTGGCCTGAATATTCAGAAAAGTGAAATGGAGTAAAAGGCTATAACATGTCATCTTTTCTTCCAGGATCCACAGTTCTTTTGGATGACAAAACAGACCACTGGTTTGGTCTGACTATTCTGGACTTCTCTGGTTAGGGTTTTTAAATTTAAGACAATGTGATTTGAAATTCCACTGTCCCCAATATTTCCTGTAAATCAGAAGTTAGGTCTAGCATCTTGATTAATTAAGATTAAAATTTTTGGCGGGAACACTTCATAGTTTTCTTGAACCTAAATTCCTACACAGATTTAATTCTAGTAACTATCATGTTTCCCTGAAAATAAGACTCAGCAGGACAATCAGCTCTAGTACATCTTTTGGAGCAAAAATTAATATAAAACCTGGTCTTATTTTACTATAACATAAGACCAGGTTATTATATAATATAACATAATATAATATAATTAATATAATATAACTAATATAATTAATAATAATATAATATAATGTAATATAATATATAAATACCAGGTCTTATAAATTTTTGCTCCAAAAAACACATTAGAGCTGATTGTCTGGCTAGGTCTTATTTTCGGGGACACACGGTAGTTAGCTGTTGGCGTCCCCAGCTTTCCTCTGTTTATCTCCACTGACTTGGTCTCCTTTTGGGCCTCAGCTTAGGCATCACTGCCGCTGACCCTCCACATCTAGCACGTGGGCCTTCTCAGAGCTTCACCAGAGGACTGAAACTACCTTTTTGTGTATCTGGAACCCCTACCAATCCGTAAGCTTCCTGTAGCCCACCTCTCCGTGCCCCATCTTCACCCCCTGACCCTGCCTTTCCCCTTCTTGATATCTGCCCGTCCTCCAGTCCTCAGCTCAAATGGTAGACCCTCTACATCAGCTTTCCCCATTATACAGACCCATATTCTCTGTGTGTGCTTTTATTTCATAGCACATTTATCACAAGTTATTTCTGGATTTTCTTTTTCATGAATGTCTGTCTCATTTATTAGACTATAATCTCCTTGGAGGTAAGGACCACATTTGCATACTGCAGTATCCCCAACACATAGCGGGGGACTTGGCTCCTTGTAGCAGTTACTAAATATTTAATGGATGATAAAGGGTGCTATTTTAGTCATTCATCTCCTTTAGGACAGGAACTGTCCTCTTGATGTTTGTGGCCTCAGTACCTACCTGGTTCCAGGTCTTCCACAAGATTTTGTGCATAGGTAGGTACACAAGTCTTCCATGGTATGAGAGAGAAAGGCAGGAAAATAGGTCTGCAAGGAGGTCAACAAGATGGAAAAATAGGTCTCTATCACTTGTGAACTATTCTTGCCCAAACTGTTTAACTTGAACTTAAGCCCCTAGACCTACTTTCTAGTTCACAGGAAATAGAAGAATATTTCATAACACCATGAGGAAGCAATTAAAGACAGAAACTGCAAAACATTCTGTAGGATAACTGACCTAAACCAAAGGTCATGAGAAGAGAAAGAAGATTATTCAAGATTAAGAGATAGAAGAAACATAACATCCAAATGTGTGTATGATCCTTGATTAGATCCTGGTAGAAAAAATCAATTACCAAAGACATTTTGAGTATTATTGGAGAAGTTAGAATATGAACTATGTATTAGATGATACTTTGGAATTATTGTTACTTTTCTTAGATACGTAGAAAATGTCTTTATTCCTAGAAGATGTATAAAAAATTTAGGGATGAAGTATCATGATGTCTGCAACTTATTTTTGACTGATTTAACAAAAATAAAATACATAGATAAATTAAATATGGTCAAATATTAACAACCATTGAATCTGTACAAGGTGTACAGATGGTCTTATACAAGGTTTTTTGTTCATGGTTTTTGGATGGGGGCGCTCAGGTTTATTGAGATATAATTTACATAGAGTAAAATTCAAAGTTTTTAACACATAGTGTAATATATAATTAACCAACACATGCAGTTATGTTCCTCTCATCACAGTCAAGATCTAGAATGTTTCTATCACCCTCAAGATTCTTCCTTGTCTCTTTGTAGTCAGCCCCTCGTCCTACCCCTACCCTCTGGCACCACTGATCTGTTCTCCATCCCTATAATTTTGCCTTTTCCAGAATGCGTTTTGAGTTTGGCTTCTTTAACTTAGTGCAATAGTTTCTTAGGATTGCCGTGACAAAGTACCACAACTTAGTGGCTTAAACAACAGAAATTTATTATCTCATATTTCTGGATACTAGAAGTCCAAAATCAAGTTGTCAGAAGGGCCATGCTCTCTGGGCAGCTCTAGGGGAGAATCTGTTCATGCCCTTCTCTCAGCTTCTGGTGTCACCAACAATCCTTGGTGTTCCATATTTTGCAGCTGCATAACTCCTATCTCTGCCTCTGTCTTTGCAGGGGTTCTCCCTGTATGTCTCTTATAAGGACACCAGTCATGTTGGAGTAAGGGCCCACCCTATTCCAGGATGACCTCATTTTAACTAAGTACCTCTGTAATGATCCTATTTCTAAATAAGGTCACATTTTAAGGTGTTGGGTTAAGACTTCATTTTGGGGGGAGGAGGCATAATTGAACACATGACACATACGTTAATGCATTTGAGATTCATCCATGTTTTTGCATGTTCCTTTTTATTGCTGTGTGGTACGCCATTGTATGGAGGTACCGCATTGCGTTTGTCCATTTAGTGGAAAGACTTTTGGCTTGTTTACAATGTTAGGTGATTATGAATAAAGCCACTATAAACATTTGCATATGGATTTTTGTGTGAACACAAATTTTCACTTCTCTTGGGTAAGTACTGAGGAGGGAGGTATTTAACCACAAGAAACTGCCATACTTTTCCAAAGTAGTGATGCCATTTTCCATTCCCATCAGCAGTATATGAGGGCTCCAGGCCTCCACATTTTCACCAACACTTGATATTGTTAGTTTTTCTGATAATAGCCATTTTAATGCCTGTGTAGTGGTATCTCATTGTGATTTTAATTTGCATCTCCCTAATGACTTATGATGTCCAGCATCTTTCCACATGCTTATTTGCCATTTGTATTATCTGTAGATTATTTGTTTTGTTTTCTTATTATTGAGTTTTGTGAGTTCTTTGTATATTCTGGATACAAATCCTTTACAGATAATGTGTTTTTAAAACATTTCCTCTCAGTATGTGGCTTATCTTTTCTTTTTCTTAACATCTTTCAAGGAGCTGGAGCTTATAATTTTGATGAAGTCTAGTTTATTTTTATGGATTAGCTTCCAGAATGGCAGAGTAAGGAGCTCAGCAGACCTCAGCAAACAATTTGGAGAAAATTATTTTTAAAAAGTCTCTGGGAATTGTCCTAAGGGCATATTGCAAATGAAGGGACATTCACTCAAGAAAATCTACTAAATCTCAAGAAGACAGGGCCCCTCCCCAGAACTCCCAATGTGGATCACAGTTTAACCCCAGGCGGGGCAGGCTGCCAGTGTTCTCACTCCTTTTTGCAAAAGCTCTATAGCAGAGAGGACTGGGTCTCCCGTCCTCCACTCAGCCTTCACACATCGAAACTGGATCACACATCCATTGCTGGAGGGAATGTAAAATGGTACAGTCACTTGAAATCAGTTTGGCAGTTTCTTAAAAACCTAAACATAGAATTACCACACTACCCAGCAATTGCAATTCTGGGCATTTATCCCAGAGAAGTGAAGACATATGTTTAAACCAAAACCTGAACACATATGTTTATAGCAGCTTTATTTGTAATAGCTCAAAATTGGAAACAATCCAAATGTCCTTCAGTAGGTGAATGGTGAAACCAACTGGTACAGCCATATGATGGAATACTCCTCAGCAATAAAAGGAAACAAACTATCGATCATGCCAACAACCTGGATGACTCTCCAGAGAATTATGCTGAGTGGAAACAACCCATCCCCAAAGGTTATGTACTGTATTATTTCATTTATGGAACATTCTTGACATGACAAAATGGTAGAAATGAACAGATGAGTGGTAGCAGGGATAACATGGAGTGGGGCAGGAGGGAAGTGGGTGTGGGTATAAAAGGGCAACTGGAGGGCTCTTTGTGGTGATGGAAATGTTCTACATCTTGACGATCAATGTCAGTATCCTGGTTGTCATTATTATGCTATAGTTTCACAAGATGTTACCATGGGGAAAACTGAGTAAAGGATACATAGGAATTGTCTGTATTATTTCTCACAGCTGTATGTAAATCTACAATTACCTCACAATAAAAAGCTTAATTAAAAAAAAATTGGAAAGGATTTGAATAGACATTTGTCCAAAGTACAGATGGCTAATAAACACATGAAAAGATGTTTAACATTATGAGTCATTAGGGAAATGCAGATCAAAACCACAATGAGCAAGGATACCTATAACGAAAAGCCAGACCATGACAAGTGCTGGGGTGGATGCAGAGAAAATGGAACCCTTAGCCATTGCTGGTGGGAATGTAAAATGGTGCAGTAGCTTTTGAAAACAGTTTGGCAGTTCTTCAAAATCATAAAGCATTACCATATGACCTAGTAATTCTATTCCTAGGTATATACCCAAGAGAAATGAAAATATACGTTCACCAAAAACTATTTTTCAGCAATGAAAAGGAGTTACTAATACATACCACAACGTGGATGAACCGTGAAAACATTCTAAGTGAAAGAAGCCAGTCACAAAAGACCACATATTACATTTACAATTATATTTGTATGAAATGTACAGAATAGGCAAATCGCAAGAAAAAGCAGGTTGGTGGTTGCCTAGGGGCAACCTGTGTGACTGCTAATTGGTATAGGATTTCTTTCAGAGAGAATGAAAATGTCTAAAATTGTGGTGATGGTTGCACAACCTATGAACTTACTAAAGAACATTGACTTTTACCCTTTATATGATAAGTAGTATGGTATGTGAATTATATCTCAATAAGGGTAAAACAAACAAACAAACAAAAGAATCAAGCTTGAATCCAAGCTATCTCCTTGTTTTGTACTCTTTTTTAAAAACTTTATTTGGAAAAATTTTCAAGGTTACGGAAAGTTGCAGGATTTATAAATTACTGACATTTTGCCTGTTTACAGGTTAAATTACATCAGCTTCGAACCGGGCATAAAGTGCCACAGCATCTAACCAGCTCTATAATGTAATGGGCACTTAAGTATTTGGAAAAGAGGATAGGCAGCAGCTGGGAAGTCAGGTGGCAGCATTAACACAGCCCAGGGGGACAGTAAAGCCTGTGGCCTTGGGAGCTCTGGTCCCACTTTGAAGCAGCCTTGTCATGGCACTGGGATAAACCACAACCACAGAACTTAAAAGATCTAAGGGGTGATTTCACACATGACTTCTTCACTACTGTGCTTCCCTCCGTAGCAATGAAATGGTGGCACTGTGGCCATTCCCAGAGGCCAGGTGGTTGAGGGGGTTACTACATGCTAGGATATCTCTACATGCAGCTGGCGGCTTTTTAGTAGATATGCCCCTCCTGGTTTCATATGCTGGGCCTGTGCAGGGTTCTGTGGCCTCCAGAGAAGAAGATCACAAAGGGAATCATGGCTCTTCTGAAAGGCCTTTATATAGGAAATTGAAGCTTTCACCAACCATTAGCTATATGTGCCATGATAGACCTTGGGTGGGTGTGGGTGTGGGGTGCTGGTCATGAAGTCCTGAATCCTTTATTTCTGTGTATTCCCAGAATGTCTGAGAAGAGTATCCTGCTCAAAGAGAGCACTCAGTAATTTCAATAAATATTGGAATCGCTATTATGTCCCAGGCAATACATGAAGCACATTAGTGAATGAGAGACAAGGTCCCTAACAAGGTAAGCATATATCACCAGGAGGACCTCACTGTACATGTGTTCATCAGTTGACTTTTCTCTCTGAGAAACTGGCTTTGTCACATCTTTGCTAGTTATCAGAAAGTTTTCGAGAACAATAATGCTTGTCATTGGGAGCTACAGAGGGGCCAACTGTTGAATTTTCTAGAAGGATTAATAGCTATCAGCTGGAGTCTTAGACTACTGGAAAATCTTTCTTAAGATGTTTAAGTTATAAAGTTGTTAGTGGATAAGCCACTAAAAGTAATTGAAGAAAAAAATAATGAAATAGAAAAAAATATATAAATTGAACATAAAACTTTGAAGACATCACCTGAGAAACTCAAATGATGGCTTTCTAAAAGAGTGTTGTTGCATTTAAGTATTAGAAGCTAAGAACATTTTTTGAAGCAAACTGTAATCATTGTGGATGATAAATACTAATTTGGCCACATCTATTTTTCTGCTCATTTTAACTAATTTTGGTTCTGTCTTCTTTTGGTTTGTTCTGTTTTATATCGGAAAATATTTTAATTTTTAAATTTATTCAAAGCTTTTTTGGGGTAGGGTGGAGTATAATAAATAGTGGTGTTTTGTTTTGTTTTGTTTTCTTAAATCAGGCCAAAAAAAAGAAAAAGAAAAATCATACCAGACTATAGACAATAGGTGTCCCCTGGAGTGAAGGTCAGGAAGGACAGGGGTGGAGAAAGTATGCCAGGAAGGACAGAATGTCCCCTGATAGCCTTATGTCTCTGTGAAGTCCTGAATACAGTGTTCTGTGTCATTGCAGACAAAACGGACTTTTGTCTAAAGAGTTATTTTTTTTTAAAGCCAAATATTTTTGATCCATCAATGCCCCCCCCCCACCACCACTCCAGATAACTGAGATCCAGTCAAACCGTACAGTAATGTGGTTTTATCCATATTCACAACTGTCAGTGAATGGGACTTAATGCCCAAGGCTTGAGACAATAGAAGTTGAGGAAAATGAGAGACTTGAGCTTGGATCATAATCTAGGAATCTCCTTTAATAGAATCCACTAGAAAGGGATAGGGTACTCTCTCAGGTTAAAAATCAGTCCCATTTTGCCACAGGCGGGCCTTTGTTAGCTTTGTCCTATTTCTTTGCAAAACACAGACAGAATCTGTACCCCTTTTTGGAGACTTGGAGAGTACCATTCCTTTTACCTGGAGTTTCAAGCAGCCAACTGGATCCTCTGCTGGATCCAGACAGTGATTTCCTTCCCTAATCCTTCCACAGAGTTGTTGGCTTTTTTACCCTCTAAGCACCACAGAGATTTCCCTGACACTGGTTCCTGTTAGGGGCTCAGGGTTTATCATCCAGGACGCATCATTGCTGGTCAACCCTCGGGCGTGTGGCGATGACTTTGTGCTGTAGTCTTTCCTCTCCAGTCTCTAGCATGCAGGAACTGGGTCTCCTTCACATTCAAAGAGCCTAACTTGCAGCCAGGTGTACACGATGTTTATAGCTTTCCCAAAGAAAGTATGTCCACATCTATCAGAATAGCTAAAACAAAATTAGTGATAACGCCAAGTGCTGGTAAGCATGCAAAAAAATTGAATCACTCGTACGTTGCTGGTGAGAATGTAAACTGATATTCTGGAAGACAGTTTGGCAGCTTACAAACCTAAACGCTAACTTTTCATATGACCCAGCAATTGTACTCATTGGATATTTAACCTAGAGTAATGAAAACCTGTAGTCACAGAAAAACCTGTAAATGAATATTTATAGCAGTTGTATTCATAATAGCCAAAAAGCAGAAATAATCCTTCAACAGGTGAATGATTAAACAAACTTTAGTACTTCTATACCATAGAATACTATGCAGCGATAGAAATGAATGAACTATTGATACACAGAACAACTAGGATGGAACTCAAGGAAATTATGCTGAGTCGGAAAAAAAAAAGCCCATCCAAAAAGATACACACTGTACTATTCAATTTATATAATAATCTTAAAATAACAAAATTGGAGAAATGGAGGACAGATTAGTGGCTGCTGGGGATTAGGGATATAAGGAGAAGGAATTGTTTGGAAATGGGCATAGTTATAAAAGGCAGCAAAAGAGAGCCTTGTGCTCATGTACCATGTTTCCCTGAAAATAAGACCTAGCCGGACCTTTAATGCATCAGCTTTAATCTGTCTTTTGGAGCAAAAATTAATATAAGACATGGTCTTATTTTACTATAAGCCCGGGTATAATATAATATAATACCGGGTCTTATATTAATTTTTGCTCCAAAAGGCGCATTAGAGCTGATCATCCAGCTAGGTCTTATTTTCAGGGAAACAGGGTAATTGTTCTATATCTTGACTGCAGTGGTGGATATACAAACCAAATCATGTGATTAAATTGTATAAACACACACAAATGAGTGCAAGTTAAACTAATGAAATCTGAATAAGATTGGTGGATTGTATTAATGTCAATGTTCTGATTGTAATATTGTTTTGTAAGCTGTTAGTATTGGGGAAAACTGGGTAAACAGTACATGGATCTCTGTACAACTGCATGTGACTCTACAATTAATTAAAATTTCAACAACCATTCATGATAAAAACTCAGCAAATTGGGAATAGAGAGGAATTTTCTTAATTTGACCAAGAGCACCTACAGAAGACCTATAGCTAACATCATACTTCATAGTGAGAAACTTGATACTTTCTCTCTATGATTAAGAACAAGGCAAGGATGTCTCTCTCACTACTCCTATTCAACATTGTACTGAAATTCCTACCCAGCGCAGTAAGACAAGAAAAGGAAATAAAAGATACTATAGATTAGAAAGGAAGAAATACAACTCTATTCACGGATGACATGAAAATCCCAAAGAACCAACAAAAAAATTTCCTGGAATTAATAAATGAGTATAGCAAAGTCACAGGATACAAAGTTAATATACAAAAGTCAATTGTTTTCCTATATACCAGCAATGAACTATTGGAAATTGAAATTTCAAAAAGCAATTCCATTTATAATAGCATCCAATAAATGAAATACTTAAGTATAAGGCTAACAAAATATGTGTAGGACCTATGTGGGGAAAATTAGAAAACACTGATGAAAAGAAATCAAAGATCTAAATAAATGGAGATACATTCCATATTCATGGATTGGAAGACTCAAAATTTGCAAAATGTCAGTTCTTCCCAACTTAATCTATAGACTCAATGTAATCAAAATAAAACTCTCAGCAACCTATTTTATAGATAACAACAAACTGTTCCTAAAGTTTACATATAAAGGCAAAGGACCTAGAATAGCCAACACAGCACTGAAGAAAACAAGACAACATGGTATTGATTGAACAATAGACTCATAGATCAATGAAATAGAGTCCAGAAATCAACCCACACAAATATAACCAACTGATCTTTGGCAAAGGGGCAATGGAAAAAAGATAGTTTGATTCAATGGAAAAATGCTAGTCTTTTCAATAAATGCTGATTGAACAAAGGGTGATGGATGTCCACATGCAAAGAAATGAACCTAGACAGACTCTACACCTTATATTAAAAGTAATTAAAGCTCAATCATAGATACAAGGTTAAAATGCAAAACTATGAAACTTCTTGAAGATAACAGGAGAAAATCTGCATGACCTTGGGTGTGGTAATGAGTTTTTAAATACAATGCCAATCACATGATCCAGGAAGAGAATTTAATAACTTTGACTTTATTAAAATTAAAAATGTCTTCTTTGCAAAAGGCACTGTTAAAACAATGAAAGGACAAGCCAAAGACTTAGAGAAAGTATTTGCAAAACACATATCTGATATAGGACTTGTATATAAAATATGTGAAGAACTATTATAGAACTCAACAATAGGAAAACAAACAACCCAATTAAAAAATGAACAAAAGATCTGAACAGATACCTCACCAAAGAAGATATACAAGTGGTAAATAAGCACATGAAAAGATGCTCAATATCATTTATTATTGGAATTGCAAATTACAACAATAATGTGATACCACTACATACCTCTTAGAATGGCTTAATAAACTCTAAAACTAAATACCAACTTCTAGGGAGGATAAGGAGCAACAGGAACTCTCATTCATTGTTGTTGGAAATACAAAGTGGTAGAGCCACGTTGGGAAACAGTTTAGCAGTTTCTTATAAAATTAAACATAGTCTTAACCATATATGATCCAGCAATTATGCTCCTGATTTTAAAACTGATGGCCCAACTGATTAAAGAACTATGGCCGCACAAAAATCTTCATGTGAATGTTTATAATAAGTTGATTCATAATCTCCAAAAACTGGAAGCCACTCAGATGTCCTTCAACAGGTGAATGACTAAACAACCTGGTATAGCCACACAGTAGAATATTATACAGCAATGAAAAAGAAACAAGCTGTTCAAGAGATGGATGAATCTTAAGTGTATACTGCTAAGTGAAAGAAGCCAACCTAAAAAAAAACAAACCCAACATATAGTAAGAGTCCAATTATTATGTCATACTGGAAAAGGCAAAATTATAGAAATGGTAAACAGATCAGTGGCTGCCAGAGGTTCAGGGTGGGGAAACTTGAAAAGGTGAAACAGATTTCTTTAGGGCAGTGAAACTATTCTGTATGATACTGTAATGTTGAATACAAGACATTAAGCATTTTTCGAAACTCATAGAGCTTTGCATCACAAAGAGTAAATCTTGCTGTATGCAAATTTTAAAAAATAATTTAGGCATTCAGAGATCCCAGTATAGAATACAGAATGTGACCAGAGAATATAAGTATATTCCAAGTGTGTGAAACCACCTCACTGAACGGGGTAGGAAAACAAGGTGCTGACCTAAGTGACTTTGGAAATGAGTGTATAAGACTAAAAGCAAAAGGAATTGTATATGGGTATCATTTCCCATGCGGGTATGGGTTAGCAATTCTGAAACTGCTATATATTTATGATACTGGAATCAAAGAATTAAGTAAATGAATGATGGGTGATGGGAGCCAGGCTGTTGCTGGAGTGGGAGTTCACAGATAAGTAAGGGGAAGACGCTAAAATAATTCATGTTGTAATGGTTAAGAGTTGGAAATCTCAGTATGAACTCGTGTGTAGCTTAATATAGGTACAAGTGCTTACAGATAGAAATATATATACCCTGTTTTCCCGAAAATAAGACCTATCTGGACAATCAGCTCTAATGTGTCTTTTATATAAGACCTGGTCTTACAGTAAAATAAGATCGGGTCTTATATTAATTTTTGCTCCAAAAGGTGCATTAGAGCTGATTGTCTGGGTAGGTCTTATTTTGGGGGAAACATGGTATGTGGGTTACTATACATACTTATATTTATTTGCTCTGTCAACTGGGAGGGCCTGAAAGAAACGACATCCCAGTAGCAATAAATCACACCTTGAGCCCAGCTCTTGGTTTCTGATACCATTCTCCAATAAAAGGAAGCAGGTCTTCTTGGAGAAAAGCCTGATTCTAGGAATGGGACAGGAAAGATACAGTTTGAGCCCAGAGCATCTTCTAGTGCCAAGAAGTTAAAAAATGCTCAAAAGAAACAAAAACAAAATTCAAAAAACCCTGCAATGATGGTCATAGGCTATAGGGATATAGGAACCAACTGAAAGAGCTCCTAATGGCCAAAGATGGAAGAACTTGGACAACAAAATGAATAAAGTAGTTTTGTATTGTTACCCTAAGTATAAAATAAATATTCATGAGTCCATACTGATATAAATAAATGATTGACTAAATAAATAATTGGGGAAATTAGATATATCTGCACTGCAGAAAAGTTGCAAATAATTGATAGAGATATTCTGCCTGTAAGAGGGTGGAACATAATTCCCCACTCCTTAAATGTGAGCTGTGCATGGTGACTTTCTTCCAAATAGTACAGTATGGAAAGGGAGGGGGAAAAAGAGTAAGTTTACAGTAGAGAAACCTGATCAACACTGTCTCAGCGAGGTAATCAAGGGTAACATCAGCAGTGAGAAGTCATTTTGATGGTATGTTCCCTTGATATGATATGATGAGGATGGCACTTTACCTCTCTGGTCTTCCTTCCCAAAACACATCACCTCAGTATAACCATGAGGGAAACATCAAATAGCAGTTGGAAGACATTCTACAAAATACCGGACCAGGACTCCTCAAAACATTCAAGCGTCATCAAAAAAACAAGGAACATCTGAGAAACAGCCACAGCTAAGAGGAGCCTAAGGAGACATAACTGCTAAACATTGTATGTATCCTGGATGGAATCCTGATACAGAAAAGGGACAATAGGGGAAAACTGAGGGAATCTCAAGTATGGACTTTAGTTAATAAGACTGTATCAAGATCGGTCCATTAATTGTGTCAAATGCACCATACTAATGTGAAATGCTAATGATAGGGAAACAGGATGTGGTATATATGAGCATTCTCTGTACTATTGTCCCAATAATTCTGTAAATTGAAAACTGTTCTAAAATAAAATTTTATTTTAAAATAAAGGGAATGTGTGTGGTCCCTTCACAGCCATGGAGAGGGTCCCAGTGCACATGCACCCAGAATGGGGACACCATGGTGCCTTGGCCTTTCCCTCAATTTTTCTCTCTAACCCCACGCCCACCCGGCCCCGCAGCACTTGTGCAGAGGACTCAGTGCTGAGATTGTCTAAAACTGGGAAAATGGTGGAATATTCACCTTCATCATTGCCAGAAAGAGTGATTTATGGCTTTGTTCTTAAACTCCCAGTTTGGCTTCTCACTGTTATCTCCTGTGGGCTTTTATTCCTGAATCTTGACTAAATTCTTTAGGCCTAACCTTTTGGCCTCAAAAATATTGGGCAGTTGCATTACCTGTCTACCTCCTTATTTCTATAGTATTGGTTACAGTAAGCAGCTAGGTACTCTTATGTGGAGTTAACATGAGTACCGTTCTACTCAACTCCATTCATACAGTCATGGGTAACTATGCTAAAAACCAATATCGAGAGAGGCCATCCCAGCATTAACACGTATTCCTATTAGCGAAGTAAACCAAATGTTCTTTCTTGTATCCAAAGAACTTTATACCAAAATCTGACTTACATGCAGACATACTGACACCAAGCATTTATTTATAAGTTTTTTGAAATAGTAATTTTGACCATAATTATTTTGACTATCTCTCTTATTAATACCCAGTATTGGGATATAAAAGAAAAGTAAGTCGAACTTAGATTAAGTTCTATTTATATTGTAAATGTTCTTAAACATTAGTTATTAATGAACAGAATAAATAAAGTACTGCATTACCAAAAAATAAACAAGTGAAAGGAATGAACTATTGGAACATACAATAACTCAGATGGATCTCAAGGGAATTATACTGAGTGAAAAAAGCCAAACTCAAAAGGTTACATTTATATAACATATAACAATTTACATTAAAGTTTTGAAATAAAATGATAGAGAGGGAGAACAGATTAGTGGTTGCTAGGGTTTAGGGATGAAGGGAGAAGGGAGGACACAAGTGCAAACAGGTAGCAGGAAAGATCTGTGTGATGATGAAACAGTTCTGTATCTTGACTGCAGTGATGGTTACACAAATGTACACGTGTTAAAATTGCATAGAACTACATGCATACACACACACACACGAGTGCACGTAAAACTGGTGAAATTGGAATAAGCTTTGTGGATTGTACTAATGTCATTTTCCTGGTTGTCATATGGTACTATAGTTATGCAAGATGTTACCATTGGGAGAAATGAGTAAAGGGTAAATGGAATCTCTCATTACATTTTTAAAGGCATTAGCTTTTGCTTTTATTCACTTTTTCTTATTGACATATACTTCATATACCCTAAAATTCACCCTTGAAAGCATACAATTCAGTGGTTTTTAGTGTAGTCACAGTTATGCAACTATCACCACCAATTTCAGAACACTTTCACCACCCCCTCCAAAGAAACACCATATGCGTTAGTAATCACTCCCCATTCTCCCTTCCCCTGTACTCTGTAAACTACTAACCTACTTTCTGTCTCTCTGGATTTGCCCATTCTGGATATTTCAAATAAGCAGAATCATACAATATGTGGTCTTTTGTGACTGGCTTCTTTCACTTCGCATGATTTCAAGATTCATCCATATTGTAGCGTGTAGCAGTACTTCATTCCTTCCTGTGGTTGAGTAATATTCCATTACGTAGATATGCCACATTTTGTTTACTCATTCATTAATTGATGGACAGATATCTAGATTGTTTCCACATTTTGACTATTATGAATAATGCTGCTATGAACATTTATGTACAAGGTTTTTTTGAACATATGCTTTCAATTTTCTTCAATATATATACTTATGAGTGGAATTGTTGGGTCATTTGGTAACACTATGTTTAACTTTTTGAAGGATTGACACAATTTTCCAGGGTACTGTACCATTTTACATCCCCACCATCAGTGCACAAAAGTTGTGATTTTCCTCACTAACGCATTTTATTGTCTGTCTTTTTTATTAAGAGCCATCCAAGTGGGTGTGAGGTGATATCTCATTGTGGGTTTGACTCATTTTCAATAGCTTTTGTCTTTCTAGGATTTTTTTTCTATTTCATCTGTGTCATCTAATTTGTTGGAATACAATTGTTCATCGTTTTCCCTTATAGTCTTTTTTATTTTTGTGAGGGTGATAGTAATTTAAGTAGTCTTTTCTCCTTTTATCTTCATTAGTCTAGCTAAAAGCTTGTCAATTTTGTTGATCTTTTCAAAGAATCTACTTTTGGTTTTATTGATTGTCTCTGTTCTCTATTTCATGTATCTCCTCTCTAATCTCCCCTCTCCCTTCCTTCCTTCCATTTCCTTTGGATTTAGTTTGCTCTTTTTCTAGTTACTTCAGGTAAAAAGGTTATTGGTTTAAGGTTTTTCTTCTTTTAAAATATAAGCATTTGTAGCTTCTCTATTTTGTTTGTTTGTTTTTGCAACTTCACGTGAATCTATAATTATTTCAAAACAAACTTTAAAAGAAAGTACGTGCCAGGGGAGCTGTGTGTGTCTGTGACTCAGCCATTGTACCTACCCACAAGGAGCTTAGTGTACTGGAGAAAGATACAAATAGAGTGATTAGGGAGATAAGGAGGTGGCTGCCTGCTGCCAAGATGAGAGAAAACACTGAAGGATGTCCAAGAAAACCATGAAGGCACAACTGAGGGCTTGTATGAATGGAAGAGTGGTGCTTTCATTATGGGAGCTCCATACTCAGAGAGGCCAATCCCTGAGGATGCTGCCCCTTATTTCTCAGATCTTTAAGGACCACAGCTGAAGCAAGCCATTTGGGACACGGATGGAACCACACTCTGACTAAGGCTAATGTTCCTCGCTGAGAGCTTTTCTCTGCTGCTCAAAATGCTCAAAGATATGCCCCCATCTCCTACCAAGTCACTCAAAATATTTAAAATGTGCACATTGACTTCCTTCATAAAAGATAGCAAGAATGATGCCATACAGGAAGGAAACGCTAAAAAAATTTGTTGGGTTTGCTAATACTGAAAACATTACTTTTTTTAAAAAAACACATTTTATTGGGGAAGGGGAACAGGACTTTATTGGGGAACAGTGTGTACTTCCAGGCCTTTTTTCCAAGTCAAGTTGTTGTCCTTTCATTCTTAGTTGTGGAGGGTGCTGTTCAGCTTCAAGTTGTTGTTCTTTCAGTCTTAGTTGTGTCGGGCGCAGCTCAGCTCCAGGTCCAGTTGTGGTTGCTAGTTGCAAGGGGCGCAGACCACCATCCCTTGTGGGAGTCGAACCGGCAACCTTGTGGTTGAGAGGACACACTCCAACCAACTGAGCCATATGGGAGCTCAGAGGCAGCTCAGCTCAAGGTGCCGTGTTCAATCTTAGTTGCAGGGGGCACTGCCCACCATCCCTTGCGGGACTCAAGGAAACGAACTGGCAACCTTGTGGTTGAGAGCTCACTGGCCCATGTGGGAATCGAACCGGCAGCCTTCGGAGTTAGGAGCATGGAGCTCTAACCGCCTGAGCCACCGGGCTGGCCCCTGAAAACATTACTCTTAACTTTAATTTTTAAATAATTTCAAACTCACCAAAAAAATTACAAGAACAGTATAATGAATTCCCATATACCCTTTACCCAACTTTCTCAACACTGCCAAACATTAACAACTTGCATTGGGTTTCCAACACTTGTTTAATGTTTTTTTTTTAATTTTTTAATTTTTCAATTACAGTTAACATCAAATATTATATTAGTTTCAAGTAACAGCACAGTGGTTAGACATTTATATAACTTACAAAGTGATCCCCTCGGTTAAGTCTAGTACCCACCTGGAACCATACATAATTATTAAAATATTATTGACTGTGCTGTACTTTACATCCCCATGATTATTTTATAACTGCTAATCTGTACTTCTTAATTGATTCAGCTGTTCTACCCAGTCCCCTAACCCCTCTCCCATCTGGCAGCCATCAGTTTGTTCTCTGTATCTTTGCATTTGTTTCTGTTTTGATTGTTCCTTCATTTTGTTTTGTAGATTCCATATGCAAGTGAAATCATATAGTATTTGTCTTTCTCTGTCTGTCTTATTTCGCTTAGCATAATACCATCCAGATCCACATATGCTGTTGCAAATGGTAAGATTTCATTGTTTTTTTTATGGCCGACTAATATTCCTTTTCATATATGTACCACATCTTCTTTATTGAATCATCTATTGATGGACATTTAGGTTGCTTCCATGTCTTGGCTATTGTATATGAAATGTCCTACTTTGTCTCGTTATAGCCTTTGTTTTAAAGTCTATTTTGTCTGATATAAGTATTGCTGCCCCAACTTTTTTTTCATTTCCATTTGCATGAATTGTCTTTTTCCACTCCTTTACTTTCAATCTGTGTGTGTCTTTCGATCTGAAGTGGGTCTCTTGTAGGCAGCATATGTATGGATCTTGTTTTCTTACCCATTCAACCACCCTATGTCTTTTGATTGGAGCATTTAATCCATTTACATTTAAAGTAATTATTGATAGGCATGTAATTATTGCCATTTTATTATTCATATTTTTTAATCTTTTTTTTCCTTTTTTTCTTTTTGTCTTCTTAAAGAAGTGCCTTTAATATTTCTTACAATACTGCTTTGGTGGTAATGTACTCCTTTAACTTTTTTCTTGTCTGGGAAGATCTTTATCTCTCCTTCAATTCTAAATGATAGCCTTCCTGGGTAGAATAATCTATGTTGTAGGTCCTTGCTTTTCATCACTTTGCCTAGTTTGTGCCAGTCCCTTCTGGCCTACAAAGTTTCTGTTGAGAAATTAGCTGACAGTCTTACAGAAGGTCCCTTGTACATAACTAACTGCTTTTCTCTTGCTACTTTTAAGATTCTCTCTTTGTCTTTAACCTCTGGCATTTTAATTATGATGTATCTTGGTGTGAGCCTCTTTGGGTTCATATTGTTTGAGACTTTCTGTGCTTCCTCTGCTTGTATGTCTATTTCCTTCATCAGATGAGGGAAGTTGTGTGTCATTATTTCTTCAAATAGGTTTTCAATCCCTTGCTCTCTTCTCCTTCTGGTACCCCTATGATATGAATGTTGTTACACTTGATGTTGATCCAGAGGCCCCTTAAACTATTCCCATTTTTAAAAATTCTTTTGTTGTTTTTGTTGTTCTGAGTGGGTGTTTTTGTTTGTTTGTTTGTTTGTTTGTTTGTTTTGTAAAGATTTTATTGGGGGAGGAGAACAGGACTTTATTGGGGAACAGTGTGTACTTCCAGGACTTTTTTTTCCAAGTCAAGTTATTGTCCTTCAATCTTAGTTGTGCCGTTCAGCTTCAAGTTGTTGTCCTTTAAGTCTTAGTTGTGGAGGGCGCAGCTCAGCTCCAGGTCCAGTTGTCATTGCTAGTTGCAGGGGGCACAGACCACCATCCCTTGTAGGAGTCGAACCAGCAACCTTGTGGTTGAGAGGACACCCTCCATCCAACTGAGCCATCTGGGAGGCAGCTCAGCTCAAGGTGCCGTGTTCAATCTTAGTTGCAGGGGGCAGAGCCCACCATCCCTTGCGGGACTCGAGGAATTGAACTGGCAACCTTGTGGTTGAGAGCCCACTGGCCCATGTGGGAATCAAACCGGCAGCCTTCGGAGTTAGGAGCATGGAGCTCTAACCGCCTGAGCCACCGGGCCGGCCCATGAGTGGGTGTTTTTAACTACCTTGTATTCCAAATCGCTGATTCAATTCTCTACTTCATCTAATCTGCTTTTGATTTCATCTAATACATTCTTTATTTCCATGTATTCTTCATTTCTGGTTCCTTTTTATGGTTTCTGTCTTTTTGTGTAAGTTTTCACTGAGTTTATCTATTCTCCCCCTAAGTTAATTGACATCCTTATAACCAGTGTTTTGAATTTTGTATGTGGTAGATTGCTTGTCTCCATTTTGTTTAGTTCTTTTTCTGGAGTTTTGTCCTTCTCTTTCATTTGGGACATGTTTCTTTGTTTCCTCATTTTGGCTGCCTCCCTGTGTTTGTTTCTTTGTATTAGGTAAGTGTGGGGACAGAGCCAGGAGTGCAGTTTCCAAACTCTTGGCCTCATGTGGAAAGGTGCTCAGTCGGGTAGTAAATGGTCATCAACTGTGATTGGATGGCCATCAGCTGTGGCTAGTTGGCCATCAGCTGTAACCAGTGAGCCACTGGCTACTAATATACCTGCTGTGGCTATGCTAGTAGCAAATGGGGGCTAGCAAGATGGTGGCTGAGCTAGCAAGAGCAGATTGCAGTTAGCATGGTGGAGTGTGGATTGCGGATCATTTGGCTCCTGCTTCTTGTGTCTCCAACCCAGCCGCCAGCGAGACTATAGTGGTGTGCCTCCCCTATCTATGGCTCCGTGGGTGTTCCTTTTTGGCCTCACCATGTCCTGCGTTCTTATGTGGGGAGCGGGACCAGAGACCCTGCATGACACCCTGCATGACAGTAAGGCTGTTATGTCTCCCAGTCTTCATAGGGTGTCCTTATTTAGTAGGTGTCCTGGGGGGCCCAGTGGTGCAAACTCCCTTGTCACCTAAGCCAGGTGCTCTAGGCGTGTCCCTTGTGTGGGTTGTGTGTGCCCTCCTTTTGTAGTTGAGCCTTGATTGCTGTTGGCACATCAGTGGGAAGGATTGACCCTCAGGCTGACTGGCAGCGAGGCCTAGTCATGACTACAGCAGATGAGCTGTTGTGTGGGGGCTGACCCCATGGTATCAGATTCACTTTAGCATGGCTCTGGTGCCTGCCAAGTCCACCCTTTGGGTTTGTTGTATGTGGAGCTAATTGGCTGGTGCTCTGGTGTGGTCTGAAGCTGGCTACTGGGTGTGTTGGTTCTAGGGCCTCTTGTCAGGGGCTGTGGTGTAGACCAAGGTCAGCTACTGCCTGTGTCTGGCCTGGGGCCACCTGGTAGGGCCACAAAGTGATATGCAATTGGTAGCTGCCTGTGCTGGACTTGTAGGCACCTGGGAATGGTTATGCTGTGAACCGAGGCCAGCTGCCTCTAGTTTGGGGGCTGCTTGGCAAGAAGTACAAGACACACTGAGGCCAGCTCCTGAGTGTTTGGGGATTGTGGACCTTTGAGATATTTCGGGAAAGTCCACATCATAAGCCAAGGCAAGCAGCTTGTGAGGAACAGCTGCTGAAAGAGGTTAAGACTGGTGTGTGGGTTGGGTATGGTAGGGTCTCAGGGAATCACCAGGGTGGGGCAAGTAGTGTTAGCCAAGTTGATGGAGACTGAGATATTCCACCCACCTGTGCCTGCTGGCTGTGTTGGGGGAGGGATCAACAAAAGAAAAATGGTGCCTGCCAGTCCTTTAGTTCCTGAGAGAGGTGCCCTCTAGCCCTTGCCCCGAAGCCAAACAATTCAGTTCCTCTCCATATATCCCTAGAGATTTTTGAGCTGCTGTCCCTTTACCAGAGCTTAGGGCCAGTGTTTGTGAATGAGTGAGTCTTTACACGGGCCCTTTAGGAGGACACCTTAGGTCTACAGCAGCCCTCTGTCTCACCTGGACAGAATCCCTGCTGATTTTCACAGCCAGATGTTTAGGGACTCCTCTTCTCACCACTGGTGTTCTGGGCTGGGGAGTCTGGTATGAGGCTTGCTTCTCAGGGGAGACTTCTGTAGCCGAGATATCCTTCCTGATTCATAACCATCACATGTGGGAGTGGAACCAGCCCATTTTGTGTCTTGATGTGGCTTCTTCTTTACATCCTTAGTTATAGGAGCTCTGTTTAGCTAGTCTTCAGGTAGTTCTCAAAGGTGGTCATATAATTTAGTTGTAGTTTTGATGTGGTCATGGGAGCACAGCATTCACCTACTCTGCCATTTTGACCAGAAGTCTAATTTTTTTTTAAATTATTTTAACTAGGTAACACATTCCTTTAGTTTATAAAGCAAAATAATATAAAGAGGTACACAGGTGAAAAAATCTGTCCTCACCTTTGCCCTGTCTACTCCATCACTCTCACCCTTCACCAACACTCACAGGTGGCCATCTGCATTTTTCTTTATGCAAACACAAACAAAATATCTTCATCCCTTCCCTCTTCTCCTCCCCCCTCACCAGTCGAAAGCTAGCATCCTATGCATACTGTTCTGGACCTTGCATGTATCATTTAGCAATATAGCTTTGAAAGATTTCTAAATCACAACATAGTTATGTTTAAAAAAAAAAAAAAGACACCAAGTATTTACCCCATCTCAGCCCCACCACGCTCTGGCATCACCTCAGTCATTGTTCATGCTTTCACTCTTTCCTGTCTAACCTCAATTGTTCGAATCTCAAATTTCCCAAACATAGCTCATTCTCTGTGCTGAGAAGCTCAGGGGTTATATAGACCCCAGACACTATGACTAGACAAAGCCACCAACCCCCTGTGCTATCAGGACCACAGGGACACATTCAGAAGCAACAGCAACAGTGTAACGATTGCCTTAGCATGAGAGATACACCAAAGCGATCACTTGGGCCAAGGAGAAGAGATGATCTGGAACAAGGCCTTGTTGCCAAGCAACCTCAGAGGGGATGAAATTAACGCAGTCTGTTTTTCATGTAACTGCATCTCAAATGAAAGCTGAGGCCGGTGTTGATCCCATGCAAAATTAATAATTACCACATGATTCTTTCTTTTAGATGCCTGTTGCCCAAAGACTGGGAGCTAAAGACACCAGTATATCCTTTTTAAATAGGATGAGGGAGGTGGAGGGAAAAGAGAACAAATAAATACCGATTCTGTGTTTTTCCATTTGAGTTTTAGGTAGGAAATGAGGCATTTCTATCTTAGACTGCTGTTGAATCTGCCCAGTGGGAGGCCTGCTTTAAAAGCAGATCCCAAGTAGACAAGATAATATGCACCAAAGAGCTAAGGGAGGATATTTTTCTGAGACGTAAGAAACAGCTTTTAAGACCCTTTTAGTCTCCTTTTTAGAAAATTTAAAAGGTGCTTTTCACCATTAGTGTGTTCAGAGAGGGTAAATTGTCATAAAAATGAAAATAGCCCTACTGCTTCCACCCACTCTTGCTAACTTTATACTAAAGGCTGAAAGAGGAGCACAGCTTGATATGCTCAGTAACCCCTATTTTTTGAGAGCTTATCAATATTTAAAAGACAAAAATGACATAGAAAAAAAGATTCCACTCTGCTTCTGCTGTGTTAATTTGGGTAAGTTAACTGTGTGATTAGAACAGAGCAATGGCCTGCTCACCAAGGGAACCTTTTTGATTATTATTTTGTGTGGTTGTGCAATAAAATGTAACTCAAAACAAAGCATTTTTAGCCAGAGAAACTAATTTTATCTGAGAAAGAAAACTTTCTTGCCTAATGAAAGGTTGGACCTAGACTTCATTCTGGAGAAGGTAGCTACCAAGTAGCCTTCCTCACTTAGCGTGTATGCAGTGTATTTACTGGCATTGAGGTGGGACACTCCCTTGCTCCCCTTCTGCCACCCCACCTCACATTAGGTCAGTTTGAGCAAATGTCCTCCTGGCCAACTTGCCTCTGGGAAGCAATGAGTGTTTGCTGATAGAGCTGAGCAGAATGTACCAGTAAGAGTGAAAACCAGACATCAAAGAGTGCACACTTGAGTTTTGGAGCCTCTATCAGTCAGAGTCTCAGCAGGAAGCAGATGGTACATTCACAAAGGGTGCTCTGAGG